>NC_060877.1:33521624-33824654 GCF_021901495.1 Neodiprion virginianus | reverse complement strand
GATCTTAGCTACGGAAAGCTGCCGATTCCGAAACGGCGAACGGACGAGTGGCAGGATGCTTGCTCGGGGTATGCAAAGTCGTTTGAAAACTGCAAGTTTAGAGTTCGTTGAATTCGCGGGTGAGCCTCGGAGCGAGTGGATAGGGTGTACATATAGTGCAGAGCTTAGCCGGGTAAGTCTCGCTAAGCCGGCGGATCGATGTGCGAACGGCTGCAGAAGCCGGGGTGAATACCTTACTCCTCTGTTCAACACGCCGGTGCATGCACAGAGGTATCGAACGACGATCGCCAGGCGATGGCGTTATCCGTTCCGAGTTCCATCGACCAATTACCGGTGTAAAAAGGAACGGCTAGATGCGTGTATGCGCCTATATCCAAGCATTAGAGGAACCGCAACAAGGGGAACGCGGACACGCCGGAGCAGAACCGAACCCGAGGCGTAAGAAACCCACTCGCGGATGGCCAGGCGCTGTGGCATCTGTCATAGGAAGGCAAAACGGTAGAGAGAAGCGTGTAGATCCATCGGAGAGAAACAGCTGTGGCAAAGTGGTCGACATCGAGGTGGGGCGGAGCGATTCGAGGCGAGGCGAGGCGAGGTAGGAACGGGAAGTTGGTGCACCGGCAAAGGGCGATAAAGGCCAAGGGATAGAGGTGCGGAAAAGAAAGAGAGGAGCCGGCAGCGTCGCCGGGTCGATAGAAGGGTGGGGGTCGAGGTTCGAGCGCGGCAACGTCGCAAGTAGTCTGCTTTAATTCAGTGGTTCTCAAAGCGGTGGCCGCCTAATTCTCACCCCGTCGCGTTTTGTCACCGGCGAAAACACTCGCGATCCCCATTATGTCCATAGAGTAGGTACCGCGGGCAAACCCTCATCAACCCCGCGAAACAATGGACCGACTCGACGCCGAGCAGGATCAGAGGAAGAACCACCCTTTGTGCGCCCTCGGCGCCGAAATTCAATGAGCTCACGTGCACGGACCTCGTCTTGCACCCCGTGGTCACGGCACTCGAAATAATGAAAGGAAGGAAGAAGGAATGAAAAAAAGGAAAGAAAGAAAGAAAGAAAGAAAGAAAGGGGGGACCCGGTGTTCAGCCGGGTTGAGAACCAAGTCGGCGCTTCGAGTGATGGACTGGTGCAGGACCGTCCGAGTATTGACGCTCGTTACGTTGTACGTATCCACTGCATACGGTGCTCGATCTATATCCACGGTGTACTGAAATGCTGCTGCACCGCACACACGGGGGGAGAAACTTCGTAAATCAGTTGTAAGTGGTTCTTGACCTGGGAGCGTCAACATCGTGCTGCACCTTGGCTGGTTCGATCTTGCGTGCCCTGCTATGTGCGGGGTTTTTAAGCCGTAAAGAAACTTTGTTCGATTCACGGCTTACCGCTGCCGCCGCCTGCGCCAAACACGGTATAAGATGAAGACACGGAAGACCCGAACACTTCGCAGTAATTGAGAGTTAAATCAAGGGAAAATATTCCGTTTAAGTCAGCGGAGAAGAATCCGCGGTAGGTGTTCACAGTTACAAGTTGCGAAGCTGCTGGAACCGGGTTACGTGCGTTGGGTGTTGCCAATGCTGACCCAGGAAGTGAATCCGCATTCTTTGCAGTCTCGTGTTGTTTGTGGTAAAACTAAGAAAACACTATTCCACGTCATTTTCAGAAAAAAAACGAGTACTAAGGAGAAAAATACCAGCAGCTTCTTGCTTGGGTCATTGGGTGCAGTGTATCATCTGTATAATTGTGTCATTAACCAGAAGTGACAAAGCATAGAAACTTGGCCATCCCTTGATCGCGATTTACGCAAAACGGAGGAAGTATTTTAACCGGATCTAGCGGACGATATTGACGCGAGCTTCGAGCTTTGTGTACATATATATTTTTGGTGAACTTTTACGCGTTTCAAACTTCGGTCTTACGGTTGGTATACGTACAAACACACTTGCATGCATAAATATACACGTTTACAGATTTGGAGGGAAAACTTTGGTCTCCGAAATTAATCATAAGTTATACCCTCACGGAATCTCGAACATTGCAGGATGAGACTGAACTTTTCCGGATGTTTGTAACGTAAATGTTTTTCCCCGTTGCGATGGAATTCCAAAGATTAAACGATGCGACGCGGAGAGGTAATCAAAGCTCTTTGTAAATATTCAAACTTTTATCTCTTTATTTCTCGGCTCTTTGTCAAAACGAAAAAACGACGAGGTTATGCACACCAGATGAAATTAATAACGAGCCAGTCCCGCGGTTAAATTAACCCGAGCAAGTCCCTCGACTTTGTTTGAAGTCAGGAGCGAAGCCGAGTGGTCCAATATGGTGGTGTTGGTCCCTTTTTAGGATGCTGTTAGTTCGGATGGTCGGTCGCTCGGTCCGTCGAGACGACGACCCAAAAAATAGAGAAAAAAAAAGGAATAGAAAAAAGGGGGCGGTCTGAGGGTAAAAAGAAACGTCCGCACCTCCTTCCTGTGCATTTAACGCTCGTCTTCTCTTCGTCCGAGGCTCCGTTCCGAGCCTCAGGATTTATCCCCGGAGAGATGAAATAATCGTAGCTGTGGTATGCAATCAGCGAAGCTACGTATGCACAGATACCGCCGCCGCGATTATCTACGTCTAAATTATTGCCAAACGCTCCCTGCGTGATATCGATGCGCGCCTCACGAATTTTTCGCTCTATTACTGCAGACTTGTTTGCCTGATACCAGCCGGCTTCCGTGTCATGTTTCTTACAGCGGCCGAGTTCGAGAGGCTTGGTAATATCGTGCCAACCGATCGGGAAAAGATGTGGTGAGATGCGAGGGTAAGGCAAAGGAGAAAAGGGATGAAAAAAGAAACACCGGAGAAGAGTTAAAGAAAGAAGTAAAAGGCAAGCGGTAAAGGGAAAATAATTGTTCGCGGACCAGTGGCGACGCCGAGCGTCGTTCCATCGCAGTTTTTCTGGACTTTACGAGAAAGCATCGTAGCGTCAAAGTATCGTACCTATATAATTTTATGAGATTTTTATACGTCACGATGCGTCCCGCTATACCTATATATATTATATATATATATATATATATATATATGTAATGTATGTACTCCAACAGTAGCTTGTCAGGGTTCAGCCAACGTGCGAGACGAGGTCGGACATGGATTAATACTACTGCCAAGTGTAGTGACATTTTTTTACTGACGTATATCAATTTTTTATGTACCATAAAGAAAAAGGATTACAGAAGATGGAGGAAAATACTGTGTAGGGAGAAAAGTTTTTAAAATATTACTACACCGGGTCGGAACAAAAGAGAAAGACAAAATGCATATTGGCCAAGATTTTGCAGGGTTTCGTTGGTTATGCACTTTATCTTACTCACGTTCACCAGCTTGTATAATGTTCAAAGGAGATTTTAACCTTCGTGGAAGGAACTCAATGTTTTTTATGCTTTTTCTAGATTTTTCATACCTGCGCAAATTCCGGAAACAGAGTCGTATCTTTGTGCCGAGAAACATTTCTTCGATTACTTTTTTCTTCTTCTGCAAAGTGTCATATATGTATATATAAACGTGTAATTGTCCTCGTCGAAAAAATGTTATTTACACACGTTTACTGACGACAACTTTCACCTATCTTTTCAAAAAAAAAATATACGCTGGAGTTCTGCATTCCTTCGGTCAATTGACAGTCAACGACATTTGTTGGCGTCGAAAACTCGACAAAATCTTGCTGCTGAGAAAGCAGCGACCTGTATAACACTTGAAAACGTGCTTTCTGTATCCACTAGAAGCAGCGAGCACAAAAAAATCGAACCCCTCGGAGATAGGAACCCAAGAATATACCGAAAAGCAGAGATCGGCCATTCCTCCTTCTTTTCCGAGTCTTCGGGAGGTCTGGATAAAATCCTCCTGTGGGCCTCCCGAGCTTCACCATGCAGGCTGTGGAAGGCAGGAGGTCCCGTTCTCAAAGGCTTCCAGTCTCAAACCCTTCCGTGAAGAGTTGCCTAGACAGGCGCATTTACGCGAGCCTTTGAGCTCTACTTACCTCGGAATACGTAAGGGCGAAAAATGAATGGAGCGTACATCAAAACAATTTTCCGCCAATTTTATGGAAGAAAAACTCTACGTCGATTTGAAAAATTTAACTCACCTATTGTGGTAATTTGTATGTATAAATGTTTTTTTTTTTTTTTTTCAGTTTGTGAGGCTGAAACGGTTATTCATACCTGCACCCTTGTCTCTAATGAAAAGGATCAGGATGTACTGAATGGCGAGAAAAAACGACTTCAAAACACTCTATTATTTCGATAAAATTCGTTATCGTGAGAAAAATATTCGGGGTGTTGAAAACATGAATACTCCGCAATGTCCTTCAAGGAGGTAAGAATATTCTTATTGAATTGGATTATCAAATATGGCGTTGAAATTTCGAAGAAGTGTAAATGACCAGACTGTATTTAAAAGTGAATTCATGCTGCAATTTTTCTTTCTTTCTTTTCTTTTTTTTCTTTAAAATATGACATTAATGCAACAATTAATGGAAGGAAAAATGAATAAAAACTGTACGAAAGGACACAGCGAGCCGGTTTAATCACCGTGCAAAACAAAAGGGAGAGGGGAGATTTTCGCGCATTCAAAAATTGACGCGATGCAAACCGGTCGAGCGGTCGGCGATAACATACGATAGCAAAAAGATGACGAAATATTAAACTTGTAAAACGGCCACCAGACCAAGCTGCGCTCATCATCTCGGACTCTCGATTCTCTCTCTTTTTCCTGCTGTACGAAAATGAATTTGCAAAGCACACGGTCATTCGGGTTTCGTCATCATGTTTAAATGTTTACCCTATCGATAATTGGTCGACGAAAAGCTGACGTGCAATTAAGATTCTTGACCGAGCGCAAACATAACTATCTGAAAAATTCCCGATCGGTTGCAGGCCTATAATAACCTTCAATCCTCAGCGATATTGAGTACCATGTATTTATTGAACCTGATTTGTTGACTGAGAGGATGACGTGTCTGCAGATTTTCGATTTGCAAATTTCAGGTTTGTTTATTCTTTTTCGTAGATATATTCTCACACGAACTTTTATACCAACTCAATTCCGTCGATATTCAAGGTCGCTGACAGTCTGCAGAGTGAACTAAAACACATGGCATATCACAGTATTCTACTCCAATTCTTATAAAAAGAATTTAGGTAATTCGACTGAAAATTGAACATATAGAAATTAAATCGGTTAGAGAGGATAACCGTAAAAATTGTATCAGATGGAGGAAGAGAATCCAAAGTTTGCCTCAAATTTCAAGGCTGACCAAAGTTGATTTCTTAACCACCGAGTGTACGATATTGATGTAACATTTTGACTAATCCACGGAGTTACATACAGGATAGAATTGCTGATGCAGTACCTAACAAATTAGGTAAGAGAAGGCTTCCATAGGTGTTAAAAATTGTGATTTAAGTCTGTTGCATAATTGTTAACAGCTGTCCGCGATGCGGGTTTCATCGGTCGGACACATGTGCACGGTTATATTTGGATAACGCTAGACTTTTTACAAGCGGTTCGTGTCGGAACCTCTTATTATACCCATGGCATGCAGGGGCAGCAGACGAAGGAACGAACGGCAGTACAAGATAGATACAAGCGGAAGAACGCTGCAGGTTGTTTCGTAAGAGCGTCGAGAGGCAGGTGATGGAGTACAAATCTCTTAGCTGCATGTATAAATACATTATAATGAGAAAATATAAATAAGATATTGCGCACCGAATCCCTAGGCAACACTAGGTAACAATCTATTTTCATCCTCGATCGAGTAATTGATCATAGTTGGCGTTACACCTGCCGAGCACCGTTACTACTACTAGCGTGAACTAGGCGTAGGTAGGACTTGTAGTATGTAATCAAAATACTGCGATAGATAAAATAAACCAGATGAGGAGGTGCAAAGGCCTCGGTATACAATAAATTTGAAATAAAACTCTGCCTGTACGGACGAGTGTGGTAAATATAACTTTAAAACGTAAACGTTTACCTACAGATTTCACACGCCTTACGATTAGCTATATCACGCGATCAGGGTCTAGGTGCAGACGATGAGCACACTCCTTGTTGCGGAACAAGGAATCCAAGTCACTCGGGGAATCGAGGAAAAATTTGTTGACTCGATCCTCTTGTTGATAAATTATTCGAAACGCATTTATTTGGGTGGTCGTAAACAACTTTCAGTCGAACATTAAACGAATCTTTCGTAGTTGCGATCTTCGCTCTCATAACCATACAACTGTGATTTATAACTGACAATGACAAGTGCTGTCATATTTGTTCTCAGAAAGATAAATTTAAATTCCTAACCGAATCACCGTGTAGGTACAGCAATAACGACTTTCTATTCGCATATCTATCCGTTAAAACGTATATTCAACACGAGTCCATTCACGACCGAAACAGTGACTCGTGTCCTTTTTGTGCAGCATCACTGACCGTCCGATCGGTAGAAGATTATTTCCCGATGTAGATAACGAATTCGCGGATGGATATTGTAATCGAGAGAGCTGTTTTTTAGGGGGTAGAATCGTCGATTGGTAGTATAAACTCTGTTGTAGCCCGGAACGCGTGGAATAATTTGACATAGGTGTGGTGTACCTGTGTGCAAAAGCTCGCACGCACCGGCTGGATTTTTGGGGTTAGTGGTGTAGACACGGCCTTCGTTTCGCCCAAGTGTGGTGGTGGTGTGTGCAGCGTCGCACACACGCGTGTTGGAAATGCACAGGCGTGCGCGCAAACATACAAGCGAACCTGATTGTTGATTGGATTTGAGGATGATCGCGTTCGGGCGACAAACGCGGATTAATTCCCGTACCAAAGCCTGCGCTACCGAGCGGCCGTCCGTCCATCCCTCAAGCGCCAACCCGATTCACCCTTGCGATAAACCCCCGCCGTCCATTCGCCTGCACCCCCGATTCAACGTTCCCTCCGTTCGTCCGTCCGCTGGACCGACAGAGGACGAGGTACGCGCGAATATTATTCGCTTAATAACGGGATATTGGCCGATGCAGATCCGTTGATTTTCTCTTCGTCCATTCCCGATTCACCCCTGTCCGTGCATTCGTATTCGACACGTTTTAGCGGTGGAAGAACAGAACAGAACAGAGCAGAACCGTATCATCGGTTTTTTTTCCCGTTCATTCGTAGATCGATCGACGTCAATTTTTACAATCCGCGAATACGGTTTCACGCTATATAGGGGAAAAACCTCCCGGTCCGAAGGCCATAAACTTTATTCTCACTGGTCAAGGAGAGAGGATCGAAGCCGGTTACGCATAAGTCGTAAAATTTTTACAGTCGCTTCTCTTTTCGCTCGATCTATCGCGACAGGAATATAAGTTAGTTTGACATTCGTCCAAGTTTGTATAAGTATGTACTCGATTTACGAGAATGTCGTCCGAATCACACTGTCAACTTTATGTGGGAAATCAATTTCGTTGCAACGTTTATCGTTAATTGTGTGCGAATTAATTGCTTCGCTTCGTTTTTCTTTTACCTTTATTCACGCAGCCGATCGTGAAGGTCGCTATTATTGTTTACACGCGTCGTTGATGATGAAAGTTATACGTCAAATTATTTGGATTCCCGGGTGCAGCAGCAGCAGGATGGTATAATATTTGTCATCTACTATATTTACCGTTAGATAATATTTGCTCTCGCATGTCTACCGATTTGTTCGACCAATTCCAATGAAACAAGGTTAGTTTACGTTAACGTGAAACGATCATGTACACTTCCAGCTTGCCAAAGCTTGATTGTTACACAATGTATAATTAACAGCTAATCGTCTGCATGTATGTACATAAACCAAGTTATAACCAAGTTGCCACATTTTTATATTATTTTTATAAGGTACGAATAACGCAGTCGGCGACACCGACACACGATAATTTCAATTTCCGTCTCTTTTTTACATCACCTGCACCGCGGGTGGCGAAGCGAAAAGTACGAACGAAGTAAATAAGCGTGATTCAAAGAGTGAAGTTCGCTCTTCATTGACCATCGCGATGCGATTACCGATAATAAATACCCGCAACTTGATCGGAGCATGAAAACTTCATCGTCCGAAGCTTCGACGATGAATATAGAATTACGGATGACAGCGTTGCAATCTCCGTGCTGATTACGCTAATTGACGAGCGAGACTACAGCGTGAAAGTGATAATAAACAAGCAAACTTATAACTATGAAGCTTGGAATTGAGTAAATTGACAAAGCAACCGTTATTAACGAATTTTATACTTCGCTGTCTTTACAAAAAAAAAAAAAGAAAAGAATATTAGCACTTGTTTTTCCAAACGGACGCTCCAAAGAAATAATATGAATAGACCTTTGAAAGTTCTCTCGACAAAATTCGCAAGGCTGATTTGTAGAGAAGGACGAACATAATCCGATGGACAAAACCTCATCACGGAGCACGTATTTTGCGTGAGTCGACCATGAATAAGTGGAAAAAAAAGGATTGGAGGGGAGAGGGATAATTTATCCCGCAAACAACTCAAGATGTATTGAAATAACCTACAGGATCGCGTATTGAGTGAAAAACAATGAGGAACAGCATCGCTAGAACGACGCGATCGAATGAAAAAAAATTAGTGCATACGTGCGTCTAGCATGACGGAATCTGATGGAATTTGGAGTTTCACGCGTAAACGCGTCGTCATCTCCCGCAAGGATACGTCAATGAAATGGATACAAGGACTCACCTAGTGTCCATGCCACGGATAGGCGGCATCCCGTGTCCGTCGATAATGGAGGAGCCCGATAGAAGAACGGACCTGAAGTATCCTTGGACGTAAAGCGCGATGGTATTATTACCGTGAAATGATCGTTGATGAAGGAGTTGATGATGAGGTCCGTGACAGAAGTGATAATAGTGCGGGGGCGATTGGACCCGGGTAACGGAGTCCCGGTCCCACCACGAGACGCACGGTACTCCGAGTCCCGGCTTGAGTAGTTGGGGCTGAAGGAGGCAGTAGGCGAGGATGTGGTGCCGACGATGATGAGGTGCTAGTGCCGCGTGGATGGCGGCCTGGTTCGGTGGGTCGCAGGGCGTTATTCGAAGGTCTCGAAGAAGGAACCGTTGCTCGCGTTCGTCACTGCGGCATGAGTAGCGAGGCAAGGAACGAAAGTCACGTGGTAACATGTCACGAAAACATCACGACCGCCCGCAAAACACACTCCGTATGGTTCCTGGTCGTCCTTAACGGGATCCAGTCTCTAGGACGAAGCGAGGGTGCCGCATCCGCAGTCTGGAACAACCGCCGCGAGTTCGACGCTCCCGCAGGGGACCCGGACTCGCACTGGAACGCGCGCGACTCTCACCGACGCAGGGATGAAACGACGGATCCGCGGTGATTCCGTACTACGCGAGGCGCACGTTGGCGCCCTCGTCGCGCCGCGATACGAATTTAAAACGGTTCGCGGGCTCCGCGTCACCGGGGCGTCGACCACTCGCGAGCCTCGCGACTTTTCGCGCGCAACTCGGACAGCCTTCGCCTCCCCCCCCCCCCCCCCCTCCTGACGGCGCCAAATCACTCCGCCACTCTCTCTCCGTCTTGGCGCTTCTCCTGCTTCAACCTGCTCCTGCGTACTCCGCGAAATTCCCGTCTATTGATCGTCCCGACTAGCCGCCCTTCCTCCGTCCTCCGTCCTCCATCCTCCGCCATCCTCCTCCATCCTCCATCCTCCTACTCCCCTTCTTCCTCTTTCCTTCCTTCCTCCCTCGGCACGCCGCTGTACACAGTCAGACTTATACACACGCGAGATTTGACAAGATTCGAACTTTACGTGTGCGGTAGCTCCGCCGTCGTGTCCGTCTGTTGTACGTGTGTGTGTGTACCTACAAGGTGCAAGCGCTATGTAACAACCAACAATTAGCTTCGCTATGTACCCATGTGTATACATACGTGCCGCTCCAAGCGTCGCGGAACGATGGTTTGACCGGTCCAGGGACGCAGCTTTCCTCGTCAATGATTACACGGAGTGCATTTGTTGTTATTTTTATTCTTCTTCTTTTTTACTTCACGCAAAATATCACAGACATCTCGGCGAATTTTCCACCGGGAATACCAGACGATAATAGCGCCGTACCGGTGGGTCCAATCGTACGTGAGAAAAAATAGTTCAACGTATCCTGGGTAATGAGTGAAAGAATAAAATTGCGAATAGACTAAAGGTCAGTTGTGTTTTCGATATTTGGTAAAAGGTTTGTTGCGCCAGGTGGAATGTTGTTTTCAAGGCCTGTGTATCACTCTCGTAGTGCTAACTTCGTTTCGAATAAAAATCTACAGCTGTGCATACACGCGTGAGAATTCAGCCGAAAGACGTGGTAAATTACCTCACGATCTTTAGGTTCAGTACCTGAGGTACGCCTAAAGTATACGTCGAGTCGTTGCAACTGCTGGTATTTCAATTCAAACCTACGTACGTAGATAACGTACTATAGTGCATTACAGTCAGATACGAAGCAGAGAAAGAGAATTAGAAATACGTACGATGGTTGCGTTATAGGTGTAAATACACCAGGCATACGAAAATACATATTATACCGAAGTCGTGAAATGATAAAGTGATTGTTCGCGGATACGTGCGTTACAAGTCGAAGGTCGACGTGAGGAATATGCCAAACGACTTGTGTGTAAGGAACTTGGCGGATCGGATTGTGTTCCCCCAGTTGCGAAATTGATATTCGAATATCACTGGGATTTTGAACCTGCAAGCGATCTATAGATCGTACGCAGTGCGTCTGTAAGAAACGAGAAACATGCGTCAAAGATGTGTTTGAAATCTATTTAAAATTGCCACTTATCGCTTGCAGCTGTAACACAGGTTATACACTTACGGCGATGCGCACACCTGTAGGTATAAATGGACACAAAGCTTAAATTCCGTTCTTTCATTTCCGCCGATAAAACCACCTCACTTTTCACTACCCCATTGTATTTTCGCTGTTTCACCTTTACAAGAGACAAACGATTCCGCCGGTAATTTGTCGACACATTTTTTCTATTGTTTCTCATTTCCACTTTTATTTTCGACCGGGAATTTGAGGGCCGAAATTCTCCTGGCAAAGGGTCCCACCACGGCCTCGATCCTTTGCATAATAATTACTGTCGGAATTGGACGAACTCTGGAGCTGTGCGTCCCACATTCGCATCCGGAGAGCTGAGACAGATTTTATATTCCTCGGTCGTATGTTCGAAAATGGTTGCCGTTGTACCCGGTGGTCTCTTTCTCGTCTGGTTTCGTATCTACCTTTTCTTCTTCTCTTTCTTTACTGCTTAACTCGATCGGAAAGTTTACGAACCAACAAGAAACAGTTCCTCGAGGATCTCGGCTATACGTATGACGCGGATACTTTGGCGGAGTTAGTCATGGAAAAAAGGTCTGAAACCGCGCGTCGGTGATTCCAGTTCGACAGAAATTGTCCCCCGCATACTTTGGAGGATCTTCGAAGAGGGGAAAAAGTCCTCCGAAAATCTTTCCTCGGATGTCAATTCAACTCGAAGTAGGGTATGCGTCAAGTTTGCGAAACCATGTCGACAGATTAAATAACAAACGTAAAATAAACCTGGCCATTATCGATTCGTGTAAAATCATCCGCACAGTACGAGATTGCAGTAGAATACGATTGTTTCTACACGGCGAGAAAAATCTGAGAAAAATTACCCTGCTATCTATAATCGTGATGTAAAAGACACCTAATACATTTTTTATTGATGCATGTTACAAAAATTATAGGTTTTTATGAAGAAAATTACTACCTTGCTTAGAAACTATGTATTTCGGCAGCACAAAATTTAAAATGTGACGACGCATTTTTCTGATGCAGCACCGTAAAAACTACATTAGGTGTCTTTTACATCACGTTCATAGTAACAGCAGGGTAATTTTTCTCAAATTTTTCTCTCCGTGTATTTTCAATCTCGAATCTACGCTAGGTGTACAAGAGTTACGATGAAAGAGTAAAATTTTTATGAACCCATTCGTTTTCCATAGATCCAGATATCGCGATGAAGGACACAGTGTATAATATCGTTCAGTCTGACCACCTAATAATTCGAATGAAATTACGAGGCACTCAATCTGCAGCGGTGCACGGGCGTGTGATTTATAATGCCGCAGCGATCAAGATCGTTGTCGATTAAAAATCCGCAAGCATAAGTTATACCGATATAATATAAATAAATATATATACATATATATGTATGTATGGATACACAATATTGTTATGATTCTGTTGCAGCGAGTTTAAGTTTGTATCATTGGCAAACATTATACTTGATAATAATAATAAGAATGACGAAGGCGTGAGTGGCCAAGCCGTCTTGGCAAATTCCATGACCTTCCTTTCCCCAAAACCAAGAGATGGTTTCTTTCTTGCATCCTGTTGACCACAGTTCGGAAAATATGATATTACACATAATAAACCGAGTGTTTAGCGTGACCTCGCTCCGCGTCGATGGATAGACGCGGTTCAACTTTTCCTCGCCGGTTCTGAACATACTTGACATTGGTATAAGAATGATTAATCGATCGAAACTGATGATACCGGGGAGTATATTCAACCGAAGGCTTCAACGGCCGAACGGAGACGGGATCAACGTCGGGTATGGAAGAAGGTGTACGTGTAAGGTAGGTACATGTGATGCGAAGTAAAGTTTATTCGCGTTCCCTACGCCGCCAAAAAAGATACGATCTTCCCGCGCGTCGTCTAATTTTACTTTCCAAGTTCCACGCCGGCTGAGTACCTCGGCGATAGTCTGACACGTGCAAACTTCTGCTTAGACGACCTCCGAATATTAATAACGTCACCTGAGTCTCGTTGCCGGCGAGCTTTACACTCGCCACTTAGAAGCTTTTACAGTCTACGGAACTCTCAAGTTAGCGAGAGTTCGAATAAAAATTGTACGTGCCATGCCTTGCGTGCGAGTATTTAAACAATAATTTCCCGATCGTAAATACCGGAAACGTTTCCTCCGAGAACTGAATTCTGATCCGTCGAACAACTTTAAGGATCCTTCAAGCTGACCTCTTCCTTCGTGTCGCAGACGTACGAAGTTCAGGAACGAGCTTTGCGATCTTCTTTGATCTTCGATGAGAAGGAATGAGAAATAATAAACGGCGACAAGTTGCGATCGGGAATAAAAAGTAAACCATGATTTTCATTCCCTGGCTGTAGATTTTTCGATAACAATTACGGAGAAGTGGATTAATTTTTCAACAGCGTGGCAGGCAAGCTGCGTGTGTATGAAATCGTACCATCGCATCGCAGAGTTGGGCAGACTGTATCTACGTGTGCCCGGTTAATTACGGTTGATAAAAGTTTCGGCCGAGCAAGCTGAAAATATTATACAGAGAAGCATGTGCCGGTGGTATGAGTAATTGAAATTTACTTAATAAACGAAGCTACCGCGTAATTAGCGTCTGGCTAATTTATTAGCGCAACTGCAGTCAACTGCAAAACAAAACAGAGGAACAATCATCTTTTGCAAAGCTGTGGACGAGTGTTTCTTTTTTTTTTTTATATCATTTATCGTTCTACCGCTTGTAATTGAATTAAACCAGACGAAAGAGAATAATCTGTACAAATAAATCCGTACAAAGATTAGATTTTATCGACAAAAGAAACGGTATTACTAGTCGATTTTATACATTCGTTTTTTCAACATACAAAGAAGACGATATCACGATTTTAGTAACAACGGATACAGCGTCTGTCCTCTATTTTTAGGTTAAATTTACAAGTATTCGAATCGAGTGTCAGTAATATTACTTATACTCCAGAGTATAAAGAAGTCGACTGTTCGCGATAAAATGTAGAAAATACAACCGAGTGCATAATGCACGCCGCAACAGAGGTCTAACAATAAGTACAGAGGAGGAGTCGATGGTACTCAAAGGCACGTGGTAAGTTCCGGAGTACCTTCGCTGCATACGTCAGTAGTAGAACCTATATCCATAGTGTCTAGTCTATCGTAACTACGCTGCTGCACGAGTGAGGGGTGTTCACCTCGCAATGAGTTATCGGATGACCGCAAGAACCGCCGACCAATACCTCGCTCGGTTGGCTCTGGAACTCTTGCCTGTAGCAAGTAAGCCACACCAAACAATCATGCAACGTGGCCGCTTGTATCACGAGGAAATTACAAACAATTTCCTTGCGCAGTATCGCCTCGCGGTCCAGCTCGTCTTAGCGTTATCTAGCTCTGCAACACTGCTGTTACACGGATATATGTATAATACGGAGTCTCCGAGGGGCCATTCAACTATTGGCTAACATATTTTTTGCAAATTTTTTCATCCAACCTCTAGTGATAACGATTGATAACATTTGCTCGTTTTGCCCAGTACTGTTTTTTTAACGATAGCTTTAACGCTCTTTGAAAAGTTTATTGGAAAATCGATCGATTACCTGGGAATGGCAGCAATGCCATTTATAGTTACATTTTGTTTAATTCATTCCTGCTTTATTAAATAGTAATTATTAATAATTAATAATACACATCAACATGTTCGATAAGACTTGTATTCGTTATTCATTGAGTATTAAATACATTGTATATAGTCTTTCTTCTAACTACCCCATCCTTTTAAAGAAATTTTCTACATTCTTAAGTAGGCGGTATGTTGGTTTTGAGCAGGCACTTCGAATTCCCTATATTAGCTAAGGCTTGCTTCGAATGCCTACTGCTATATGATAACATTTGATAAAGTTTCTCTAAACGGCTTACCCCTGTTTTAGCGTTAGCTAATACTTGAACGGCTCCGAGGAGATCCATAAACGTTAGACCTCAAGTTACCGAGAAAACTCGATCAAAGGTACGGTAGTTCGTCCTCAAAAATTCCGAGGCAGTGAAACGAGTTTCGAGATTTCCTGCTTGAACATTCGAGAGTAAGACAACGTTCCATGAATAAATTAAGACCGTCTACAGTATCATCTAGTCTGTTACAGTGTCTTGATCTGTTTCAAAGCGAGCAACGATTTGAACCTCGAATCCACCCTCTTTTTTAAACGATGCACAGTGAATAATTCGGTGAAATATTCCGCGTTTCGAAAGCTCAATGTATGGAAGCGAAAGTACGGCAGTCGATCCGAAGCCCTCTACCGCTAATAACATGCCTTGTAACTATCCCCCGCAGCAGCTATACTACGGATAGAGCATTCATTCCACGCGATGAACTACCCTGGTGAATCCTGTCATGTATTAGTGATTAGATTCGCCCCTTAGAGTCGCGGTAGCAGCAGCAGCAGCAGCGACAGCAGTGAGTCGCGTCGTCGACACAGAAGGGGAGTTCTCTGTAGTACATGTAGCTATGGCAAGCCCCATGAATTATACGGTCTCCGTGTAAATGTGCAGTGTGCTACAACCGAATGACGTGGCTGACGATGGAAACGTGTCGCACAACGCTCGTTTTATACGCTCTCCGGTGTTGCGTTATCGCGGTGTTCTAGCAGCTCTGAAAGGAAAATTGCATCTATTTTCCCATTGGTCGAAGGGAGGTTTGACGCGATTTACCGCAAGGACACAAAGCGATGTTCAGTTTGAAAATGTTCATAAAACCGGTCCTTCTTCGACGTGCCTAGAAGCATTTCTCACGAGTAGGGTGCTCTTCCTATCCGTGTACTATGCGAGTAGTCCGTAAAAGTACCCCAATTAACGTTCACGTTTTCAACTGGCGTACCACCGAATTACCTAACCAGGCAGCTTAAAGCCGGAAATTCTTTGTCCCACTGACACGGTCCTGCGAATTCCATCGGCGAAAGAGACACGCGTACGTTGTGGATGGGGCCGGTGGAGGTGCGGCGGACTCAAAGCGAATCCTTAATTTCACTAACGACCACGATGATCACGTGACCCCGTCTCGACCCGACGTCGGTTAAACGTGGGTTACGCGAGTTCCGTACTACCGCAGGTTTGCAGAGTTCTTCTCGTCGAGTGTATTTGCAAACACATCTCGCGCGGCGTTCTCCTCTCATTTACTCTCCTCTCCTCTCCCCTCCTCCCCTGGATGCGACTCGGTCAAAAACAGAGCAGGCAAGTCCGTTCATTAAAATAAATGGTGGATTACGAGGGCGAGATGAATGGGGCAAGGGTTGCCCGAGTTTCGTCGCTGATTGCGTGTATCGTGAAAGTATGTGCCTCGATTCTCCACGCAGCGAGCGGGGCCCCCGGGCCCAAGGGCCCGAATCCCAAGGGTCGATCACGTGCGGAACGCAGCGTGTCTAATCAGTAGCGTTCTTCGTCCGCATTCGGGCGTTTCGAGTTTCGCGAACGGACGTTATTATTGGCGCTCGATTTCGCGTCGCCGATTCAATGAGAGACGAATAAATCGGATTTTGATCAAACTTTTTCCGAGCCACTCTTCGCAAGAGGGGACGAAATTGAGCTCCGGAGGAAAACCGTTTTACTGCAAGCGAACGGCGAGGTTCGGTGCAGGCATAAAGCGGGCACTTGGCGCTGGGCTCGAATGGTTGGTTATAGGTACGTGGTCCGGGAATCGGGAGAAGGATTTTCCCGTGTTGACTCAGCGCGAGGAAACAAATTCTATTTGACTCGAATTGAAACGAAGCCGTCGACCACCCGGCGGTTCAAAATTAACGAGCATAGCGACGAGACGGTTTGATCTCCAGTTGTTACACGCTTATACAAGCCCGCAGTTAATGGTTAATCATTTTCGTCCGAAACACTCTTCTCCTGTACAGTTTCGCCGCATTAGAAGAATCGGTGAAGGATCGAGCCCTGAACGCGTTACGGTCACGCTATTTTCAAAATTCAAATGATTCGACCATTTTTACTCTTCTTTTATCTTTGTTCTTGAATTATTTAACGTCCGTACCGTATATGTATGTATGCGTATAGGATTCAAGCGCGATAATGATGCTAATGGGTAAATGAATAAATTCAGTAGCAAAAACTATTGTAGGTATACGAAGAGCGCGAGAAAAGTTGAACGGTAGACAATACGCTCGGCAACGGAGTGGGGAAAGTGTGGAAAAGGTTCGCAACTTAATCGCGGTAATGGAATTTAAGGGTTTTTCTTCGGCAAGCTTCGCCGGCGCCGCGTCCTCGTTCGCATGAGTTAACTTGAGCCAACTTTGGTGGATTCTTGGTTGATTAACAAACGAAGGGGACGAATTTAGATCCAGGGAGCTTGACAAGGGAGACTTGCAACGCGGATGGGAGGAGGAGAAGAAGGAGCGAGTTCGAAAATGTATAAGAATAAGGCTAAACTAGGATAACGTAGGTATGTACGTATATATACACGGAGCGAAACGAAACGAAACGAAACGAACTTGCAAAGATTTCCCATCTTTGGGGCTGAAAACTTCGCCAGGGAATTCTTATCAAAATGTAAATTTGCCCTGGGTTTTTCCCTCCTCGCTTTGTCCTCCACCACCACCTCCTTCTCCTTTCCCTTTCCTCTCTCTTCACCTTCACCGCCACTCTTTACACTTGGCACCGTTTTTTCTTCTCCTCTTTCTACTTCTGCAGGGTATGAATCCTCCAGAGCTGCAAAAGCGACGTCGACAGCTTCAACGAGTAGCTTTAAACCTTGACTCGAATCAGATTCGTCGCGGCCCAACAGCTGCCCGACAATGTTGAAAACCATACGTAACGCACCGCGATAAAAATGATTCATTTTTATCGGAGAACCGGATGTTCCCTGAATATAGTTTCCGGAAGTGTGAATTATATTTCATTGCGAAAATAAGTAAATCGCATATGGTATAATTAACTTTTGAGTTATTATCGAACTCGACAGCTGAACAAAGGAATCTTGTATCGTATTTTTTACATAACTGAATCAGCCGTGAAGAAGTTTTGAAAATTATTCTTAGATAAATATTCAAACTCACCAACTACCACTGTTCATTTTTTGGTTCGTATAAAAATAGCATAGATTCCCAGTCACATTTAAATTTCTAAGTAACATAATTTTCTGCAAATCTCGGAAGCACGTGCTTCCTATCTTTCATATTACGAAGTTTACAAACACTTGTAACTTGATCTTACATTCGCCATTTGAATTGTATGAAATTGCTAGATAAAATAAACAATTGAACAATCTTTATAAGATTATACACATGGTAGTAACGGAATAATGCTTCTAAACATTGAGCTCTTGGTATAATCGATGCATATGTAATGATGCGTTTGTATTATTCAAAAATACGTTCAGTCAGAGCCACTCGTCGTCATCGTAGTGGGTCAAGTGCAGGTTACCCACAATTCGCTTCAACACTGTATCACTCAGTGCATACCAAATCCGTACAACTCCACGAGTTTACCTAGTACTTCCGAAATCCGAGCGGTAGGAGCTTAGCTTTATATACATACAATAAGCACAAGTAGTGAGATATACGATGAAATTGAAAATGAAAATCCATTGTCTCTACCGCACCCCTGTGTCAAGTGGTATAAAAACTAAAGAAAAAAAAAATAATAAAAAAATAAAAAAAAAAAGGAAAATGCGATCGTAATACCCCCACCCCCCCAAAGGCCCTTTGTCAGCTGGAATACTTCCATTCGACGGACTCAGCAGTTCCACGGGGTGATCACCCCTAGAGCTGCACACGGCAGTCTGGTGGATGTTTTCCCCCCCTGGGGAAGGAGGCCTAGTTTCGATTCCCCTCGCCGTTTACTCGGTGCAGTTTTTCCCGGTGTCCCGTAGTGCGTACGTCCCTGAGTCCGTGCCGAGGTTAACCCCCCGGCGCAGTGCCGATTCGCCCCTAGCACGGTGCACGGTATCGTTGTACAGGGTGATACAGGACCGAGGAAGAATAGAACGAAGGCGACGGCCTTCCTCCGTTCTGCACGCGAATCGACAATTTTCGCGGTTCGCGTTTTGCGGCCAAGGCGAGGCGAGGCGAGGCACGCTCGTGAGATATGCCGCCGGATAGGATATCCAAGTACGCGGTGCCTCCCCCTTCCTCTCGCCCTCCTGCCCCTTCACCCAACCACGGTGTTGTTATCACGCCCGTTAGCTGCACGAGTTCGGGTTGCGGGCAAACGGTTGATTGGAGTGCTGCCAAGCCCAGCGGCGACTTTCGATCATCACAAATTTTATTAACATCAAATTATACTTCGCTTTTTTAATTTATATTTACCCATGGAAACACGATTCATCAAATTTCGGTCAAAATTTATATCTGACCGAAATTTTTATGTGTTATAGCGTACACCGAGTCGTTTACGAGAAACACGTTGGTCAATTTGGTCAATTTTATCATATTTGCAAATAGATCCTTTGTCGTCGAATTTTCAACACTTCCTGCCATTGGAAAAAAAAGTCATCCGATGTGTCTCTTGCGTAAGCAAGTCCGATTTTTTCAAACCTAGTCATCTATTTTGAATTGGATAGTAAGAAGAAGCTGTTGGAGATTTTTTTTTTTTACTCGTGTCTTCGACATATTCACTGCTGTATAATATGCGAAGGACTAGAAAATAAATTTTAATAAAACTTCAACTATTTTTTATAATATTACATCGTACACTGTATAACATATGAAAATTTTCACCTCGAAGATCTAGCTGAAAGTTTGCCTATCAGCCCACACGATTAAACAACTTTTCCTCAATCCTATACATGTTCCATGTTCCATGGCCGATTGGCGCGATAATGCCGACCGATGTGCACGCACCCTAAAATTCGCGTTTGCGTAGCTCCTGCGATTCGAGGGGGTCTCGTTGCAGCGTCGAGGGTTGTCGACTGCGCGGAGGAGGTGGAGGTGAGGAGGAAGAAGAGGACGAGGAGGAGGCGGCGGCGGTGGCGGCGATGCTAGAGGGCTGCCATAATGTAGATGGGGTGCGGATAACGTGGGGTAGCAGTGGCGCCCAACCAAAACCCAGAATAACCATTCGCCGCGTGCGGCCGACTCGGCATGACGGGCTCTTCAAATTTTGGTTTACCTCAAATTTTTCCGCTTCGCTTTTCCATCTTTCTCAGCTTTCAAATGTTGGTTTACATGAAATTTTGGTTTACCTTGAATATTTTCACTTCGCATTTCCATTCTTTGTCAGTTTTTTTTAAGCTTTTCCTTCCACCTCGTCCCTCGTTTGGAAAAAAATCAGAGCATGTTTTATCCAGACACAGTCGTACGTAGGCACGTTGTTACGCGTCAAGACGACCCAGGATTATATCGACAGTCACGATGTGATGGAAATATTTGTTATGTACATAACCTATACGCGACCGGACGATATTATCTGTCCTGTTCTTTATACCGTGGCCGCGGTAGCCGGAACGGATTCGAAAGGCTGGTAGGCGGGCATATAATATCACGCATAAAGCATCGGGAAGCGTTCTTCTTCTGCTACGTGTTGCAAATGTTCTGATTATATATCGAAGATCCGATCTCCGACGGTTTCGCAGCGAATAACTTTTAAAGCCTTGGGCTGCGCGCTCGCGATGAGATTAAGGCGTTCAGGTAGTCGGAGCTCTGGCTTCGAAAAGAGGATAATGCGAGCCTTCGGAAGCCGCAATCGCTCGAGTTCGTGATCTCAGACACGTAGGTTTATACTAAATTCGGCTGATGGCTAGTTTTCGTTTTAGAGCAGTCACGGCATGCAGGTCACGATGAAAATTCTTTGTTCTAAAGTTATAACAATTAACTTAATTGCCACCTCGTTTGCCTGCGTATCGGAAAACTGTGGTATTTCACACGTATATTTGTACAATTCGTTGGACGAATAATATTTAATAATAAGCGGACATAAAACTCAGAACGAAAACATCGATTATCAAATTCTTCTACGTTGTATGGAGTAGGTCATCGCAACTGTACATTTTAGCTTTTCCATTGCTAGGTAACAGTAACGGAGCTAACGAAGATTGTTGGAAGGCAACATTTTTTTCGTACAGTAGGTAGTGCGATTTTTTCAAAGGCTTAGAATTGTCCATCATTTATTTATTTCATTTTTTTTTAAACGTATCACGTATCGTGCTTTGCGAAAATGGGGAAATTCACCCCTTGACCAAAACGCCAACTTCGTTAGGAACGTGGTTGTTCCTCTTTGTCCCAGCAAATTTTCCAATACTTTCCATTTGTCCGTATTTCCACGTCATTCGTGACCACCCCACAGCCGCCATACGTGTACCCAACAAAATCTGGATAAAAACTTATACCTACGTTATAAATTTCTCGTCTTGAAATTCACGCTGATTGGATCCTTTTCAAAAATTCTAAATTGCTAGGTGATATTTCGAACGGCGGGTGAAGAGGGGTTAGGTATTTAAAAAAATTTCAATGCAAGAAACGTTTCGCTGTTGTTGGCGAGCTGATACAATGAACATCCAGCAGTCCAGGGCCACACCTTAAAGCGCGGCGCTGAAATTTGGTATGCGAATTTCAGGGTCTATAGGTGTATTTGCATTCTGTGTAACAACCAACGAGAGTATTTGACACGAATAAAAGAAGAAAAGATAAAAAAAAATAAATAAAGAAGGAGAAAAAAAAGTTGCACCATACACAGTCGCCTTGATTTTAATATTTGGAACAAAGTTTTATCCGGGATATGTGAGCCGCCAGAGGTTAGCGGGAATAGATAGAACCACCACCGTTCATAGAATGGGTTCGGCGATAAGTGAGCTGTTATACCATGCATATTATATTATATATAAACATATGTAGGTGTACGTATATTCGAAGATGTATAATAATAATACGGCGTCGTGTACAAAACCTCGTGTACAGTTACGCGACGGCAACGAGCAATCAGTCGCTTCTCGAGTCCAAGAAAAGGGTTGGTTATCTTTCAGTGTCGACAAAAGTTTGTGGGAAGTGATGACGTCGGTCCTTGCTTTACAAGACTCGAGTCTGGCTCGTGTCAATGCTCTCAAAAGTTACTGTTTGAATACACCGTAAAATTGGCAAACAGTCGAGTACAACATCACCTGGTGAAAACGGTGTCTCAGAATTATTCCACGAACAGGTGAAACGTATGCATAACTATGTATATATATATATATATATATGTATATAAATACATAGGCGTATAATACGATACGTGTACAGCTTTGGAATGAAACACCTGCAGTTATAACGAGTTACATCGGGTTTTGTTTCATATGAAAGTATAATGCAAATTTGAAAACGAATTTTTTGCGTTAGTGCACCTACAAAAACGTGCGAACTGCGCGTTCGCACATAATATCGTGTATTTACACGTAGAAATTTTTTAATTTCTTCTTTTTCCCCCTTTTTTATTTTTTGAGGAAGAAAAAAAGTATAATGGTCCGGCAGCTACGCAAGCGACGTGTCCTTCCTTCGTTTCTATTTTTCGAAACTAGCATCACCGTTTGGCAAGCAAGGTGGATATTATATGTATATTATATATTCGCATGGTCGTAACATTGCACCTGTGTGTACGGGCAAGGCGGACCTTTCGCATGATGAAACACGTGGTTGCAGGCAGCGAACGATTTTCGAACAAAATGAAATGATAAAACAAATTGAAAAACAAGAAAAGAAAATTAAATAAAGAAAATCGTATTTAAATATAACGAACGGTGGGATAAAAATTGTGAAGAAAAAAAAAAAAAAATTCTCTCCATATACCGCCCATGCAGATGCGTATGGTGGATCAATACCTGTATATAATACATGAAAAGGTATGATGGGCACATTTGTATGTATAAACAATACACGTAGGCACACGAGCATATTATAGGTATACATTTATCCGCGTGTATCGTGTAAAAGGGAGGCAGAGAATAAATAATGATGATAAAATAATAACAATGAGAATACCAATAAATAATAATAGTAATAATAATAATAACAATAATAATAATAATATGAAAAAAAAATAATAATAAAAACAACAATAACCAGGATGAAAGCAAATTCGCTGGTAAAGGATTATTGATTATGATTACGCTGATGTGTGTAAGGTAGACCGTTATTTGATGAAAATTCAGAGGAGGGAAAATTAATGTTTGAAATATATTAAAAATGAAACAATAAACAACGTATACGTGTACCGTGAAAAGAAAAAAAACTGAGGCGATATCGACAACCTGCAAAAACCTAATTCAATCTTTAACTGAAACGACTGATTATCGTGGAGATTATTTAACAGTAATAGCGACATCTCTTCAATGTTACTTATGTATAACAATTTTTCAGCGAATTAGTATATTTTTCACCCCCCCGTCCTTTTCTGCGTGTTATTCAAACATCTCATTACCATTTACCTGTTACAGAATTCAATTCTAAGGGTTGCTAGAAACCTTACAGAAAATGAAACATCACATTTTCTTGACCTGCTTCGAAAACGGAGTCACCAACAATACTGCGCCTTCTCGGTAAAATGCAGGACCGAAGAATAGTTCTAGGAACGGTCTAGGAACGAAAAACGTAGAAAGGACGTATAGCAGGTAGCTGACGGGGAAAGGTCCCCATGCCCAGACTTCCTTTGAAGAGAGACCTGCAGCGCAGGTCAGACGATCGTCTGGCCCAGCCGAGGGGTAGCGGCGCGACACGCATTCCCAGTCTCCGGTTGAGGGATCCCGGGTTTTCTCGTCTCGTTCTCCCGCATCCCGGGCTCGGTTGGACCGCGAGGTACGATGAGATCCGAAGTCTGGAGCGAGTGTGTCCGTAAGCGACCTTCGCCGTGGGATCGGGGAGTGACCGCCACAGGGACTTTTCTGGGGTCAGCTTAGCGGGGCGTAGTCGGCGGATATCTCGTCCTCTGCTTCAGCGGCAGCGATTCAGCTTCCGAGGCCGGTAGCCGAGAATTCTTTCGTCCTTCGTCTGGGGCGGCTTATGAAAACAGGAGTGCGGTCTGCAGTCTGTCGAACAGGTTAACGTTCACCTCGGATTCTTGTATAATGTAACATTGTTATAAATTCATCGAACGAGGTCGGGTTTATGGTTGAGATAGGTCAGGTCGGGGATATTCGAACCATGACGTTAATTTTTCATTCCCACTCCGCTGCCTCTCCTCTTCCTTCTTATAGCTGCGGGCAGCAGGTGGACAAAAGGCAAAAGACAAAGCGTTGTGAAGTGAGGAATTAGGATTAACGTTGTAAGCTGCGCGTAAAACTCTGGGTCTGTCGAATCGGGAGTGGCCGCGATCTTTTCCTTATACCTCGTGTAGTATCGAATGACGAATAGGGGGGAGGAGAAAAGCAGCGAGACAGAGAAAGAAAGAAAGAGAGAGAGAGAGAGAGAGAGAGAGATATTTATGCCGATAACAGTATTAGACAATGTAGCCACGTAGCGTCACAATAAAAATTATGAGGCTGAAGTTAGTAACTTTAACGTAACGATACACCAAGCGAAAAAATAATTATTGTGCAATTTTAGGATGTCTTTCAACCCGTTGGCTTTTCAGAATCAGTGTTATATTTTGTTTATAACGGTTCACCAAATTTCGGAAAGTCACATAGACGCGATTTAGCGATGTTTCCAAAACATGCGTCGTTACACTAACGTTACTAACTACATCCTCATTAAAAATTACTCTGCGATTAAAAAAATAAATAAATAAATAAAAAGAAGGTGGGAGGGAGGGAGGGCGAAAGGAGGGAATACTGAAAAATTCTCGTCTCGAAAAGGAGGATGTTCAGGGGGGTGGCGGGGTGGAAGGAATCAGCCCCGACAGGGAGCGCCATTGAAGGGGGTACATAAGTGAAAGGGTATAATGAAAGGTTATTCAGCCTTGAGATGAAAAAGACGAGGAGGCGGTCATTCCCCTGCGTAAGGTGAAGAAAACTTGGCCGCGGTCGGACCCTCGGCCCGACTCCACAGACCGTCCAGGTCCAGGTCCAGGTCCACTGACCGGAGCCAAGGCGACGTCGGCCGTCGGAGTCGAGTCGGCGGGGGCTGACCAGTCCCAACGCGGTGGTTATGCAGAGGTTCTCGACGTGCGTTTCCATCCTTCTCGAGACGGACGACGGGCTCTACTACCTTTTCGAAAAATATGTGTGTCGGTAGGCCGAGAAGGCCGGTGACGGGATGGAAAGGGAGGAAAAAAAATTGAATTGAAAAAAAAAGGAAAGAAAAAATTATTACCGGATCCCGCGTGCGTTCTGCGTCGCCGGTCGCCGACGACTAACTCGTAACCACCGCAACGGCGGACAGGCTCGACCGCGATTATGATCGTGGTACGATTTTGTGGTCTCACCGAAGATTATCTCAGGCGATCTTACGCGACGTCGAATTTTCACAGCGATATAAAAATTGCCAGCGGCAACGATTCGTTCCTGTTCGCCAAATCATAATGATAGGATTCCAGTATGTTTTTTTTTTTTTCTTGTCCTTTCCATCCCTGTTTTTGCGACTATAGGCGGTATATTCACGTCCGCGTACATGGGTATACTACAGGTAGCAAGGTTGAACCAGCTGGTGGAAAATTTTTAAACAATAGACGTGGGTAGAGCTGTGTATATTATAAAGTATTGCGCTGTGTCACCTTGTCAAATGCCAAATGCGAGACCCTGGCGAAGGTCGTCTTGGTGCCCGATGTAAGAGGCGCGAATCGCGTGTTCGCGAAACTCGTCGTCATTTTCTAATAATACAAATCGATTTCCCTCGAAGAGTAGTATTCTCCAGAGCATCGCCAACTCGGAAAACACAACGCTCCGATCGTTCGTGAATCGGTGATAACGCGGCAACCGTCGTCGCTATCATCGGTGGATCACGGGTGGAACATGCCTGTTCTTATCGTTCTGCCACGGAGTCGCACATTCGCCAACGAACTGCACCGTCCAGTCTAGGCAACGACGATCCATTAACAGCAACAGCAACAACAGCAGCACGCGAGTTACCGATGAATAATGAATGGACAAGAAAGTGCAGTATTGCGCAATGGTCCCGGTG
Source organism: Neodiprion virginianus (assembly GCF_021901495.1). Taxonomy (NCBI): domain Eukaryota; kingdom Metazoa; phylum Arthropoda; class Insecta; order Hymenoptera; family Diprionidae; genus Neodiprion; species Neodiprion virginianus. Next base: position 33,798,795 of record NC_060877.1, on the reverse strand, counting down.
CGTTACAGTGTGTGTGCATGGTGGGCATGCAGACGTATACATACATGTGTGTAAACGTATACATATATATATATACACATATGTGCGGTGGAGAACAGTGGGCGCCAAGTCGAACCTGCGCTATGATCGAGCACCACCACCGTCAAGTATACAAGGCGCAACAAAACTTGACACAATGGTGCTCTCACACGGCGAGTCCAGCTTTTGGATATGATCTTATGAGGGATGCGAAGCCGCCTCGCAGCACGCTCAGATGACTCGTAATAAAGCTGTGCATTGTGTACGACGTGGGTACGTGGGATGTAGTTTAGTTGTCGTGGTGACCCTGCACTCAGTAAATAAATTCATACATGGAGCATTCCGTGCCAACTACGACGCCGATTTTGCGTGAACTTTAAAATAGCGATTCGGGGATCGAAAAAGTAATTACTAAATTTTTTTTTTTTTTATCACGAGTTAAAAAGTTGTCTTATTTTCGCACTAGTTTATATCCAAACATCCGTCAGTCGTGCGAAAAAATCGTTGATAAAAAAGTTTTATTTCTTACCGATTATTTTGACGACTTCGTGCGTTATTATTGTTACTACTTTTTTTTTCTGGCACAAACCATCTAAAACCGCAATAGAAAATACGAAACTTCTGCGACCTTACCGAAGACGGTGAGGGTTGGCGGCAGGTCGAGTTGGCATGGAATACTTCATACATGTATATGATACGCGAATCTGCCGCGTGTGATGATGTGGCAGTGGATTTTTAGCCCTCTTGCATATCAATGGCGCCGCGATGGCTGCGTTATTTTTACCGCATCCACGACAAGTTCTCGCATACTCGCGCTCTCTGCTTCCATCGTAATGATCAAAGTATTCTCAAGATTGAATTAAACCCTTTTCAAGGTGAATAATTGCACCTGCTCGGTGCGTTTGACGAAGTCAGATTAGAGGCAGGAGATATCAACGAACGATGGTACTTGAAATTTTTCTGCTCTCATAAATATTACTTGCTCAATAACTTTATTCACAATTCTATTCAAACGCAGTCAAGATATCGTTTGGGTTGTTGGTTATTTCGATTATCGTACACAATTGCACACAATTGCACAAAAACAATTTAAGCTCAACGCGTCAATTATCAAGCATGACGAATTAAATTGTTGCGACATTGTTAATTTTATCGAAAATTATAGATCGTTATACAAAGTTATTATCTTGCCGAACTTCAAAGGCCTTCGATGAACACATTACGATATCCACTTTTACTTTTAGCTGCGGGTAATGAAAGATCAGAGTCTCCGACTTTTACCTGATTATACTTCAAACGACTGACTATCTGCCGTAATGAAACTGTGTGATGAAAAAATTCCCCTTAGAGAGTTATAACTGAACAAAAATTCCTTGAAAATTTCTTCACCCTTCTATAAAGATGTCCAATAAATATGTAATTCTCTGAAAGCTCGAGGCTTGCGGCTACCCACTGTTTTCACTTCTTTCAGTTTTATGTATCTTGAATTCAAAGTAGGTACACCGATGAATTGGATGGTAAGTGAATTTCCCAATTTATTATCATCACTGATTTTATTCGCACATAAACCTGTGAAATGCCAATTATGTTCATATACAATACGATCCATTCGTCATCTTTACTAAATCGAAATTTTCAGTTTCAATTCCAGCTACATATCATTATATATAATTTACGTACGATATTATGAATGCGCAATTCTTACCTCTGTTTTAGTACGGTTGAATTTAACGAAAGCTCGTAAATTATTTGCGGATAGTAATTTGAACTTTTTTTTTTTTGTTTTCAAGCGAATTTCTTCACAAAGCTCGTGAGTCTAATTTCAAAATGCAGCTTATAGCACCAAAGAATCAAGGCCAAAAAGTAACCGGCAGCCGGTTTACCTTGGTCTCCGCCGCAAGTGAACACAGGTATAATAAGCCTAACGGAAGTGCAGGTAAATGCCTAATTGCGTTCGTACTTTTGTCCGATAATAAAAGTCATGATGAGAATTGTTGGGCGAATTGACGTCGGTCATTCTTGGATCCCGGAATACCTAAGTGTTTGCTTTTAGTATAACGGTTCTGCCCGCAGAAATGGCTCAAAGTGATTAACTAATTACATACGAAATAGCCGCTCATCATACGGAATAATCTGATTGTCAAACTAAGCCGTTATAAGCACACCTTGGAGTAGAAGACACGAACAAAAGAAATATTTACCCTTGAATGAAAAAAAAAAAAAAAAAAAATAAACTCAGAATATCGATGCTTTGTTTAAAATCTCTTGAAAATGGTTAAAAAATTTATTAGATCTCAGAAATAGAAATGATTATTTAAGTAGTCGGTTTAATGTTACAATTTGTTGATCATAATCAATATCTGTTCACGATCCTCAAATTAAAAACTTGACGATGGCAAGGCGATAGAAGAAAAAAAAAGTGTTTCAATGAATTTTTATAATTACAATATTCTTGTGATCAACATCAGTCGTCACAGAATGAAGTCCAACCAATTTACCAGACGTTCAACAATATACAACGAAAATAAAACGAAGCAGCATCGATAATTCTAACAAAACAAGCTTTTGTTTAAAATTTCATTATTTCCTGTTTTTGCATGTTTGATGAGATCTTCGTAGTTTACGAATGTACTATATAAACATTCAACAAATACTCAATGTACAACCACGCCGCAATAAATTTTCAAAAAATCATCAATTTTCTTCGAATCAACCTCCTCAATTGCGATTACAACGACCGAAAGAGATGCAGACGGTGAAAAAAAGAGTCTGATGGTAGTGGTAATTTTAGGATTTGATACACAGCTGAGCCGCACATGGCCGGCTCTCTGAAACGCGTCAGATACAGCCTGCGATGGAGATAGGCGGTCTCCCTCCTCCCCCTTCCCGCCCTGCTGTATATCCTGCACGCACACCAACATTCTCCATCTCTCGCCGCCCTGCATCCTATATGCGCGCGTTCATTACGTTTTCGTTTGTGTGCGTCCGAATGCGCGTATACGTATATAACGAGAGTACTCCTCGACGTGTAGGCTTGAGATACGTACGTGCATTTCAGCAGCGGTGCAGACGCGCGTTGCGCCGCATGGCAGGGGGTGTAGGACCCCCGGGGCGATGCCCCCAGCTTCGCTCTCCCCCCTCCCTTTGAAAAACCCCGGGGGAGAGTATTAATAATTTAATACCACGGGCAGCTTTAATTCTTTAAAGTACGAAGCACCGCGCGCTCGTTTTACTATATATATATATATATCCATATGCATATACACTACACCTACACCAATCGTTTCAGCAAGGGACTTTCTCTGTGTGCGAAAACAGGGCGCCTCCCCCCCGTCCACCCGCCCCTTCATCAACTACGGGTCGGAGCCATTGCCAAATCCAGATTTCATTATATATCCGCACGATCGGACCGAAGGGGGTTTCAGCTTGAGTTGTATTCTCGACTAATTTGGCACATTGGTATATATATATATTGGTATATATATATACAATATATATGTTATTGGTAATATATTATTGGTAATAAGTATATCTTTCAGGGCATCAATAAACAGCTAGGAATTCAAAATTTTCATTCCTTGAAAATTCTCCAAGTTTTTTGGAGCCTGTACGGAATATTTTTACAAGTTAAGAAAATCGTTATTATGTAAATTCACTAACTGAAGAACAGTGTAAGACATAGATCGCGTCATTGGTAGAAAGAATTGCAATTGTCACGAGAGATATTCGAACCGTTCGGACCAGGTAAATGAATCGACAAATGTGCATACGTACGATGTTGGAAAAAAAATTTACAGCGTACCGAAGAGCAAGACCGAAACTCAAGTCAATAATACAGATGTCTGTAAAAAATGGAGAGAAAAATCTGGGTATTTTTAGAAATGACACTGCGTATTTTATGGAGAATTAAAATTCCCTGTAAATTCCTCGAGTTCCCTGGACGTCCTGACGCTCACCGGAGATTCGAAGCGTTCTGTGTACTTCGGCTTTTTGCTGCTTGTATTTAGGACTGTTGTAAACTTTTCACTTTCAAAATTTTCTGACTCATGGTTTTGCGGCTTCTAGAAACCGCTGGTGGTGTTGTCCAAATTCACAAAGGATCACGGGGCACGAAATATTCTACAATTAATCGGGGGTGTTGTGAAAAAAATTGGAATACATTTTCATTAACAAGATGTTTTTGCCCATCTACGAAACTGCAGATAATGGAAATATTCTAAAAATAATTCCGCTATTTTTCTTTACTTTTAATTGTCTTAAATTATCAACGTTGAATATGAATAAATTTGAACAGCCGTGACTGAATATTTAGTAATAATTATCCCTGAATTTCAAAAGAGTATAAAGATTTCGCGATAATTTTTTAGATATTTTCCAGACATTACAAGGATTCCATAATAATTCCACAAAACTCTGAAGACCCTTCACAATAAATAGTTCTAATATACTACTCTCTAGGATTGGTCAATACTTTTTTCTCTCAATTTAAACATTTTTTTCATCACTCAACGCAGAACGTGACAGAGGCATTGCCGACAGGTCGTCAAACCAGGTCGATAAGTTTCGACCAAAGCACGGTCATGTCAATCCACCGTTCCGAAAGACATTCGTCGTGTTCGGAACGCATGGCGCCACCTAGGGGTGGACCTCGGAGTCGTTTTGAATTCGGCGGTGCTCGGTCGGTAATACAGAACTAGGTCAAAAACCCGGAACAGATAGGGAACCGTCGACTCCGCGAGCATGTGGAAGGCGATCGAGCTCGGCTGGCGGCTGACTGTAACTGCAAGACCACCTACTCGCAAAATGCGTTCACGTTGCACTTACGTAATGTAGTTTGAATTTTACAAGAGGCTTGTGCAAATTTTTCCGCACGACGTTGCTGCACGCACCTCGGTTCGGCTGTATAATTAATAATAGAATACAATAGCAACGGTTAATTTTGCGGGGCATAAAAAGGTGCCTTGCAACGTTTCATCTTGCTTTTCATTTTATTTATTTATTTATTTATTTTTTGCTACTGCATTTCTTTTAAATGAGAAAACGATAACTACATAACCGAAGTGCGCAAAAATACAAAAATACCCCTGCATCATATGCATACTTCTGGTGAGTCAAACATTGCGGATAAATGCATCGACACCGCTTGTGAATTATGGGGATGCGACCTAACTAAACATTGAGAGGATCCTAGGGTGCCGATTTATTACGTGGCGTTATTTGATTGGTAGAACAAATCCATCCCCCGTATAAGTGGACAATAATGTAACAAACCCCAGAGATTGTGCGAATCTAGTATGAGTGAAAGAAAAATTTTTAATTTTCTGAAAAACTTGGAGAACTTTGATACGTGGGTAAAACGATTTTGGTTATTCGGTGCTCATTGAGGAGCGTTCAAAAAATGGTTTCTCAGCGGCTCGTTTCAACGAATGGATCGATATACCAGACGGATATTATGTAGTGGAAATATGAACTCGCCGAATTGAAATAAAACTGACACACTGCATAAAGGAGTGCAAATCCTTATCACTAATTTTCATCAAAATACCATCCAAGGCTGTGACAAATTTCTCGACACAAAATCTTCTTGGTTTTATTTTTAATTAATACGCTAAATTGCGAAATGAACAATAAAACAAAACGTTGCATTTTGTCACTACCACCGCTTTGCGCTTCAAGGAAATATTTTACTTGACCAGTAACACCCGACAACAGACGCATTTTTCTGTTTCCTCTGACGTCGGAACAAATTCTGAAAGCCAATAACAGAGCGTCCAGACGTTTCCAGGATACTGTGGCTTCCCCCGGTCGTTTACGTACAGTAATCCTGTAGTAATAGACGGCGTTGTTCAATAAACCGCGAACGTATTTAATATACACGCAGTATTATTATTCTCGTGGCATATTGTCGTGAATTTTTGTCACGTTTTTCAAGACACCTAACAACGACGCCAACTGTTCATATAGAAATGAAGTGTGTTTTACGTATACCTTCCAAGCGTTCGATTACCACGAGTCGTTATACCTGACGATAATGAGTTCGAACGAGGTGAGTCCGAGCTCCAATAAACAGCAGCACCGCCGTTTCGTTCACCGCCGAGTTTTGTGAAAGGTAATCACACACTCATCCAAATTCCAAGTTATCGCCAGTGCGGTGTTTCGAACTTACCTGTAACAATGGAAAACCGTAATTAGTAAGTGCATGTTCAGCATAAAAGTAGTAAGAGCGAGGGGCAGTCGAGATAGGCAGCAACGGGGACATTTATCGAATTGCGGATGAACCGAACGACTGCGCATCAGGGTTAAACCTGCACGTGATATTGTTGGCAGGTATGAATTGGAATCGAATTCGACGATCCATTAACCCGGGTGATATGCCCCCACTGTAACTAGGTAACGTTGAAACCCGACACGAAACGCGAAACATGCAGAAATGATACCGTTCACTGTACGACTCGTATAGGTTATAACATAAGGTGTGTATTATTCGGAAACGTGATCGTTATAGATTCGAACCTCTTGCAGCACAGTTTCAACGCGTTCATTGAGAGAAAAATTGTTACATGACGTATATGCGCAACTATGTGTCAAAATTATTCAGTCAAATTCACTCCTTGATTCAGTTTTTTATAGTTCTCGGAAAAGGTCGTTTATCAGGTATGACGAGCGGTCGATTAATGCGTAATCGATTCGTTGGAACGATCGGTGAGTCTGAACTGTGAAAGATAATGCTTCGAAATTTTTACCGTGTGTACGAATGTACCGTGATGGTAAAATTTTCCAATACGATATCGACCACCGCTTTGGCTGATAATGGAATCGACTCGAACCGCGGAAAGGCGATCAGGAGTCACCGTCAGCGATCGACTAACGCGTAGCACTTTTTTAATTATCTCAAAGTCAATTACCCTCAACAATTTTCTCACAATAATTGGCGAGTTTCACTTCCGTTTCCCAATTACAGCCAAACGTAAACGCGGAGTTAACTTTCGGCCTCGAGTCTATTTCATCAGCCGCGATTCTGCAGCGTTATTCGTCGTCCTCGAGGGTCCCTTGCGTAATAAGGGACGAAGAAACAACGGAGAAGCGACGTTGGAACCAGGAGAGATAAGGGAATAAAGAACGGGTCCAACGGCCCGAGGGACGGGTACCCTGTATAGCGAATGTGATGGAATGAAGTTAGCTTCTTAAGATCGAGCGATAGTCTTGATATTATGACGCTCCGCGCTATTTCTCTTTATGGCTTATGCGTATACATATATACTTATATACAAGGGTATGAATATAATGTGTGTATGTGTGTGTGTGTATATATATATATATATATATATATATACATACTTGTTCCCTATCTTATTCTCAGCGATATTTTTATAATCACACAGCGGTAGCGTTCGTCTCTTATCCCATTCGTACGAACCTCTAGCTCTTTAATATTTTCCGCATGACATACATGCAAGACCTCGATTATTATTGTCATTATTATTATGGAAAAATCCGTGACCGTAGTCGGTCGGAGTTAAGCCGCCTTTACGAAGGAGTTGACTTTGCACTTAATTAACTTTGAGTTAAAGTATGTATGCATACACATTACATACGATCATGTATATACCTACCTGCGTATTTCAAATGACGCTATAAAATTAATCAACGCTGAGTGCTTCTAGTTATAACGGAGTAGAGAGTGCGTTACATACCTACGATGTAAAGTGTACTTGTATCTATGTAGAAATTTTTTTAACTTTATTGTCAGTTTATCCGTTAAAATGTTTAGTAAATTGATATATGCCTACATGTTACATTCTGATGAAACTTCATACAAGAATTGAAGCGTATCGAAATGACGAAAAAAAAAAAAACACTTACTCATTTATCTCAAACGAGGACGAGTCATTTTTCCGGCTACGTTATATTATGCATATCCTACACGTCATAGGATGAGTATACGTTGATTGTATGAATATACGATACAATTGTATGCCTAAAGAGTAATTTGTATGTACAAATTAAACATGACGAAAGAAAAAAATTTGATACGAAATATCGAGAAGTCTCTTGCGGCAGTTGTATTTTCTCGAAAATTTATAGCCGAAAAAAAGCGATCCGTTTTCATTTCGTTCAAAGGAAAAACTAATCAGTCCTCGTACTATAAAATGAGCGAGTATTGATAAAAGTAAATACCTGTACCTGATGTGTATCTATAGACTAAGAATCAGGCTGAGAGATTTAAAGTTCCGAACATAGTATGCCACGACTGTGTTTATATAATAATATATAGGTATACGTACACGTGTATAATAAAAATAAGCTTTGGAATCAAGCCATCGAACTTTTATGTCTAACAGATCTTTCGAAACGGGATTGTGTAAAGAATTCCAGCACCTGTGGAATACTGTCCTACATATACATATACACACACGTGCTCCAGAGGCAAAAACATCTGATTTTTATTTATTATCTTTGAATTTGTTTGGAATCCTATAGCCTGATATGTGACGACGGATTTGGTAAGATCGTGAGAAACATTTATAAGCAAAAATTTGTATCCCGGTGGTAAAATCATGCATGAGTTTGCACAAAATGACAGGAGGTGATCATTGCGAAACATCATTTGGAAACGGTCTGCCGCATGTGTGTAACAAAGATCGATTTGTATAGCAAGCCTGGTTGCACAACGATTTATTCACTCCCACCCGTTGAACCTCGGTTCGTAACGTAACTAAACGAAATACAGCTAACGAGGATTTATTTCACAATCGGCGCTCTTAAGGCTTTTCGAGAAAAATTAAGATACAGGGTGCGGTAGAAATTATTCTCGTTTCAAGCTTCTCGAGTGGAACATGTATATATATATATATATGCATTAACAATGTCGAGTAGATAATGGCGCACAGATACGCGTTTTTACGGACAAAGAGACAAGGAACGTCAATTGCCACGACTGGTTGAGAAAACATTTGAAACAGCTTTTGTTGTAGATACCTAACTTATAATACTTCTGTAGCCGCATAAACAAACTGACTCACTCGATAATAAACAATCGACTAATCTGACATTCAGATAAGCTCGAGTCGATTTCATCTGCTGATTTAAATAACGACGTGAAGAAATTTTGGAAATGAAATACTATCGATGATGCGATATTTTGTAGCGATAACAGGAAAAATCATATCTATTTTTAGGAGCTTTTTTTTTAAGAAAATTAAATCACTTGGAGTAATTTTATTTCAGGGCTTTATTATTTATAGTTTCTCAAACATTTTAAAATTCTTTCATTAAAATTAAGTAGCGACTGGCTCCAAATTCGAAGGCTTTCGCGGTGGCGCATCTCTTGACATCATTGTCCGACTTACAACAAATAGAAAAAATTTTTAGAGTTAAAAACACCTTTTTGGGTTCGACCTCGTAGCCTAAATGTTAAAAAAAAATTTGTTTCGAGTAAATAAAATTATGAATATTAAAATTCATTCATCGACCAAAAAATTGTTGCATAAAATGGTTATAAAAGAATGTCGGGATTGAAATTCAAAAATCTAGCCACGAGCTTGAATTGATAAACAAGTTACACAGATTATGTACAAGTTTCAAAGTCGATCGGATAGAAATTGAATCCGCGCCACCGGATTGACAACGTGGTCGTTCGCTACTTACATGCGTCATGCCACCATTTGACTATTAATTTCGATAAAAAAAAATTCTAAAATGTTCTTGAAACTATAAAAAAAATGAATCTCTGAAACTGAAAGTGCACCACTTGTTTTCATTTTACTAAAAAAAAAAAATCTAAAAATAGGTCCAATTTTAGACCGCCCAAGCTGTACCCCCCCCCCCCCCCCCCCCTCCCCTCTAGCTCCATAAAGAGGGGGAAATCACGTGATCGGAGAAAAGTAAATGTAAGTAAAAAAGCCCCTGACATAGAATGTGAAATCGTGACGTTTGGTTTTGTTCAATAAAGATTATGACCAGCGAATTACCGATGCCTGTAACGAGAGACGTTCACTTTTCACAGCTTAACATTTTTCTCTCCTCTTTCTTCACGCATAGCGTTATTCATGACGATACGAGAACGTACGGTGGAATATGTAGCCAGTAGCTCCATACGGTCGTTAATTCACGGTAACAAGGTCGAAGCTGTGATTCCAACATCGTTATGAAAAATTCGATCAATCACGCGCGTTATGGAAACGTGATGGTTACACCATGCACGTGGCGCATTGGAAGACAATGCGCCCCGCATTTCGTACAGCAAACAATTCGTGTACGCCTGATTGAACCGGGAACGTCGTTTCGATTCTCACAACGCCGCAGCAGCACCAGAAAGCGAGACTTCTACAACAGTGGACATACTTTAATATCTATTTTCGAAACAAAGAGCGAGATTAAACGTAGGAGTGGAATATTATACTCCGTCCTGTAAAGCCGATACTCGGAGTCTCGTAAATCCACGTATTTAATCCTAATTATTGACGCGTTTCAGGCGTCATCATCAGAACAATTAGTACCGATATCAACGTACATCAGCATAAATTATCGTAACACCGGACAACATTTCGTAACGGCCGAGAAGGCGACAAAGAACCAAGGCGCATCTGCGGAATGTGAACTCATGCTGTAAATCAATGGTGTTCCGACATGCAGAAAAGCGTCGGTCGGTCGGATATTGTGCACACCTGTACAGAAATTCTCAACAGCTTTCCACATATCGTGCAATTTTCCTTAACGTTGTACGACCGGGAATTGGGAAAAAGGTTTTTGACGAATAAGACGAACAACCCAGGCAATAAAACTCTCTCTACCACCACTTTTCCCCCACTTTTTCGGCATCTTCGTTTCACGTTTGGCGCCAGCATCGTCGTCGTCGACGCGGGAAAAGATCCATATCCATACGAGCTACGCGGCTGTATGTGTTGTACGTGTGTACAGGGCTCCAGGCGCCAAAACCCTCAGACAAAACGTCGCGACGGTAAAGTACCGTGTCACAGTATACACGTATGTATGTATACGGGGGCGTAAGACGTCCGCCAACGTACCGTACACCGGGAGGCTAAGGGAGACCTAGTTTTAAACCTGACACAATTTTCCTCAAACCCCTACCACCGACGCTTAAGGGGGTTGAACACGAGGAGGAGGAGGAGAAGAAGAAGAAGAAGAAAAAGAAGAAGAAGGGTAGGTGACTCTGTACATCCGCGAAGTGTTCGAGTCCTTTTCCCTCCTCAGCGCCCTCTTCATGTTTTCTATCTGGGTTTGTCTGTCTTTCCTTCTTTTTTTTTACCCTAGTTTTCCTCGTCTCATCTCTGTTTCTCCCGTTCGGCTTGATCTGCGCCCCCTTTTCGTCTTACCTTCTGCGACAAGGAGGAGGAGGTGGAGAGTATTAGCGACAGTGGGTGGCGCGGTACCTGCAAAGCACTTTGAGCTGGTAATGTACTTGTGTTTCTTTAGTTGGCGACTGCCGCCTGTGTCCGCGTTTTATAGGCTCCTTTCCCCCCTCGTCGGAAGAGTCAACCTACTTTACGGCGTATATAAACGCGGAAGCGTATCACACACACCGGGAATGATATTCCCTATACTTCATCCCCTGAATTTTCTTGGGTAAACGAAAAATTATGCCAAAACCGCCGGTGCCGGGATAGCCTTCGTCGTGCGTCAAAAGGGCGATGAGAAAAAATATTCGGTTCACGTCACCCGGGGAATTGGCATGCCGATCATGAGGTGCGAAGGTAACAGACGTGGAACTTTCTTATTCTTGTATTATACACAGCTATAACACCCACGCTGCTTTCTTCGATCGAGGTCGAAGGAAGAAAGAATCAAAAAATTTTCCGTCTTTACGGACGCGGTACAACAATGTGACATACTATTCGAAATTAAATGTCAAAACATATCTACGTTCGTAACTACAAGACATCATTTTTTCCCGTGAGTAACAATTTGCTAACTTACTGCTATTATATTGCCGTGCATTTTACAAATAGATAATTCTACAAGTAGACTGTAGAATCTTGTCTATGTATATAATGGAGTTGACGTTCGGTAATTTCTGCAAGTATAGATCCCCGGGAACGTCATACAGGTGGGACTAACTTCTCTGTGACAAAGTTGACAAGTTTTCGTATACGGTAGTCAACAAGCGGAGACAGGATGCCGACAACGTGCTCCAACTAATGATATCACGGGAACAATACCCGCGCCTTAAGACAGCTCGATTAGGTTGGATAATACAACCCGCCAACGACATAACGAAATCGAAAATATGACCAACAGAAATTTCACGGGTACCTACAGTTTCGAGCCATTTCGTGTTACTTCGGATAAAAAGTTTTGCAACGCGTGAATAGTCAGCGGAAAAAGATTTCCGAACTTTGAGTCGAACGACGAATCTTTTTCGCATGCAGAAACCGAACTTTTCAACAGGCATTGAATTCTATTCGTTAGTTTGAATACGTATATAAGTTGACGCAAACGAGTATTTTTACAGCTCAATAACGTGCCGCGAATGTCTGACAGACGGTGTAACAACAAGACATGACGTGACGACACTTGTTCCCTAAACGCGTGTTGCTAGAACCAGAACAATGTGACACGAAATAACAGCTGTACGGGAATATATCTTTGTCCGTACGATAAGTCGAAGATTCGAGGCACGTATATAGCGCCAAAGTAGTTTGCTCCATACCGCGGCGTGAAACGATGTCAATGAAATTTACTTTCAAGTACACGAGCGAATATATGCCAAAAGTACAAAAACGTGAACGACGTTTGCACAACGCTTCTCTGACCAAACGTTTTTACCCACAACTATCCGCATAACCGTATTTCACACGTTTCCCAATAACTTTGTACTTCTACTCACGAGGCTGAAGCCAGCAGCCAGAACTAGCAGCTGAACGTTCTAACGTTTATTCGAACAAGGTAGTGAAGAAGTTTGACCGCTGCTTCGGCTTCAGCTTCTACTTCTCATCGAGTAGGTGTAGACGTTTTTTTAACTTACCACGACCATTAGACGAATGTTTTACTCATAATTTAAACGGCAGCTGCTTCAGCCGCAGCTGCAATTTTCAGTTGTTGCGCTAGATTCCAAACTACCCGATGGCACGGTTTTGCTCAATTCGTTAAAGTTCACGAAGGAAGGACAAATTACTGACTGTGAGTAGAAGAGTAGCTGTTACACAGGCGGTTTCGCGCATTATCTACAAATTGCTTTATTGTGTGTAAAAAAGAAAAAATAAATGTCCGAAGCCAAGTGCAATACAAATTTGATAAGCATTGTCTACAAATTTCCGGAATATCCGTTCGGTAGGACGATTGCAAGTCGACTAAAGCATAGAGTATAAGTAGGAGGTCAATACACGCAATTTGTCACCAAGACCACTGACAAAATATACGACAGTCTGTAACCTCTGTCCACCGCATATTAAACAACGCTTCCGTTGAATAAGGCCGACCTTAGTCGAATCATAGTTGATAATACGATTTTAACGACCCAACGACTCTCCGCGACGGCACAGACGGACACAGAGTAACGTTGCGAAAGAGTGACGATGGCCGTTTGATATAGAACGCATGTAAAGCATGACGATTGTTTGTACATATTTAATTATATGGGTCAAAGAGCGAAACTAGAACAAGTGCAGCGCATTAAATTGTGCCAGTATGTTATATATATATAAGAAGCGTTGGACCGAGGAGGCAAAGTCGTTGGGAATGACAGTGTGTCAAAAGAGAAGAAGCGGTGTGGTTGTTAAGAGCGTTTGGTATTCCCGGCAAGCAACGGCACAGCGTGCGACGTAAGCAATACCTCAATGTATATCCTTCGACAGCAATGATCCCCCCTCACTCTGAAGTTCCCATCTTGCAATTGTGTTGGCCTGCAGCATATCGCGACATTGCGCAATTATGAAAGCAAGGCCTCCTCGTTGAGTGACTCAATGAAACTCCCTGCAATACCACCGGCGGCTCTCCTCGTCGTCAATGGCTTTTATGCGCCACCAGGTATTCCGAAGTCCGAGCTCTCTTTTGAAACACGGGTTGCATTCGCGGAGAATATATATATATATATATGATACACCGTGTAAACGTATACGTATAAACATACAGCACCATAAGCTAGACTAGTCAATACCTGCAGAAAAGTCTTGTTCGTATGTTTGCCTCCGGAGGTGTAATTACACCGGAGGCATCTATTCAGCTGTACACGATGCACGTGTGGTGAAGGTACAGAGTCTCCACGAACATACCCGTGCGAAGCTATTTAACCGGCAGAATCCCCTGCAGGATCATGAATGCACCACCCAGTGGCGGAGGAAATTCGGATGAAACGAGCTACTGAGCTGCACGAGAATCAGAGGATCGGCTTATAAGCATTTCGGCGTATGCTGCTGCCGCTTCGGCGCAACCTTTTCTTCTTCTCTTTCCGCGTAATGTCGGTAGTCCCAAAGTAGGGTGGCTTTAATTCGACTGAATCGCGAAAGAAAGGAAATAAGAAAAAATAATTCATCAGTGATCTTTGAGTGAAACTTCCGAGTTCGAGAAATGGCGTTTCGAAATCACCCGCACTTCAAAGGACCGTGGATACATCTGAAAACCTGTGAAATTGACAAATCGGGCTCGATTCGTTCAGCGCCTTGTGGACCAATCAAATTTTAATGTATACATGTGGAAAGCGAAAGAGTTTGACGATAACCCAACAATAAAACTCGAAATTTTTTTTACGAAATCAGGGCGGTTTCGGTTTTCTGCGACCTTGAAGAAACAAGCAATTGTTCCTCTTCGAGGGAATGGCTTACTGACCGTTATCGAGCATATTTTTCGTTAGATTTTGCATAATGTATCGCAGGTTATAACGCGTTTACGTAGTTTTGCAAACCGGCACTGATCAGAGCGACGACAGGTGAGAAATACATGTGAATAAAATAAACGACTAAGTACAAGAGACAGGATAACCCGCGATTACAATTCTGCAATCACATATTACGGGTGATGTATGAACGGAAGAATTTCAGTGGCAAAACCTGTTATTTGACATTAGCAAAACCCGCGGATCAGCCAACAAAGAAGAGTGGAACAGTATGGTATACATACATACATACATATATATATATATATATATATATATATATATATATATATATATATATATATATATATATATATATATGTATATGCTATTTCCGAAGACGTGGATCAGCGATGTAACTTTTCGCGATTTGGCGACTCGCATGCAATTATATCGCGTACGTGATTATTGCCGTTGCTGCTGCTGGATGTGTACGGAGCTCACTCACGGCCAGAAAGAGCAATTGGAACACCTTTCGCCAGCCGGTTAGTTTCGAAATGGATTTCGTGATTACAGTTTACGCAACGACGGTGCGTTTCGCGTCACGTTAGATTCGTTCGAACATTTGATCTCACAAGATTTAAAAGACATACTATTTTACTCGTCCCGTTACGTTTATTCCGGAGGAATTTGATATCCAGTCCGAGAATTCTATCCGGCCGAAATGAAAAATGTACATACATTGCACGCAAAAACGTTGACGAACCGAATTCGTAAACGTAATCATAACTACCGCTCTTTTCCTGCAGCAGGGGTAGTTCGACGTGCACTTTGACAAACAATGGGGGCAGTTACAAGCATGGGGGCGAGCAACTGGAACTAAGCGAAACTGCGGATCGTACAGTGAGGGTCGATGGAGAAACGTTGGATCGTGAGGAATTTCATTTCAGAGCGGAACGTGCATTTGGCTGCTGCAGTAATGATGGCGAGTGCAGAAACGGAGTGCCGCATCATCATCGGTCGAATCGTTTAGAATTGCGAATCAGCTACGCAGCACCCTTGAAAGCATCGTATCTCCCATTCGACGATAGGCATTCCTTCCTTTTTCATGCTTTATTTCTTACACTTCCAGGTTCCTAATTTTCAAAAAATTACATCATTTCTGAGACGAAACGATGCGTGTCGTGTGCAGATACTCAATATCGTGCGATCGTTAGAGATGCGGATTACCCGCGCCGGTAAGCGAAGATTCGATAACGACGGCGTTGGAAAAAAGCTTCGAGTTCAGCCCCCTTGACATACTTTTCCTATCGCTCAACGCTATCGGCTTTTGACCTACGGGATTTTTAATTCGTCGTTACATCTCGACTTCTGAACAAGTCCGTAGTGATTTTCTATTTTTCTCGTACCCCCTACTGACAATGACTAGTAACCATTTACCGTAATACGTACCGTAAACGCGCACCAATAGAGTCGATTTATCTGACAAATAACAATTCTTTTCCCGTGAATTTGTCAAATATTATGTGCGGCACCCGAGTGCCGATAAACCAATAAATCACACTCACATTTATGAAGTCATTCACATAAGTTTGACGGTATTTTAATTCCTTCATTTATATTATACTACCATTTTTCTCTCGGAATCCGGAATTTGAAAATGTCTTTTAGCACCCATCAGGAGTTTCCGATTCGAAGGAAAGGAAGAGGGGGGAGGGGGAAGCTTCCTGGTGCCCTCCTCGATACGAGTTTGTACAATAACATCGATTGTCGGCTGGTTGACACAATTTCTGGGTCGTTAGAGTCCTGCTCTATTACGTCAAAGTGAAACCGACAATATTGTATAATATCAGCAAGGCCGCGTCACCCTATCTCTTCGCTATTCAGCGAGCTTTCACCGTCCTCGGCTCGAAGCGGCGATCCGTCGGCATGCACTGGTGTCGTAGTCTAGCCTTGATCGTACGGACCTTGAACGCAGATTGTTGGCTATTTATTTTATGACGTTTTTTTCTCGTTTCTTTTCTTTTCTTTTCGTTATTTATTTATTTATTTTTTTTTTTTTTTCATTTTCGCAACAACTGCTGTTCTTGTAAATTTTCGCAATTCTGTGATTGTACACAACCCCTTGCCAAATGAGTGTAGTATTTTTCGTTTATTTATTTATTTGTTTTGTTTTTTCGTCTTCTCTTTTTCTTCCTTTCCACGCGACGTACATAATCAAGAGATACGAGTTCGGGTCACGGACACCGCTGTATGAAACTGACGGTGATGGTAAGTCGTGTCAATCTGACGAATCTCATTACACGCGTCCCAGCTGATATACAGTACGCAATAGCATAATAACAGAAAGAATTTAATAACGTGCGTGAAATGAGTGACGTTCGTTTCAACGAACGATTGAAAATATCGGTTACGTTTGTTTCTCGGACAACGCAAGAAACTATATTTTTTACACGTTTGAAGGAGAATTGTAAATTGCGGTATTTTACACAGATACACCTGTGCGGGTATATTTTAAAAAGGCAAAAAAATAATGGGCAAAATTATGCGGAATAAGAAACGCGTAATATACAGGCTGCAGGTGTACGTGATAAATTGAACGGGTCGTGAATTAAGTGACGCTTCGACAATTGAACGTATGTAAATCTTTATTACTTGATCTTGTTTTCAGTAAAAGTCAAAGTTCGTCCGTCTCGCCGTTCCACGTTTCATTGCACAACTGTAACATAAAATGTTAAAATCGATGTATAAAAATTGCAATCAGACATTTTATAGATCATGATTTTTTTTCAACTTTAATCACTCACGTTAAAGTGCAGAAACAGTATTTCCGCTTTATTTACATTTCCTCCTTATACGTCACCTTATTTATATATCTCAATACGGGCAAAATTATTGCTCGCCTTGAGACTGAGGTGACTAGACTTTATATCAACGAATGTATTTACGTTATAGTCGAATCAAGGCTTCTCTCGGTCAAGCGGAAGTGACTTTTTTTTTTTTACTTACACTGCCGCGACTTTAATAGCTCTGGGGATTAATGCGAGACTCAAATTCAATGCTATTGGTTTTGCTATGCTCAAGTATCGGTTAGAGGGACTTGACCTATCCATACAGCCTTAAACTATTGCTCTGTATGAGCTATTCGGCGCCTGAACAATAGAACCAATTCCGTTCAGTCTGGCGTGTGAGGCGCTCTGTTCGATTATTAACAGTTTGTTGGAACAGTTTTTTTAAAAATTTATTTCTCACATTATTTCCAATGCTTCTTTATCGATGCTTCTGAAATACGCAAACGTCTAATTAAGATATTGAACGATTAGAGTGAGCTTTTTTTCAACAACGAACTAAAAATTTTGTTTCTTTCTAAAAAAATTAGAAAAAACGTATATAAATAACTCGAGAAACTCGATCGAGTCCACCGAGCCACAGTTTGAAAAATATCAATTCATTCCCTAACGCCGTTCATTATTGGGTCTAATGAAAGATAATTGCAAGTCTGTCGCCACTGAATAAGGAGCTGCCCTATAATACGATATACGTATTCATTACCTAGTCACGCCGTAAAGTAACAAAACTTTTTTCTCCATCCTGCGATCAGCAGGTTTTCACCGTTACGAATTTCAATTAGCGGCGAAAGAACACGAAGCCCACCTTTCTCTCGAATGAAAAAAAATATGGAAATTGGTAGACACTTCCATTTGTTTTACACGTATACATAAATTGTAACGTAGGCTGTTCGGTTTATGGGAAGAAATATTCGGCGCTCCAGAAACGCACGTTTCGAGGGGAATCGTGTAAGATCGATCGAAGCACAGGGTTGACAGGTTCGACAGAGTGGGTGAAGTATCGTCCCGTGTTAAGAAATTGTCCGCCATCAGACAGCCCTTGTGATAAATTAATAAATAACCGTCAGAAGCTGTAAGGGTGCAGTCAACGGGTGAAATACATTTTCGGTCTCGATGAGACCTCCAAAATGATAGTAAACGGCTATGCTGTTCTTCGATTGTACGACATTAAACGTATTACAGAATCGCGCGTCGTTATAAACCTGGTTACGTAGCTTAAGGGTAACAAATCTCTAAAGACGGTTGTACGTAAATTGTATAAAAAATGAGGTGAGGTGACTCTTGAAAACTGTGTGAAATAAACTGAATTGAACGTAGAGTCTTATTGTTAGCTACTTCGTATAGCTGTCTGGAAGAGCGATTAGAAAAAAAAAAAAAAAAAATTCCGCAGCCATGAGTAAAATGGTAGGTAATAATTAAATACCGTCAGCCCTTGAAGAAGGAGGTTTTTCGATGTTATTGGCTCGAGAAAAAGTTACAGAGATCACTCGAAATGTGGGGCAAGAGAAAAAAAAACGGAGGAAAATACTGTAGAGAAAAAAGATGAATAACATTCATGCCACGTAACTATATATAATACATATATTCATCAGGATGGTCCTTAACAGGATTGTTTTTGAATTTTTATGCTCCCAGGGGCTTAAACGGTTTGAAATAATTTTTTTTTTAATTCCCTGAAAATTTGAGCTCTCTACGTCAACTCTAACATGTCCGTTTTGCGATCAAAGTATTTTATGGAAATAACATGTGAAAAACTTTTTCTGCAGTTTGATATTTTATAAGTCGATGAAGAATATACCGAAAATAATAGTAATTATGTATTTTTTTAGAAAATTTAACGTTCTACAAAAAAGCTCTGATACATAAAATTCGCAAATGAAAGTGTTCATTTGTTAATTAAATTTGATTAAACTTTGAACGATAATTAACATATGAACGATTTCATTTACGAATTTTATGCAGCCAAGTTTAATTGCGGAGCGTTCAATTCTCTACAAAAATATATATTTTCAATTATTTTCGATATATTCATTAACGACTTATTAAATTTCCAAAAGCAAAAAAAGTCTTTTTCATGTTATTTTTTACATTACATACATTATATTTATTAGGGGTGCGCGGGTATCCGAAATCTCGGGTTCAGGTCGGATTTGCATCGGGTTGGGTTTTTGGCAATCCCGAAATCCGGGTAGTCCGAAATCTACGAGTACCCCGACCCGAAATTAATCCATTTGACCGAACCCATCCCGGAGAATTTCACACTCCTACTGTTCTATAATGAAATTATTTTGCGATGACGTACCAGGATTTCGGAAATGATAAAAGTCCGAAATTTTCGAAAATCTGTGTACCCTTTGGAGATCCCGGTATTTTTGAAAAGGCGAAAATAGCCGCGACTAAAACTTTCAAAAACCGAGATTTTCGAAGAACTCGGGATTTTTTGGTACCCGACCCGAAAGCAATCCACTTTACCGGACTTGACCCGAAAAAATTCAGTACCCGCACACCCCTAATATATGTAAGAAAAAAAAAATTCGGGAGGTGTGACGACGACTCGATCTGCAAAGAGAGCCGCTAAACCCACGCTTTTACATATTTACCATTGAGAATGACGACGGTGCTTTACCGTTTCTTCAATCGAGGCAGAGTGACGTTTAGTCCGCCTGAAGGTAACGCCTCGTTATGTCACTTACGATTGTGACATCTATCGGCTATATTAAATTATAATAATTGAATAAGAACGACTGTCAAACTCCCCGCCAATGAAAAGAAACGAAAAAACCTAGAATATAATTGTGGAGTAATTAGCTAAACACAACTACACGAGTAAACATTTACCACTGATTCTTTTCTCTAGTCCAACATTACGAAAGCACAAAATTTTCGAGTGTACGGCGAAAGAATCTGATTTAAAAAACAAGACTGAAAATGAAAAGATGTCGACACGGACATTTCGTAAGTGAAAAGTCGCGGGGTTAAATATGCGCTGATACGTGCATATTCAGGACTTTGGAGCGGCGAGGGTAACGAGTGTCGAATAACGGCTCAGAAATTAAGCCGAGGCTGTTAAATTGGCGGAGGGAGGAAGGTATTGCCGGTGCGGGGGCGGAATGGTCAATCCACCTAGGCTTGAAAACACAGACGGCGAGTATGTAGGCACTTCTGAAAATCGATCGCAGGTTCAACACTCTCGACATTAGCGTGCTGGGTGTTCTCTGCAGTTATAATAATACGCTCCTGCGATTGAATAAACGCGGCAGCGATATGTTTTTGAAAAAAATCACAATTTTTTTTATTTTTACAATGATTTTTGAGAAACTAAGACTGCGAAATATGAGTGTTTTGTTTCACCCACGGTTTAAGCATTGAATTTCAAACAATTACAAAAACGCGAATTGGCGGTTTTTTTCCTCAGCATGAATCATTGCTACGACTTTACTAACTACAACATTATTTTTCCTTCAAGTATTGCACCAATTATAATTATTGTACAAGTGTGTGTACACGGTATTCCCACACACCCGCAGCGATGATTTTCGAAGCACCGATTACGTATATCGACGTGTGTGTCACAGCTATAATG
Source organism: Neodiprion virginianus (assembly GCF_021901495.1). NCBI lineage: Eukaryota > Metazoa > Arthropoda > Insecta > Hymenoptera > Diprionidae > Neodiprion > Neodiprion virginianus. The sequence continues at coordinate 33,777,575 of NC_060877.1, read as the reverse complement.
CGTCTATCCATGTTCGTCCGTACGCCAGCTTTCGGTTCATTTTCACACATGTATCGGCCTTCCATTTCGCACGGATATTGTGCATACGCATATAATTCCGTCGCACAAACAGTCGTCGTCGAGCCAACTGAAGTCAGTGACGTTAACGCAATGAAACATTCGGAGTAAAGTTCACTACTCAGAAATTATAATAAGTGACTTTGCAGTAAACAAGTTTCTCGAAATATGAATATGTTTTACCTTGATTATTATAGTTTGCTGCATTTCAAACATCTCTAAAATTGCGGAATAACGATTTTAACGAAGCGGGAACCATCGCAATAACGTTACCGACTTCAGCCTCATTACTGAACGAGGCTGAAATTAGTACCGTTACTGTAACGCTACATATTAAGGAAAAATCGTTAATCAGTTCCTGTAAGAATGTCTAAAATTTGGTAAAGCATGATAAATAAAATGTACTCATATTTTGCAAAGGAAACTCGTTGAAAGTCATTCTCTAAAATTGTACAATAATGATATTTTCACTGACGTTAATGTTTACGAACTTGAGCCTCGTACAATACCTACTAATTTTCGGAGTCTATGCAGCTGCAGATTGAACGCAGTTACGTGCCTCGGACCAGTTTCAACGGTTCAAGATTTACGCCCATTTATATGCAGGCTCCATTGAAGCTACTTCTGGCGAGTAAGAAAAAAAAAGCAAAGAAGAGATTAAAGAAGCAAGAAAAATCTCTCGAGGCGGGTGTGAAAAAGCCACCGTCGTACACATCGACACGCCCAATTGCAACAAGTCTTAGGAGGTGAAGTCGAACCCCTTTCTTCCCCAATCACGTTAATGGAGAAATCGGTAGGTAATTGAACGCGTTGAGAGCTTCGTTCTTCATTCTCACCAACCCCGTATTTTCGAAGTTGCTCCATTTTATACGATGGGCACGACGTGGACTTTTCAAGTATTTGGCGGAAAATTCAGCTCAAACATTACTCGCTGAGTGAAGAGAGAAGGGGTGCAAAACCGATCGAAGCGAAGTTGATGAGTCCGAATTCGATACCACTACGTGAAATTGATCGCAAAATGGTTGAACGTTGGAAATTACGCAAATTCGAAATCATTTTAATAAATAAATCGAATACAAGTAAGTACTAAAATTGCTACCAAAAGCTTGGATATCAATTTTTCATTTAAAATCAGTTTAAAGAAAGTTAAAAAAAAATCTTATTGATAGGAAATTTAATATTGCTGTTTTTTTAATCAAAATCAATATCACTGTAGTTCTGAAAAATTAAATGACTACCGACGCCACGTTCGTAAGAAACAAAAAAATTGACTTGGTTGTACGGCAGAGAATACAGTTTTCTCAATAAAATTAATCATCCTCGAATGAAATTTGATCAAATTTTCAACAATTTTTAAGTGATATGATGCGAAAAGTCGATACCTAGGCTCAACTGGTTTATAATTACGACCGTACTTTTGTATCTGTATTTTCAGGAAAATCTTCGTAGCAAATTCTGCAAATACGTGAATTCGACGAATCCTGAATATCCTGAATATCCTGTACACATCTCGTAATAAAATAAGAAAAAAGTATTGATTCCTGACTCACGAACCTCTTCAAAACTGCGTCCACTAATGGCTCATGTGCAGATTTATAACCTACTTTTTTTACTCACAGCGCTGATCGTGCTTCGCAGCAAATTCTGGACACGATTCAGGAAAGTTGCAAAGAAGAGTAAGTGCTATTATTATCCGCAAGAACCGCATCCGTGACTTGAGTCATGGTCACTCAAATGAAAGAATCTTACCGTTACGACTTGCAGAATTTTTCCCCGACTGAAAGCTGAGTTGAGCAAGATTTGAAAATTTTTTTCTTGTTCGTCAAACGTTCAAGACAGCTTTTTGACAACCACGACTAGCTTATGAATTCGAGCCTGATCAGCTCAACATTCCAAAACTACATATATTTATATACATACATACATATATATATATATATATATATATATATATATATATATATATATATATATATATATATATATATCAATCTCGTGACGCACGGAGGACGCAATTCTTAGCCAATTTAAAATTGTCTATTTTCAAGATATAGGCCAAGTTTCCTGCGACGCTGAACGAAAGTCAACGTCTTCTCGCTCTTACAGAACTGAACAAACAAGAAATTTTCTCTCACTGCAGGGCGAGCTTCCACAATTCAATTTGGGTAATGCGAGTTCCTTGATTACACCCATGAAGCTTGACAGGCAAGGGAAGAATATGTCTGAGTAAAAAAGTCGAGACTTATGGAGTACTGGGTGAATGTGAGAAGTTACGCAGGAGATGCGATAGTGTCGATGGATGTTGCAAGACCGAGGCATCAGGGCATGAGTCGAATCGACAAAAATAGGAGCACAAAGTGCTTCCATTTACTCGACAATAGCTCTCGCCGTTTGCGATCTACGACCTCCTCCTCCTCGCCCGACGTGTATCAGATTTCATCGCCTCTACGAGTGCGCGAAATATATCGGCTGTCAGCCTCTCTTCCTCATTCTTATTCTTATTCGATACAACCGTGAAATCCGACGACGACGAAGCGTTACAGGAAATCGTTTTCACGGATATTTACTAAATTACAGCCGCGTATGCACAACGCGTCGACCTTCACCTGCAATCAATGGCGACTGTAAATTGCCTCACAATCAGATGGGTTTTTATAAGGCCGTCGGGCAGGATATGTCCACGATTTCCGCTAGCCGCAGACTAATTACCATATCGTTCAAATGACACAGGTCAACACAAATTTTTTGTTTAATTGTTTTACTTATTTTTTTTTTTTTTGCCGAGCTTATATTTAAATGAATAAATTTTGATTCTATACGTCGAATAATAAGCAAAATCTTAATTTAAGAAATCTTATAAAGTCTTGAAGTTTTTGGTCGATGGTATAAAACAGCAGGTAGCAGCACGTTGAAATAAAAAGCAAACTTTATCCGATAAAACTATTTTTTCTTTTATATTTACGTGAAAGAAATGAAAATTTGACACGTAGGACCCAGGTTCAAAATTCGTGTAGAACCCGTGTAATCGATTCGTGCAGATACAACACACAATACTGCACAGATTGTGTATCCCGTATACATGTAGATACTTTCTTTTATCGCAGGAGATATTTAATTAGACGGATGAAAAATGATTAAAATTAACGGATAATCATCGGCCAACGACAACCAGCTGATACGGTAATGTTCTGACAAGGGTGAGAGACAAACGCGCCTTGTCAGATTGAAAATCGCGTATCATTATAACATATGCCAAATACCTCGCGAGCTAACCGCTTTAATTATTTATTGCGAGACGACATGTAAGATTTGTGATTGCGACGCAGTTATTACACGCAAACAGCTGACCGGGTTTATTCCATCAGCTGTAAACAGACTGTTTGTAAAACAGCGCGGGTAGAGATATTCTTTGTAGTTTCGATATTCGAAATTCGCACGTAATTGACAGGCTCAACGGATTTTCCAATGTTGTAAAATTGAATTTGAATGATACCGCATCAACTTTTTACGACGTCTATATATGACTTACTTTTTATGAGTGCTGTCCACAGCTCCCCAGAGGCGTTTTATAGTCTGCAGCGTTGAAAGCTCGGCGACATTTTCAATTCAAGTCACTTTCCACGGTAATTATATCTAAAGAAAATTTCGCGCACCACTTTGAGACAAGAGGTAATGATATTATATTATATACCCTTTTATCCGAAGGAATTCTCGCCGCGGTTTAGTCGATATTTTAACGCGATGATTACAGATATGTATACATACATATATATAATAAATATATATACATGTATGTATGTATTTATATATACACGTCACTTGAAATTGTAGGGAGTAGAAAAGTTCAACAAGGTTTAAAAGAAACGAAGCAGCTTGTTCGATATTCACAATGTTTAATTGCAACGACGTGTTCAGAAAGTGTAATGTCAAGTTAATTTCACCAGCGACACAGTTTCGATCACCATCGCACAACCGCCAGCGTTATACTGTCACCAGCCTAAACTTGAAACTCAGTTTCAAACAAGGCAGCAAGGACGATAGGATTGAATATGGGATAAAAAAAAAACCACGATATAAAAAAAGAAAGAAAAAAACAAACCACTAATGGCAATCGATAAGAAGTCGGTTTTACAGTAGAAGAGGAAATACGAGATTGCAAATGACTGGTCCTCGTGATTTCAATCTTCCTCATCAGTTTTGCCGTGTTTTCGTTTCCAAATCACAAGGATCGACGAACCGCGATGCGACATATACGAGCCTAATTTCAATTCGTTGAAATAAAATTGCAAAGCTTTCGGGATTTTGCTGTATTCGCGACGTTCGGCAATTGATCAAGGCAAACACGTGGAGCTCGCGCATCCGTCACTCTCACGCTCTCTCCTCTCCGTCACGGAAAAGAAACGACCGTCTCGGTGTCCAAGACAAGACTGTCAGGTTTGCCGCGTGCCAAGAGGTTCGAACTTCTGACGCCTACGCCACACGTCACACGCCACCCGCCACAATGTCGTCTGCTCCTAACCACCGACATGCATGCTTCCCGGTCAGAGAGCTTCCGCTCGACGATTCGCAGAGCTTACGGTTGTAATCGAACCATAGACATTCCGATTACGTTTCCCGTAGACGTAAGTATAATGATTCGCGGAAAAGGTATCCGTAATAATACGAAAATCCAGAGCAAAGATCACCGGTGATTAAACAACAAATTTCTGACATTGAAAAAATATTCCATACTAATCAGGTCTTTCACCTCGAGATATTCAAATTAATTGACGAACCTCGAAGTATAACATTATAATATGTTGGAGATTTACACACATCGCTAATGTATACGCGTTTCAGATTCACGTTGCTTCTATTTTTATTTGTTTTTTATTTATTTATTTATTTTTTGTTTCAACGCGTGACTTGTTTGCAGCCGTGTGGACGTCAAGGATTTTGAGACACGTTAATGTAGTTTTCCGTAGTAAAATTGCCGATTTTTACAGAACGGAAGGAGAATACGGAACACTTCGAATTCTAGGTTGTAACGTTGAAAAATAGGCAAAAAAAAATTTTTTCTTTATAGAGCGTTGAGTACAATCTGGCTTGTATTATTTCTTTATAAGGTAAGTGACCCAATTCCAGAGATCCTTGGAAGCTCGTGTCGGAAGATTATAAAATAATTCTAATCTTATCAATCAAAGAGAATCCAACTGGAAATATTATACACTTATACGTAGAGCAAAAGTCGTTACAGCGGTGTATAAGATTATACTACGCGTATAATAACGTGATTGCAGTAAATCTTCTAATCATAAAAACGAACGATACGGCATGAATTCATTATTAGATTATACGCGCGGTATGAATACATATAGATCGCGTATATAATCTCCAGCTCAGGTATGCGAAATGCTGTGCCTTCTACGCGCCTGAGACAAAACCGGATAAAAATTCGAGAGAAATATGAAACCTTGAAATTTTCAATTGCCAACTTATCGGAATAATTAAGTTTTTACGAAACACATATCCATTAAATTTTCAACATATTCACCGACACTGCAATTACGCGGTGTCCCCGATTTGTCATATCTGCAAACACCCGCGCGTCCCCGAATCCTTTATACTTACATGAATTATACATATACCTTTTTATGTACATCCGTAAAGCAAGAATTGTGGGAAAAAAAGGAAATCCAATTTTTTGCAATTTTTATACTCTTCTTTCTTATTTTTCTTTTACGTTTTATCGTTTAATTGATACGTCGAGCCGCGGCAAAATATGTATATACATATTCTTCAGGTATACATCTATTCCCGTCGTCTGCTATCTCGCAGGATTTTTATTATCAGCTGTTAAAATTCGTATACGTGTTATTATTATACACCTGTCTACATACTAAAATATTGTAATTAAGCTTACGACGAAAGGTTAATGCTCGTATATGTAAGTAAATCGATTATACGCGGATAAAATGTCCCATTTTCAGAAATTTAACAGCGCGTCGATTGATGGGCAATAGCTGTTACCAAATTCACCGTCCTATGTTTACATAACGTTATGTTATCGATCCATCGGTATAAAGTCAATTTATGTTTCATCACGTCGAGATTAACCTCGAAATGCGGATCATTAGTCGGTGCTTTGGTCAATCAATTTGAAGTTCGTTTTAACATCGATTGATCGAACGGTGCGCAACGATACGCGAGGAAAATCACTGGATGAATAATAAAATACGACTTGTGCGAAATGCGATTTGTATAATCTCCATTCCGCAAAGGCTACTCAATCCGTGATAAATGATCAGCAACCACCCGCGCAACTTATTATTTGGGTTAGATAAATTTAAGTATTTTTTGCGAAAAACATTTATAAGTAATATAAAGTTGATATCGTGACCGAATTCGCATCTATTTGGAATAGCAAGAAAACAAGGATAGAATCCAAAGAAAAAAGTAGACCTACTTGAATGGAAGAGTAATATGAGGAAAAAGAGAAAAATTATTGCTACAGGAATATTTATAAAAAAAATTAGTACGTCGAGTTTATTCCGTAAGCTTAGACTATGACTCCGAGTTCTGGTTGAGCTGCAATCTTACGTAACGAACGGCAGATTCTAGATGGAAAAAAAACCGATGTTGTACAAATATTTCGACGCGGACCGATTCGGTCTTTGTCGCGTGTAATTCGTGCCACCCGAAGACCTCAGATAAGTCTCGGCATAACAGATTAACATGTTAATTGTCAGGCCAGCGCAAACGTTGAGCGAAACGACAAACATTGTTTTTCTTTCTCGAGAGTTCCGAAAGCAGGAATATTAAGATAAGCCGCATGCGTTCTAGTTGATTAAAAAACGAATTTGTAAAAACAAAGAATTGGACGTGTAATTTATCAAACGTGCAATTTACATTCTGGGATGCGATAAATGTGAGAAACTAAAATGAAAATCAGCACTCGCAACAGGTAAACGTACAACCCGTACCACCTTTCTAGGCAGCGATAATCAATTATGTAATTTTGTATATTTGATCGGCGTATCAACAATATTGACGCAAGGCATCGAAATTGTGTCGATTAAATATGCATCGTCTTGTCTCTAAACAACCCACACCGATCGATCGGGTTCAGTGACTGTTGTGTACCTACGTATATACGTATGTATTGTATAATAATAATATCTGTGTAGCTCGTCTGACTGCCAAATTACCAAAACCGTATAAACGCGGATATGAAAACGAAAGGTAGAACCCTGTGCGCGAAGAGCCGCAGAAAATAATTCAACGAGCAAGATTAAAAGTCAAAGTTGATGCCATTAGAAATAGGTGATTTTTTTTCTCACATCCAAGAGCAAAAAATTAAACAACGTTCTATCTCTATCTCTCTTTCTCTCTTTCTCTATAGTCTACAGTCATCATTTATTACTAATACTCCAGTCTCATGTTTCACATAATACGTTTAACGATCGTTTGAAAATTAAACCTTGCCCCATCTAATAAAAGATACAGGTCATTGATTCAAGATCAAGAACCATATAAGTTAATCAAGTTACAAGGCTGTCGAAAAAAATAATATGGTAATGCGTTCTTCGCTTCCGAGTCTAGAGTCGAAATCCGAATTAAGAGCTTTAGAGCATGGAGCTCATCCGTCTGGAAAACTCTCCGTGTCACGGAAGCGAGTTTTTACCAGGAGCTAAAATAACATTACGGCATCAATCGATTACTGTGACGTTGGTTAGCCGAATGCCAGACGACACACTTGATCGTAGAATTGCTCGGCAACAGTCACAATCGCATCATCGATACCCGCATGTCGCCGCCTTTCGATCAAATCCTAAAGGTGGACACCCAAGCCCAAGTTTCACGCAACGAACGATCGTCGGGACCATGTGACCGGACCTTGTCGAGTTCTACGCCATTGTATTACCGTTATCTGGTCAGCTGACCGACCAGTTTGAAAACCTGAAATGCTCTGGATGGCGGCCACGGTGTCCCTACGATTGTACACGTGTAATGGTGCATGGACGAGGAATAACGATCCAACGACGAAGAGAGGCTGCTGTGCATCGTTACAAGGAACGCGCGCGTAACATATTCGACGTCAGAGTCGATGGTAGAAAATCTGACCACAGGCGTAAGATAATTGGGTCTTTTTGACACGGCTCTCCCCACATTACCTACCGTTATCATTCGCCACGTGAGCTTTCTTTCTACAAGATGTTGAAAAATTGAGGTTTCGGAAAAGTGAAAATTATTTTTGCTTCATCCAAGAGACGTAACGAGAACGACTCGTGCGCAATGTTGATAATACGGTACCCCGTAACACGTAAACATCTGCGTACAGGGGCCACATGATATATATATATATATATAATGGATACCTTGTATAACGCCAGTTGTACGCGGTGTCACTTATCCGTTACCTCGGCTCCGTTTCCGTATGTTATAGGCGACTGATATGAAGTTTATTTGCGGCGCATGAACGGAACCCTTTTCATTCGATCCAAGTACCTACTACGGTCAGAAACGAATGGAAGGAGGTAAAAGTACCTGGTATACAGGTATCGATCGACTCTCGCAGCATCAGCAGCAGCCACAATTGCGGAAGTATCTCTGACAGTCTCGCAATTGACATGAGAAAAACAGGAGTCGACCACCTGGATCACGAGAAGTATACGACGGGGGAAAATTGAGTTCGTCGCGATGCACCGGAGTAAACATATCGTGTGGCAGCTAGAGCAGTTCGGAGCTGAACATTGCGCAACTCTGGACGCGTTATAGAATACCGGAAAACGATTGCCAAAGCCCTATTTTCTCGCAACACGTATTCAAAGCCCGTGTCGAGAGGATGATTTTTCACGTTTTCCCGCAGGCTTGATTGCTTGTGTCAGACGTTCGTTAAAATTTTAATTATTCCTTTTCAGAAGAGCGGTAAAAAAGAATAGAAATATTTTCGGTAAAACTCTTTAGTCGTGAGATTTTCGGAGCGAATAGGGGAAGGAAGAGCGCTTGGCTCGAAGAACGCCAGATCGATCAACCGGTGAACCGGCACGAACGACTGGGCAAATGATAATTGGAATATTCGAGGAGGAGGAGGAGGAGGAGGAGGAGGAGGAGGAGGAGGAGGAGGAGGAGGAGGAGGAGGAGGAGGAGGAGGAGGCCGGTAGGTATATAACGATATGGATTAATATGACTTCAAGGTCCCGGCAGATAACCATTGATGACCAGTAGCAGCGAAAGCCTTACTCACGAGGCGGGAAACGTGATGGACTACTATATTTCGGGGAAAAAATTCCATGAAAATTCCAGGTTTTCCAGGACCTAAGACCTAAATCGTTCGGCGTATTAACTCTATATTCGGTTCAAATTCGATTCGAATCCAAGAAGAATATTATGTACAGAAAAATCAGTTCAAGTGAATTTGTTTTCTCAACGAAAAAAAAGAAATTTGTTACCTCGAAAAATCATCTTTAATTCCCATGATAGGAAACTGTTACTTTCAGTTTTTTTCCAGATTTTTCAGGTGTGTGGCCACCCTGTAATAAAGAAATTTTGCGTTTTAAATACGTGTACTGCGATATTTCGCGATATATACGACACGTCGAAATCGACTAGGGCGCACAGTAAAAATTAGTAATCGAAATGTATCTTTCTGGAGTAATTTTGAAGAGATTCAGACGGCGCCACAGCCATGCAGCCATCCGGCAAACGTTTCTGGAAAGTTCTACACCGCCTTTAGGTTATACACCGTCGACCCTAAGAAAATAAACGTGACGGCTCCAAACTCAGAGTCTGAGGTACAGACAAATGGATATGCAGGTATCCTGAAAGCACGCGCCTCTCGCTCATCGAAGAGGATAAGCTACGACCTGACGAGACAAGCTGGATGAACAAAGAGCGACGGGCTCAGGTTCGAGCTTACCGAACTGAGTGGGTTTTAGAGTCGAGAAATTTTTGCCACGATCGCACGGATTCTTCGGCTTCTTTCTTCCACCGGCAAATATGGGGAAGAATTTGCTTTCCAGGAAGAGATGAGCAAAAGCGAGTCCCGAGTCTAAAGAAAGAAAAATCTCGACGATACGTTGGCGCAATATTACGTAGGTGTCAATGTTCTTCAAACAGAAGAAAATTATTACGGAATTGTTAATACGTAATCAGAGTGTACAGCGCGTATAGCCGCGACGGACAGCGATCAGTCGGTTACATAAGGTGCCTATACTCGGTCATGTATCCGAAGTCGGTGAGTTTATTGTACCGAAATAAAGAAGAAACAAATGAAATGGCAAGATTCTGCAGCAACGAGCTGTGAAAGTATGCGCGCACTTGATGCGAGAAAAAAAACTCTACGCAAATTACAAAATTAATGCGTGGATGTGCTCGAAAACTTTTTGGAAACTTAACAGCTCAGTTCCTCCAAGTGGTAGTTGCGAAATACGTATGAAGGATCGCATCGAAGAAGCGACATAAATTTCCTTACAGCAAACTATTAAACGCTACATTATTTGCTGCGCAATACACCGAGAGAAAAAAAAAAAACCGACGAGAAGAAAACGAAAAATGTCTTTCACGTGTTTCATCAAGCTTGAAGTGTCGGTGTGATGCAACCAACGATAGAAGAAAAAAAAGTAAAAAATTCCACCGGCAAGTCGACGTCGCTGGGTAGTTCTCGGTTTCATAAGTTTGTCCAAAGTTCGGACTCGTTGACGGGCGAATGCGCACGGTGTGAATTAGTCACGGGATTTGAAGCGTTATAAACTTTTCATTCGGGTGGTCGAGGAGTCTCTCTTGATACCTATACCGGCACGGTACGTACTCATCGTCGAACCTCCTTGAGTTGGATATCGGCGATACTTTGAAGAGTCGAGAAGTTTACAAAGGTTTAGTGGTAAAAGTCACGCAATGCGTCGGACTTCGATTAGAGAAAGGGATTTGTTTGGACTCGTGCCGTTGTACAGCGGTGCACAAATAAATTGCGCAACGTTTATGCCCGCTCCGTATAGAAGGGAACTTTCTCGCGAGTGTCACTTGAGGAAGGTGTTTTCTGACTGGAAAAAAACCTTCGACCCTGGGCCCCTCAGGCCAGTCTATACGGCCCTGCATTTGATCGTACTCTCGTTTGATACGGTACTTGGACTGTAAAATTCTTGCTTCGTGATATCACTTTGACCCGTGGAACTCTCTGCTAGTTCCAAACGCTTTTGCCAACTTCACGGAAAGGAGTGGAATCAGCTCGTATCCTTGATCATTAGCTCGTAAATTCCGGAACCGATTAAAAGATCTTATCGTTTGGTTTTAACGGCAGGTTCAGGTCAATAACACTATAAAAAAGTATTTGAATTTGAAATGAGAACACCAGATTTCAGCCTCGACTCTCGAACTGTATTTCGATCTCACTTTTGACTTGAAAACGAATTCATTTGCGTCGGGTGCAACGTGACCGTGCATAATAACGTTGTAACTCCCCCTACGAAAATATTTTAATCAAGCGGGTCAACGAGGTGCCTGATCTCGTAATGAAGAATGACACTCTTCCTCGACTTGTTCAGCTTCCGGCTCAAGCACCGGAGCGTAGGACAAAACGGGAAATAAGGGGTAATTTTATTCGCGAACTCGACAGAAATTGGGTCTTATCAGTGTAGGTTAACGTATGACATTTGATTGTGGAAGTTATTTTTTTTTTTCATTCACGCACGTATCTCGAAATGGAACTCGTCGAATAACAAGTAAAGAAATACAATTATAAGAGTATGAAAATGTCAAGACGCGCAGACAGGACTGACTAAGCTGGCACGATGAGCAAAAAATTGCGGAATTGAAACACACCAGAGATGAGTAATTTCCTGTGTCTTGACCCATGCTCTATGGAAAATTTTATGTGGAAAGTTGAGAAATGTTTGTAAAGCGGATAAGGAGCAGCAGTTGAGCGTGCGGAATGACGCAGGAAGTTTTATTCAAGTTTGAAAAAAATCCTTCGACAAACTGCAAGTGATTGTTATAGAATATAATGATCGATCTGGCAGACGGTCTTCTTTTAAACCTCATATCTGAGTATTGCTACGTCCTTCGGAAAAGAGATATAAAAACACGCCGATGACTTCAATGCGAAACGAAGAGAGTGTTTATGAAAAACGACTTTGAACTTTTTTATCAGGATACGTTATCCGAACTCGTGTAGCATAGTGGCGCTTAGCCGTATAAAGTGCGGAGAGAGACAGAGAGCGAGAGAGAGAGAGAGAGGCTTGAAAGAGGAGGAGGAGACGCAGAGAGAAAGAGAGAACGAGCGCCTTGAACAGACGCGGAAGCGTTATAGAGCGACTGGGAGTGCTTCCAGAGGAGTAGAGAAGCTACTAGTGCGGACAAGGTAAATGAACCATAAAGTGTCATCGACGCCTTAGCCTAGACTAAGGCCGACGTGTTCCGCCAGTCCAAGACGTCAGTCGACTGTACGGGTATAAGCTCAATTTCCACCGGACATACGTGACGATATAACCTTCCCTATTTCCATTTCGTTGATTTGAAATTTATTCAACATTTGCCTTGGCTCGCTGGCCGGCTCGAAACTAGACTGCCGACATTACGTACGCTTGAGTCGACGAAATTTAAATAGTAAGTACACCACGAAGAGAGATCGTTTCGTTAACGACAGCAAAATAGTTGTTGACGATTATAGATGCCTACGTTGTAACTGAAACAAACTAATCAGCAAATTTGCGACATGTGAGCGGTAGTAGCTCTCAACGTCAGCAAAGCAGCAGTGGCACACATAATGGCGTTTACAAGTATTTGTAAATTATGATTATCAATCGTTTCGGAAAAAGGATGTGGCTATTTGCAATACTTTTGTCACAGTATTCGTTACTAAATACTGCCGAGGAATGGTTGTTTCAACCTCTCGTATGCCTGCCGTACAATCCGGATACTGTAAAACTGTGTTACGTGGGGAATCAATACTGCCATAACGCGTGATATACGACGCTGACAAAAGTATCGGAAAGGAAAGTAAATGTTGTTCACTACTTGGCTACTTTCGCGAATATTGGATTATGTACAGTGAACATTGCTGTCTACTTTGACGCGAAAGTAATCACTTGAGTAGCTTCTTACAATACTTAATGCTACAATGACTCGTACACATGTCGGAGATTTCATATCATTGCATTTTTGCCGCAAAGCTCCGCTTCCAAAAGAGAAAAGAAATAACATAGTGCAGACAACTCTACGGAGTTCATTTCAACCCTTGTGAATCCCCTGAATGTAGGAACCATACTTCACCGCCAATCTTTCTATTACTCATTGCGACTCGGGTTGGATGATGGAGTAAAAACTGTGTCGCGTAATGGCAGCTGGAAGTGTGATACTCGAGTATTTTACAGCACAAGTCTAGCTGATGAGATTAATTAAACCAGTTTGACTGAAATCTTCGCCGTTGCACCAGCAGTTCCAATCTTCGTCATACGAAGAAAAAGTTATGGCAGATGTTTCCGGCTTATTCACGAGTTCGGCTCATTTTTTAGAAGCAGTTCAGAAGATTCGAAATGACCACAGACGATCTCTGACTCACTCGGCAGTAAAACTCGAATCACCTGCCAGCTACCTGGTGGAAATATGGCGACGTAGCAATGGTCCATACAGGTGCCGATGGTCCCCAACGGGTCGCATTTTTCTTTTTATTTCTGTTTTCGTATGATTACTTACCCGACAAGAATGTGCCAAAATGGCGCGTTCTTTATTCGGCTTACTGCGACCCCGTAGCGTTGTAAGAATAAGAGAATAGGTACCTACTGAGAAGAGGGTTTCGATCATTTCGTGGAAGCACCCTGTTCGATCAGCTGATTTGGAGAAAGAACGCTGGTCGGCTGACTCCATTCTCGTATTGGATTTGACCCACGTTCCTCGTTCATCAATGTTGGACTTGGCCTGACCGAACAAGCTACGACACGTAGAAACGTGAGTAAAGGAAGTGCAAGCACAAGGGTCGATCATGTCTGTGTGGTGCAGGGGAGCAGAGCTCTAGGATAGCGACACATTGTTATAAATAGATGGCAAAATACCGAAAGAAGCGTGGTATGGTATAGATTGATGGGCAAGTCGCGAGAGTTGGTTGAAAATCGATTAGATTCGGCGTTGCGTTATTAGGCGATTGATTCACGTCATTTGCATCTTTGCTTAGATTCTTATTTAGAATCGCTGTTGGATCAATGTCGGCAAGTGGGTAGACACGTTTGCTCATAGGCGGCGAGCGTGTGTTGTTCCATGGATCGTAAAACATATTATACATACACTTGACATTTAGGATTTACAATTAATAACCAAAAGTCATTATACTTCAGCATTGACTCAATGCCGTATCCTTGATCGAACGAGAGTTCAATCAACTTTGAAACTCCGGGAACAGAACACGTACGCGCTTGATTAATTGAACGTATTTAATGTTTCGCGGCAAAATTGGCTTCCTCGATGCGGAAATCGACAACAAAAACTTGCTGCGAACATTTGACTGTGGGAACTGGAATGCCGGTTCAATGCAAGTTTTGATTCTCCTTTCACGCTAAGCTGCGAATAAATAAAATTCACAAGGTTGTCAGTGTTCGAGGTAGGTTGTTTCGGTGGGTACGTGTCATACAGGAATATAATGAGGATAACAAAAAACAAATAAATTAATTGATGAAATTTTTTTTTTTATCATACGACACGTATGATTACGGTTAGTATCCCTGTTAAATTATACTTTTCTTCCAATGTCAGTGCTGTTTGTTCAAGAACCGAATTCAAGCCATGGCCAGAAGCCAACACAATTTTCTTTAGAGAATAACACAGCCGCTCGCGCAATCATAACGCGTAGTGATTGCTTATCTTTCAGTTACGCGCGCAAAGGAAATTTTTCATGAACGAATGTAGTGCAGGATTTAAAATTTAAATTCACGTGAAAAAAACCACAACCGTATTTATGTGTAACTATCACGCCGGTTCTAGTCTAAATTACACTCAAGTGCAGAGCGTGTATAAACTACATAGGACGACCTCACATTGTTATCGGTCCATAATATCAACTAGTCGTAAGTTGATTTGAACCAAAGCTCGACGACAAAGAGCTTTCTGAAAATCCCTGGAAAAAATCGATTTTTAATTTTTCTTTAACATTATCCGCTGTACCGTTATGCCGTGAGATTCTCGCTTGAAAATGCAAACCCTAATATCACCCGAAACTATATGAAACTGATACTCTCCAACGGGTTGGAAGATTATTCGTAACTTGGTATAAGATTCCATGATATTCCTGCTCAGGGACTATTAAGGAAGGCATTAAGAGCCCATAGGATTCGCTGCTATTACGCAGGGGGATGAACAAGTGCGCTAACCGTGAAACCGTTGCTTCCGTAAACTTCGTTCTTCAGCTCCGTTATTTCCGCTCGCTAAAATTATATCAACGTTGCCAAATTACCAGTGGAAGGTTAAGACACGGTGCCAATTTATTGCAAAACCTATCCTGAGATCAGTTTGCGAGGCGCGACTGCTAATTAACATCACATTAAACGATATCCGTGCGGGCTCAAATCTGTGAAGAACTATTCCATAAATTACATTTATTATTTACTTTGTTTCTTTCATCATCATCGATAGTCGGTACAACGTGCCGAGCCTATAACCGGAATTACAGTCACAATGTCGTTGAAATAGAAATACAGAGAAAACACAGTCTGAAACTACAGCAGAATAAAGCATGAAGCATACAAATTAAGCTGCCTTTAGTTCACGAGGTTGAACTTACCGGCGTTATCGTGACGAAACATCGAGGAAAAAATGACTATATTCGTCGAGTCGTGATTACAACTTTGCAGGAAAAAAGATTTTAAAATATGAGTATGTTTTATTTTATTACAGTTCACTGAACGCCAAACAAGTCCAAAATTGCAAAATAACGGATATCCTCAGCATGAATCGTTACGATAAAGTTAGTGACGTCAACTTGATTTTAGTTTCACGGGGATTTCGACATGACCTACTAATTACGAACATGACGCGGATGCCATCTGGATAATCAATGGAGGTTAATAACGAACAGGCTAGCTTGGTATACAATCGTTTCGTAATCATACAAAATTCATCATCATTTATCATTCGTAGAGTCTGCAGTGTTTGCTAATTTCGTCTCTGTTCTGGCATTAATTTTATTTTGTCAATTTACTTCGTTGTGTCGCGTATAACAACGGAGTTGATAATTTCACTGAATATTTGCTGAGTGTCATATTAACGGTAATTTGAATCGTGTTAACGTGTCTCTCTGGTGTAATAGAGTGTCGTAATGACGCTATGGACTTACATCGGTAATAATTGTTACGATTTGTATTTCGACGAGGTCCGTAACATTCGCTCCTGAAAATAAATAGAAGAGTAAAAAGATTTGGAAAGAAAAAACAAAAAGGGACACTACTTAAAAGACACTTTGTCTATCAGCGTTACACGTTGAATTTCAACTTCATTGTAACAGAACGACAGCTCCATTTTTGAGAACTTGATATGGAGAGCGTGTGATATTATATACGAAAGTGAAATTGTTAAACGTTGTCCAATTAAGCGGATGTCAAGACTGTAGCCGCTGCAGGAGATGGTAAAATATCAGTTAAATACGTCACGCGGCTGTAAACCGTAAAATAATCATTGAGGCAGCCTTCGATCAATTATAACACTTTGCGCCACGGCGAGTTTACTGCACCTACTTCACAATTAGCATGTTTAGTTGTTAAATAGTATAACGCATTGCTTGGGCAATAACTGTTTATTCACTCTGGGTGCAAAGTTGCATGCATATACATGTATGAAGTATTTGCCCGAGTCGTTGTGTAATACTATGTTGGTCAAGGCAACTGGGTTATGGAGTGAACCATATACACGGTGTACGCTCCGTTAGCTGATCGCACTGTTACTTGCTTTCAACGGATTCCAAACGAAGAATTATCTGCAGAGATTTGCTCGTTCGTCGATTTGAAGCTCACACAATTCTCTGCTGGAACCCAACGTTTTATCGCATGTCAAACATTCTATCGATGAGGCAAGTACCTGTATTAAATTACTTCTTAATTAAGGATGACAGGTTTTTGAAACTATGTATGCAATTGAAAGAAATGACCAAACAGAGTTCATGAATATTGAACGACGCTTGATTCAACTTTGTCGCAATAATTTAGAATTCGCACTGCGAAAAGACCGCGAATTACGAGCCACGAGTTCGAAGATGTAGTAGAAGTGGCTCGGCAGAGTAGAGGTTCTTCGTGAATATGCCTATGCTTAGGTACAAATTTATTCATTAATGCAGGCCGAGAGTTCCCATAAAATTTACGAATGAATAAATTAACTAATTGTACAAGAGACGTTAGCTAGGTAGGTGGAAACAGCCGGGTCACATCGTATAAAATCATGTTAAGTACCTACGTAATATTATATTTACATGGCTATTTGTACAAATTGAAAACTTGCGAATAGCTAAGTAATCACTTTCTACGTTATTATGTGCACAGGAATTGTGCTACGTATTTTATTCGTGTTGTGATCCGGAGGCTGTGCAAAGACATTTACGGTAAACCCGACGTGGCGTTGAAAAAATTCGCACAACCGCAGTGCCAATTTTTAATTCATGAATCAATGGTGCAAGTGAAGATACACTCGCTGTTAAATTGGAATAAATTAGTTACCAACGGTATTTGAGGACAAGTACAGAGACTACTGTTTAAAAAACTTCTTGACCATACATCGAATGGTTTGAACTTTGATCCAGCATCACTTTTTCGATAAGATTATTAGTTATTGGCTGCGATATGAAGATTGATCATAGCAAGTTTCTCGTTTGGGGAGGAAAATTATAATCTCAATCAATCTAAATTTGAAACGATTCAGCTGTTCAGAAGAGGAATTAAATTGAAAATGAGTATATCGATTGAAAGAAAGATGATACAAAAAAGAAACAGTTGATTCTGCAACGACGCGGAGGAGAATAAAGCGGGGAAAAATTCTCTTCCGTGATATATGCGGGCGCAAAGAGCGGAGAATTAAAAGAAAGGCTAAAAAATTAATAAAAAAAAGAAAAAAACGATCACGAAAAAAAAAAACATCGCAAAACGCTTAATACCAGCGGCACTTGCGTGAGCTCTGGCCAGATGGCCTCATGGATTAAGACCTGACAAATTTGAATAAAATCTCCTGTAGCCTGCCGTCGCGTTTCCTCCTCCTCCATTTTGCACGCAGGACGTGGGTTCTTTGACTCGAGGTGAAAAGAGTCGTCCCTCTTTTGTCTCTCTTTTGTAGTACTATCCGCGTATTCCCTTAACCCGGGTGTTAATTTCATGAAGTGGTCAGCTATCCGCACTCTTTCAATTGCGCGCGCATTTGTGTGTAAAATTTGCACGAATTGGTGTGTAGATAATGTTCATGGTGAACTTTCTTTCACATTTCAACTGAAATTCAATACGTAATAATATATATATATATATATATTGTCCTGGTTTTTAGGAGAATTCGCGGAAATACAGTGGTGAAAAAATACACCCTCGAAATTTTTTTATGGCGATAGAGAGCAAAAGCCTCGGGTTTTCGGAAAGGCTCGTGCAGGTTTTGCAGCTCGACAAGACAGGCAACATGGTGGGTCACGTTGCATGGGAACGGGTATAAACGACCGACCGAACTCAACGTCGACGGGCGTGTAACACGTTCATACCCAAACCCAAAATAAACTTGACGTGGCTCTATGGTGTTTAAAAAAACGACTACCGAAAACGAGGCGACGAACCAGCAACAGCGGCTCAGCTCTTCTACGGAGCAGATGGCAGGGCTTTACTTACCGAGCTTGCAGCTCTGAGCCCTGCAGGAAAAAATAGACGCCGACGAATTTTCGAGATAAACTGCGACACTGTTTTGCGCTTCACATGCATTACCTGCAGGCCTTGCGTTACCCGTGAATCTCAGCGAGTGGCGCTTGAGAAATCAACAATTATCAACCCTGATCGGTCACTCTGGGTGAATTTCACCCTAAAAATTTTTCAAACTCCTCGTAGAGTCCCTTAGTCCTGGAAATGGGCCTCTGGGCGCTATTCTTCGTGCGAAATAAGGCCCTTCTTTTTCGACATTTTTGTCACTTACTTTAACATTGCCGATGTTTCGCAATATTTAAACAATCAATTTTGGTTAGGAAAATTGAGAAAGCTTTTTCTGCGATCCTTAAACAATATCTAGATATTTTTTTTATATTTTTGGGACTAATGTTTGAAGCAACGTATCACGTTTGAGGTGAATTTCACCCAGTGTGACCGATTAGCGTTACGGGAGGTAGAAAAGCCTGAATATTTCTTGCAATATTCGCGAAAGCCCGTTCGCACAATTTGTACTGCAGTATCGATAACAACAACACTACACAGTGAATTGACGGACGAGTTTATACACGTGACTGCGATTGTCCTGACCTTTTACCCCCCCTGCATAATAGCTGTCGTTATACGTTCGTTCGGATGGTCAACAATTTTTATCGGACCGTTCGTCCGCTATGCTGCTTAAAGGGACTTGAGTCAACGACCCGTTCCGCCGCTGCATCGCTGCTGTACTTGCAGTGCTGCATTTGCGTGCATACGCGTGATTTTGTACTCAACCGAGGACACGTCATTTCGTATCTGCACTTAGGCTATATCTACACACAGACGACGCGTACAGTCGTGATTGATTTTTAAACGAATACGCATGTACTGGATTTCATTTACCAAGTAGCGCTGAATTAATCGTTGCACATAAAGAGATGTCGAGAACTTTATCCTATCTTCGAAAAATCTTCCTTACATTTCACGTGCCTTCGTAGACTTCGCGTGTATCAAGAAACTTGACGGTATTTGATGCCGTGTAAAATCTTGCAAGTTTTCACGGAGCTGCATCCAATTTTACGTCACTTTTATACTTAGCTACCTTTTCTACCATTTCTCGTAAATTCACCGCTGTTTGTTGGTCTCTTGATTTCCTGCAATGTTATATATCTTATAAGGTAGCAGGATATGTTTATTGGCATTGAGGTGCCAATTATACCGAGCTCCGTTTAATTATAGTTCGCAGCTGATCGAGTAGCTGCCGCTTGCTGGCTGGCTGTAGGTTTGCTACAAAAATGAACCGTCATTTTGATGATACCTACTTCGAGTCACCGGATGAAGCAGAGTTTTCAAGCATGATATTATATATGTATACAGTTTTCGTATGATGCGTTTTTTCAATTGCATAAATAAATTCGAATGAACCAAACGGATGGCGAAATTATTCTTGTTATGTTGAGGATCAGAGTGAATAATTAATTATACAAGTTTGGATATAAAAAAAAAAGATATATATTGAGGAATCGGTCGAGGACAAATTTTGTACATTTGCGGAAGCATTATACGAGACAAGGAGGGTTATTGAAAATGTTAATGAAATTTATCCCTAGCCATAAAAATCCGAAACAGTTAATTTATTGGTAAGAAGTAAAAACGGTCAGCAATTTTTGATGCGAGAGCTCGATTATTCACTGGCGTCAAGTTTGAACGAGTCGAGTAGTGACGAAGTCACGCCTACTCCGACGTCTAGACATCTAGACAAAGTGGTACAGGATTGCAAAAAACGAGTTCCTGTTAGTCGGAAGACCTTATTAACTCGAAGACGCCGCTGCCGCTGCTGCTGCCATGCCAACGGAAAAAATTCAGCCAATCAATGCGAACGATATCCAGTCAAATGTGGTAAATAAATATTTAAGACGTGTGTTCAAGCCTTTGATTACAAACAAGATATTCATAGGAATTTTTCGAAGTTGGTTTGGCGCAATTTAAGCGGAATCATCGAGTGTTCCCCCACACATGTCGTCTCAAAATATTATACAAAGTTATGTTGTATAATAGATTTCCTGCATAAATCGCGCTTCTCTCGTGACTAGACAGACAAGTTTCGGTCAACGTTTGACCGTTATTTTTTACCATTCGTAAATAAAATATTCATACATACCTACTTTTATAATTCAACTACCTGACGCGAGTTTGCGGTGAATTTAGGAAATAATTCATGACGCGGTTGAAAGATTTAACGGACGACGGTGCAAATTCAAACAGCAATCGAAGCAGCCACTGTCTGGGATACGTAACGGGCAATTAAAGGTTAATTATTGGAGGCTACAATGACACGTTTCTAAATGTTCGCCTCGTTACCATTCCATGTTTGTTTATTTACTCGCGATCAGTGCCACCCTGCGGAAGGCAGACGTAGGAAATTTGGCCGTACATATTATTCTACTGGCAGTCGCGCAGAAGGGAACGTATCGCGAGTTTTGAGGGAGGGAAAGAGAGAGAAAGAGCGAGAGAACCGCTAAAAATATTTGAACTTGCACTTGACGGTTCGGGGGCGGAATGTCTCGCGATCTGTCATGCCAGTTACTGTCACGTGGGCTGTACAGCGAGACGTAGAGATGCAGACAACAATGATGCACGCACACAGACGTCGAGCATTCGTAACGCTGCGCGGTTTCAACATCGTCAACACGACGAGCAACGGCAGCAGCAGAGACACGCAGAAATACGAGGTAAGGAGATTAATACGCGAGGCGCACGATGATGGTGAAATTATGCAAAATCGGTGCATTACTTTATGGTTTATATTTACACCGATTCGAGAGGTCTCGTAATGTAAAAACAACCTCGTTGCGTAAGTTGGGAAAACAATCGACGAGGAGTTGGAAATTTGATGAAAATAATGATTAGTAAGAGTATTCGCTTGTTGCAATACGAATCAGAAGGGGAACGAAACTCGAGTCGACGTTGTTGCCGCGTGTTTGTATGGATGTACTGTAAGCAATGTTTATTAGTGGTTCCCAGTGGCTTGCTGTGTTTTTTTTCCCTTGGAATCAAAACCAAAACAAACCTTCTTTCTACGGACAGTTTTCGTGTCTACGATCACTTGCGAAATTTATTGAGAAAGAAAAGTCGTTCTAGTTTTCATTAAGAAAAAAAAAAAAATAGTGTAACACTGGGAACCTATTAAACAACATTACCGTGCAGTATAAAACTTGGGCTAACGGCTAACTCGTTTTTTCTCCGAATCAAAATGCGAGCTCGTATGCGACAATGACTGGCGATGCGACCGGCGTGAGAGATTGAAAGTCATTGTCACATAATTCGTACAGAATCAAGGTTGCATTTTGTTTCGGAGCGACTGCCAAAACAAGTTACGGCATTAACGAAGATTACCGTTGATACCTAGGCAATAGGCACGTACGTACCAGGTAAACAAACCCAACGCGGGACGCGCTAGTTTCAATAATATTATCATCCGATGTACAATCAGCTGTGCAAAGCTTCTCCATTCCGCGAACGATCGAGTTTTATAAAATCGAGGAGCGTCTCCGATACAGTGAAAACGATCTCCGCGCTCAGCGACGCAGCGAGGCTTCTTTTCTCGCGGTTGATTGACAGACGAGGCGACGAGATTCGTCGCTCGGTCCCACGCGACAACTATACGCGATGCCGTAAATAGCCAGCGTGCATCGGCTGCACGTGTGTGCGTGCCTGTGGCTGGTGTGCGAGAGATAAATTCAAACAATCTAACCTTGGTCCGGGTTCCAGTTTCGACAGAGCGGTCGCGGAGCGGCCGACCCGTGTTGCTCAAATCGGGGACTCGTTCCCGGTCCTGGTCCTCGTGTAATCCCCAGGGATCCAAGGAGCGACGCCTCTCGCCTCTCCGTCGTTGGCTGGTTTTGCCTGTTTAGTTTTGCTACACGGGCGAGCGGCGGCCCGAGGGAAGCGAAGCGAAACGAAACGGAGCGAAACCAAACGAAAGGACGGAGCGAGCTGTCGCCGCTCGGAAAATGGCAGCTCTACTGCAACACTCGCGGCAACGCTGCCAACCAAAGCAGCGCATACGAATTAAACAGCGATCGAATCCTCGGATAAGCGGGGAAAATCTAGCGGGGCTGGAACGGCGATTGTTTTCGTTCATCGACGCCGCCGGGCCGCTGTCTTCGTTGCTGTATTCACCAAGCCCCGATACCACGCGTTGTCTTTCTCTTTCTCTCTCTTCCGTTGACTCGTCTCTCGTTTCTTTCCCTCTGCCGTGGTTCACGTCGTTCGGCAAATCGCGACTCGTATTCACGGTTCCTCACGATCGCACAAACTAACCGAATTCTGCACTCCAACCTCGGGTTCCTCGGTGACCCGAAGCGACTTCGCCGTGGGTATAAACGCGAATATTTTGATTACGGCCGCGAAACATCCGCAGGACACGAACCAGGCATCAACTCCACGCAGTACAGACTGGTTGGCAGTACTGATTATCCCAGGACCGACGACCATCTGCTTCGTAGTTGATACAAACGTCGGCAGAAGGGAGTACCAACTACGAGTATCTCCGCGGAGGACGCGATCTCAGCGCTGTCGAGCACACCTCGCGATTCTGCCTCTCGAATCGACTCGTCGGTAAGCCTTCTTTAGAATCTTTCGGTCAATGAAGAGAACGAAGAGGAGAATCTCCTGGGAATCGATCAGTTCTATTCGACGTCTTCGGTTGAGAATAATGTAAGAAAATTCTGTCGGAACGAATAAGAATTGTCTCACGTTATCGACCGAGCAGCGTCAAATATTGTTACATATCTTTTTTACGGGTAACAAAGGGTGTACGTTGTGTTTATTGGGAAATACCCAGGAATTCTAATAAATGTAACGATATACTGCATTCTCTTACAATTTAATGAATTATATGCCCAGGTTGGCTTCCGGCTGTTTAGCCACTGTTGCTGCTGATGTTTCTTGCTGTGGTAACCCTGCTATCGACTGCCAGCTCAAAGAATACCGAAATGACTTACCAGCGGAGTTGATTAGAGACAGAAGTTATAAAACTTATCTACAAATGTTAACCTTCTCAAGGTTAGTATGTACCAGCATGTGTAAGTGGTCAGAAAAAATTGGTTACCTGTGAAGATACAAATCCTCATGTTTTCGCGATACACGCAATAATTATAGTCGTCAATAACGAATTTTTATACCGCATGCTTGGTATTTCACGAATATCTATATCTCGTTTAAAAAAATCTACTTTTGATCACACGAGTTAACGGAGTACTCGGGTCGATTTCGACTTTGACCTATACATCTCCGAATATCGAAGTCCAGATATCTGAAACTCAAGAAAGATCTTAACATCCCCCATTCTATGCGCAATTAGCGACAAAAACACTCCAACACATTCTTATTTATGAGAATGTGTTGAAGTGTTTTTGTTCATGCGATACGTAAATTTCAATGCCTGGAGATATGTATGTCACCGTCAAAATCGACCAAGGCACCCCCTTAATATTGACAAACAAAACGTTGTTTGTAGTATGACGGTAGAGTTACGAAATTATTTTCACAAATTCCGATCTCTAACCCGAGTTAGAAACCAGACAATTTAGTTGGCTAAGCTCACTGCACACAACAGTAAACAACATTATCATGAAATACAAATAACTGATATCATAATTCACAATAGAATTTCATTTACGTGTTAATTTTCCAGCTACATGCATAGTTCCGTTTTTAAGGATCTTTGAACTTCTGCGATAAAATAATGATCATAACTCCGGATGATGTTTGGAATTTGTTATGACCACTACAGCAGGAAAGCAAAACAAATCGAAAAGAACTGACATTGATTGTAAGAATTGAATTGTTCAATTAGAATTTGCAAATAATTCTGAAACAAGTTACTTAGTAGAAGCACATAACCGCGCGTTATTGGAACGAGTTTGGGCGATAAATTCCGCTGGGCGATAACCAGCGATCAATAACCTTTGATGCAAACGTACACCGATATATAAGGCTGCTTAGTATTCGGGTGAAGATGGAAAAACAAGTATCGAAGGCACGATCGTCGCGAAGCGTGAAGGTGTCAGATAAACATCGATGTTTTCGCCGGACCCCGTAGTTGCGAGTAGTTCGGAGCTTGCACGGGTCGTGGTAATATCAAAAGCTCATTTCCACGCGACGTCTGGCATCCGTAACTCAGTTGGCCGATCACGGCGAGGGAGCAAGACGATAGTACGTGGCACGGTGTTCGGGTTCGTTGTTTAAGCATCGAGGCATAATCGAACCGGAGACCCGGGCGCCTCAGACATAACAATTACAACTCCTTGCTGGGTCCTTCGACGAGGCCTCGGCCGTTCCCCTGCGTCCATCACGTTCCATGCAGTGAGTCAAATGAAATGCACGAAGAAAACGGCGCGAATGAATTTATGTAAAATTTTAAGCATTTCACGATATGTACTCGGTGATCAAAGTTCAGTCGCAAGGATCCAAATATCAGCGTACACGCGGTATTTACGCCACCAAACGAACGCGCGGATGAGATAAGAACATTGTAATTAATTTTATACTCCTTTACAAGAGGTTGCGGTTATGGTTTGAGATTTGGACCTATACGAGAAACAACAGCTGCAGTGCATAGTCCAATCAGCTGCTGAGATTGTTAGTGGAACCCTTTCCATTCGTAATCAAAAGGAAGCAGAATTTCTTTTTTGATTTAGGTTGTGGTTTAAAATTATCATTAATCTTTTGTTTTTCACAGCTTTGACATTTTACAACGATGAAAAATAATGCGTACAATAATGTTTCGAAATTCACAATCGACTCGCGCGGATACTTTATCAAACAGCTCTGTTACCGAGTCGAAATACTCCGATAAAAAATCGCATGAAAATCGCGAACGACCTTCAAGATTGAAATTATAATTGAAAGCCTTAATTTCTTTCTCCCTCCTCTTCTCCGGCCGCCATTTCCTGTCGAGTCGTGTCCCGAGGACGTTTTCCTAGCGGATCGGAACATCGAGGTCGGATAGCAGGCCCTCGACGCGATGATATACGAAGTAATGGAAACTAATTCAAGTTGGAAGCAGGTAGCGTGTGAGGTAAGATAACCGGCAGGCGTTGGAAGCGATGCCGCGGCGCTACCAGAAACTAAAACGTGGCGGGTCCCGCGGGCAATTAGCAATTAGATACGAAAGTCTTAAAAGCTAGGAGCAGTGGGCCAATCGTGAAATCGATACGTGGCAGGACCCGGTCAGTCGCCCGTTCCACCTTGCCCGGCCATTTCGTGGCAGAAACTCCAATAAATTCGGCTATCTTTTAATCTAAGCGGTTGTCGTCCGCTAGCTCGGAACCAGGCCGAAGATATGAAGTCGCGGTGCTATCGGCCCTGGTGGCCGTTGGTCATTTGCGGGATCGCGGCCCTCCAACTTCCAAGTCGCCCTCCGACCCTCCGACCGACTCTCACCGTCGACTCCTGGGGGACGAAATGTCTCCTGCGATCCCACCCCGAGATACCGGACACGCTACTTCGAGCGCTCTTGGCGGTGATGTCCACCGTGACACGCCAACGCCACCGGAGACATTCAGATTCTTCCAGGGGGTGTACAAAACCACCCTTCACCCTTTCTTTCGGAGCGAGTATTACGCACACTTGCCAAGACCGAGGATGAGGGTTCGTCCGATCAGTCGGTGGTGTTTTCAGGTCGACTTTCTTCGTCCTACGTACACTTGTCACTTTAGATCAATTCCTTGACTTTGATCTAATCCCGTACCTTTAACTTTCACAAGACAAATTGCAGTCGGAACAAATTCTTATATCACATGCATCTGGATACTTCTTTTCCTTGAGACCTAAAAAAACAAAAATGTAACTTGTAACTTTGAATGTATTTATTATGTATCAGTGACTTAATTCCGATTCGTTTTTTTCCGATGACTTGGAGTTTGACTGGATATCAAAAGATAGGGGCGAACGAAATTTTAACGTATGGTAAAAAAAACTTCTACGCGAATGCTTTTCCCTTCGTAACTGTCTCCGAGACAAGGAATTTCTAAAAGTGTTAATAAAGTCGTGGATTAATGAACTCGGATAAGGTCTAACGACGTCCAAGGTTTTCGAGGTGGTAAAAAGAGAAAAAATCATATCAAACGAAGTAAAATCAAATAAAAAAAAAAAAAATAATAAAGAAAATACCTCGGCGGAATTAAGTGAGGTAGTTGTTTTCTCGGTGAAAAATTTTTCCACCCCTGGACAGACGCGTGACGACTTATCGCCGTTAAGACGGCCTCTTTTGTGCGGACGTAAGTGCGCGTGCGGCTCTGCGTGAGGGTTTCTTGGACGTCGTCGACAAGAAGTTAGATGGGAACGACACGCGAAAGTCCTTCCTACGGCAGGGTTTCCGTCGTGTCTTTTACTGTCTCCTTCGTGCTCGCGGCCATCTCCCCAAGCCTGACCGACGCGTCAGTCCGTCCACCCCATCAACGGAGGTTTGGCGCATCGAATTCCGCTCATTATGCCACTCCGTGAGACGGTACGTTGTTACATCGATTGCTGTTCAGATAACGAATCCGAAGGAAAGCGTTCGACGTGTCAGGCGTCTTTCCAAATAGCGTAACGGCGTGTGTTTTGACGATTTTTCAAAACATTCGGCGATTTAATTATCAATATTTCGTCGCCCCCTCGTCATTTGTTCACTTCACAATTCGCTCCCCGCGTACACACGATCCGGAATGACTCGGTTCGGGGCGGCATGCGCGTTTTAACCTTCGTAAAAAGATGCAAAGTAGAAGCAATAAGCAGCGCGGTTCAGGCGGAACGACAACGAGTGTTGTGCATGTAAGACGGGGGGTTGGAACGGCCGTATGTAGGTCTAGCTTTGTGGCCCAACTCCGACCCCGACGCCTCCCGTCACGACCCCTTCAAATAATTACGAAGCTAATGATTTTCTCGGTAGTCCAGCCACGGTTAGAGTTCACGTAACGAGCGCTACATGTGTACACAGGTTACAGGCGGGTGTAGGTATTACAGTCAGTGAGGTACTCACACCGTTTCCTCTGCCCACAGGGCTCGCCGTTCGCTTATTTAATATCGTATGTATTTTTCATGCGTTCGTGATCTGGTCTGCACGTGGCGCTTTGGAACGACCCACTGCAAAAGGCAACGTCACTTCCTTGTACCCGCCGGTATCTGCATAGGTACGATACACCATCAAGATGTCATATCTGTAACTCTGTGCGGGCGGTTGGCACATGACCTGGAACAATGAAAAGTCGGAAGGTGCGACAGAATCTTTGTTCCAACTATAGGTGAGTTGTACGCGACTTATCAACGTCAGGCTCCGTTAAAATCAAGTGGTGTACTTTTATAGCAGGTACCCTACAGATCTCCTTCGAGATATCTTTGATGTTAGAAACGAATACACTACGGGGAAATATTGCCGAAAGCGTAGTATTTACACGCTTACACGAAGACGCGTGCGGTCCGACGTTTCAACGTGCAACAGATCTCAACTATAATTAAGTCGAATCACAAGGTCCGTGTTCCTCCGAGCTCCGGTGAAGATGCTCATCTGTGAGCATACCATCACGAAAATTGAGGACATTACGGTCATTCCTGTATCTCGAACATCCTGATCGCGTCTGATAACGGACTCGGTGGGGAGTTAAAAAAATGCCCAAAATCAGGGGACCCTCTCGTGTGCATGGAGAAAGATCGCGTTCGCCCGAAGTAGGAATCGATACAAGAGCGAGCACACCAACGCAACGTAAATGGAGACACGGTGGAGAAGTTGGAAAGGCGTAGATAACGTTGCCGTTCTTTTTCACCGGTCGAAGAAAATTGTCGCGAGTTTATGCCCGTTTCATGTACGCAGACACGAGCCGGTCCTCGCATGCAAACACACATGCGGCCTCCGCTGGGCGGGTCGTCGGCTAATGGTGGCCGCGGTGTGTCGGAGGTGTAGGAGTGTGTTTAAACCGAGGCACGCGGCGTGCGAACCGGCGGTGGACATGCGGAGGAACGGACGGGTCGCCGCACACGGAGTTGGAAACGAGCGGTCGATGTGTGGCATGATAAACGTGTCCTGCAAGGAGGCAGTTTCAGCCTCAAGCTCTCGCGCGACCAGCTTTCGAGCGTGCGGTATCAGACGAGACACGGCAGTCTTTGCGCCATGCCACCAGATCCCAGAGCCGCGATATCGCCCCCGGGCATATTTACGGTCACCGAGATTTCTCCGTGTTATTAGAGTCATTAAGTATTTTCGCTTGTAACCTTATACCCGACGCGACCGACTCCTCGATCACCGGCGGTCCTTCTCTTTCGATGCTTTATCCCCATTTTCTCTCTTCTCGCGTCATTTCGACGGGTGTTTTTCCGCACTCGTATCGTCCCGGACTGCCTTGTACCCTTGTGACTCGCAGTCCGGCTTGCGGAGAGATGCTCGCCCTTGTTTGACTTGCCCGTTTATAGCCCCCGAGCAGTTTGATTACCGAGGAGCAAGCGAGCGAAGTAATATGTTTGGACAGGTTTGAACATCGCTGTGACCTGAAATAAACGCTTTGTTCCGGCCTCATCCATATTCATTGATTGGCCCAGGACACACGGGAGCAAACAGAGAGGGACAGGCGTGTGGCCGCAGAGACAACATGCCAAATTACGTGCATGCGATGCAGCTATGCAGTAACGTCGATTTAAACGTGAACGCGAAGCGTAGAACGGATACGATTTCCAATCAAAACTTGCAGTGCGATTCGGTATTAATGGTCAATTCTGCGTCCGCGTTACTGCAGTAACAACGACCTCTCTGTCATTCGTTAAACTTGGAATAGCTTTTCGAGGTCCGGTAAATGGAAGCGTGCATTATCGCAGATGAATATCGACTCGCGAATTTCACGCGCAAACACACAGACCGTACACCCTTTATACCGGAGCGTAGCTGGCTGATCGAATGCAGACAATTAAAAAGTCTCGTTAGCCGTTTGCTTACCGCTTGTACGCTCTAGACTGAGTGCCACAGTCGATCAGACGTCTACGTGGCTCGGTCCAAGTAATACTCTGTCATTACAACGAGGTCGCGCCTCGAACGATATAAGTACATTATAATGCCTGGTCCCCGTGTTTGCTCAAACTCGCGATCAGTTTGAACAACGATCCGGACTTATTGCTTAATTGTCAGTTACTCCGGCATACATGTGTATTCGTATTCCCGTATCCGCGACATTTTTATAATACAACGTCATTAGCTTGGTCTAGTAAGTATACGAGGACACGTATACTTCTCAAGTCTGTTTGTCCCGGCTCTTGATCTATTCATATGGTAGACTTTCTAGGTACAGCAATCCGATGATCTATTATTAACCACAACACTTTCCTGGCTGATTATGGTTAAAGCTTCACCGAAATCAGTTGAAGAGCACGGTAAGAGCCTGTATGTTGAGACTCGATGTAAAGCCAAGATGTGATGTAGCCTCGGATTTACAGGACTTTCAAATCCCAAAATCATTGCTAATTGACACTCTTCCGCTGAAATAGCAAATCCCCTTTTCCTTGTTCAGCGAAACAACTCGTTGGCACGATGCGCGAAATGGATGTAAGTCTCGGAACCTATAAACGTCGATCCATCCGATTGAAACGGTTGGCTGCGGTCAGTTTCTGCAGAACTTCCATCGAGGAGTGACACTCGATACTTCCTATATCGTGAAACCAAGCATTCTTCCTGAATTGAGACTCTTGGTTTTCTCACTTGGTGCTTTGCGGTTGCAAGGTCCTCGGGCAATCTGAGCGGCAGGTTTATCGATTCCTCGCAGACACCGTTTTCGCAATGGCTAAAACTCTAGCGAACCATTTTTACTCCACAACGAAAGAACAATTTCTTAGAATTGCTGAATTCCTTTCTGGTAATACTGGATCAACTGTTACGTTATTCGTCAGGATTTGTTTTCAAGGTTTCCGCGGTTATTTTCGGCGGAAATAAGCCTACAAAATATCGACAAACAACATTCGCATTAATTTTTTCTCCGCAACAATGTTCTGCCAATTTAATTTCGATTTTAGAAAATGATTCGTAGTTGCAGCTGTTACCAATTTGATGTCAGCGGACCGATTGATTTATGAATTTATTGATTTCAATTCTTGACAGTATCGAGGATGATTACAGTTAAACTGAACCTCTAACTGAGCTTGACCGTGCGTACATTGCAGACGACGAGAATTCATGCGTGATTCAAATCGCAAGGTAATTGTTCCATCATATCGCAGTAAGTGCATCTGTTATTGGCTTTGATCCTCTATCTCGAAAGCCTGGCACCAATTGATCGATCAAACTTAGAAATTCCTCTTAGTATGTTACGTTAACGATCGTCAACCTTGGCTGGCTTACAGTACAACAGCTCGGTTTCATATCCACGTGGAAAACTATGACGTCTCGACTTTAAAACAGCATGTAATCCCGAAGTAAATATATCGCCTGGCAATCTTCAGGTAGAAATCTACGGAACGATTATGCATTCGTATTTGCATCGTACGTGAATTTGTACTTTCTGTAATGTTGTTAAAGGAAAAGTTTTCACGCAGAATAAAATTGAAGCAAAAAAATAAGATGGAACAAAAATGGAGATAAATCTTGTAAGATTTCATCAAAGAAAATAATTCCAATGAATGAAATCATAATCTTTTTTTTCGCCTTTGGCGTTCAACTCGTTGTTGCTTATTGTTAGCTAGTCCTACGTATTTCTTGACTCGACGTATATGTATGTATATCATATATCACAACAGCTCTTGTAGAAGTTTTATTTTTATCCTGCCTACACCGAACGCTATATCTAATCTGGCGACGGTGGGCTACTCTCGCTTCTGGTGCGTTCACATGGTTGACGGACGGGTCCGATAATTTCACTGGCCTTTGAGATATACTGTATCGCGCATGGGGTAAACGAAACTCGCTTAAGTCCTTTGCTTAGAATTTTTCGAAGTAAAAAAAATCGTTGCGGAATCGCAGTTGGGGTGGGAACAAATCTTTATAACGCTTAGGTACCATTAACCGGAAGTTACGTTATGAAAACCACAATCGCAAGTCTAAAAACTTCAGTAACCTAATGATAAGCGTATTCATAAGAGAAATTGAATTTTATGCTTCGCCTCTTTCGTGTGAAACGTTAATAATTCTCCAGAGTCATAAGAAGGAAGGAACAGGAAAAGAGAAGATAAATAATTATTGGCTCCAGGCAGGAACCAATTAGCTTCTGTAAACTCTACGCGGTACGTTTTAGGCGATTGATTGTAGTATACATACTCTACAGTTATGTCACCCAGATTAGAACAGAATTCTCTTTAGGGGAAAAAATGATATGAAAGAATTTGAAACCCTCTTAGATTCATACGTCTTCCGAAGTAATAAGTCAAGTTTTCCTCGTGCATTTATTTGACGCAAAACCGAGATCGGTGTTTCCGTGATAACGTTTCTGGAATTTCAAGAATTTTTCCACGTTATGAAATATGCAGCTGAATCAAGACTGGGGTGAGAACAGGAGACAGAATAACTGACAAAAGACAGAGACTGGGGGTATGAGTAGAAATGTGCGGGAAAATGGCGACAGTTTTTAAAGACTCGCAAAACAAGCACATAATATTACAACGATTTTCTCGAACAGTTCAATCTGGTGTAAATCATCAATCGAAACTTTCGAGCGTTCAGCATAACTCAATTGGCTGGCAACTATAATTTTCACGTCTCGTATATAATTTGACGAATGAGGTGATACAACGTTACGGAAAAATCCATCGATGGTAAATAAATGAAAGAGAAAAAATTTGAACAAACATAATCTATTTCCGCGCTGCGAGAGTGGGTCGTACTTAGTTTATCGGCACGACTTCCTACCACCTCCTGACGTATGTGCGCTATCGCTACACCTACACACCTGTTACGAAAAATAACTGGCCAGGATTTCGTAGGCCTACAAGCGCAGGTACGGCCTACACGTCTGTCCAATCGATTCGAATCGAATTCACACACTTTCGTTCCATCTTTACTCGCAGGCAACGGCTGAGCCAGCCTGCAAAGAGTCTAACGTATCAGCTGCTCCGACGAAGCAGCTTGCACGACATCGGATTATTTTTCTTTCCGGGACCGGAAAAGCACAGTCTGTGTGCCTGCATTTTCAGAGTATAATTTTGCATAACCGCGTGAGAGAGAAAAGTGGGAAATTGATATACCTCGGATAAATGGTGAACATGCATCACAGACGCTTGATAAGAAAGAACGGCCTCTGGGTACACAAGACGAATTTTCACCGACGCTGGTTCCGCAGG
The DNA here is from genome assembly GCF_021901495.1 of Neodiprion virginianus. Classification (NCBI taxonomy): domain Eukaryota; kingdom Metazoa; phylum Arthropoda; class Insecta; order Hymenoptera; family Diprionidae; genus Neodiprion; species Neodiprion virginianus. The sequence continues at coordinate 33,744,411 of NC_060877.1, read as the reverse complement.
ACTGAGGCGGGGGGGTTGGCTGCCAGAAGCCGCAATACGCTGGGCAATAAATCCATCACCCGGTGATCAGAATCGCTCTGGACGCAGAGCACGTAGGTCCGAAGTCGGGTCGCGGTGAGAAGCTAGCCGAGAAACGGACGGTCACGATACCCTGCACCAGCTATAAGGGTGTAACTGGTACGCGTGGCGTTTGCACAGTTCTGCAGGGTGGCGGAGGTGGGCCGCAGGAGTTCTTTATTGTTTCAATAAGCGGCACGGTCCAGTCTTATTAGCGAAATAAACCTCTTTAACGGTGCCGCCGTGTGACAATTTTGTCCTGATTCTGGAACGGTTTTGCGGAGTGACTCCGGGACGGTCGGGGGGGAGAACGTCGAGGAGACGGTCCCGGGGATGGGGATGGGGAGGGTCTTGAAAGAGTTCTTTCAGAGAAGGCAAAAGGGAGAATCGATAGGATTTTTCCGAGGGTTTCCATGGAGACCGCGAGGCGAATCGGACTACACGCGATAAGTGGAGATAGAGGAGGAGGAGGCGGAGGAGGAGGAGAGGGCGAAGGGAAGGAGGACGAAGAGAACTTGGGAAACGGGACGCCTCGAACCACCGTGGATTCTTCTTCTCAAACTTCACTCTCGACTGCCACCGCTTATCCCTACACCTCATCCAACCTTGCCGCTGTGGATACTGAATGTGAGAAAATTTCTCGACATTTCATCCCTTTCAGGGGAGACCACGATTCTTCGGGGCGTTTTATTCCCCCGAAACGCCGCGTCTGCATTTTCAAAAGGCCAAAAAAGGCCGGGTGTACTCGATGCCTATAACGGTAACGGTATGGATTATCTTGGATCCTTTGGACTACTGTCTGAACTCTTTTTTTTTCGTAATTTTCAAATCGAAAGATCACCGCCCCCTTCCGATTCCGAGTATAAATTCTCGTCTACGATCGTACAATCTTCAAAGACAGACTCCCGACCGGAAGTTAAATGTGCAAAAATCTCGACACCTGCGCCAGAAACAACGACATATCCTGACGTTCACCAACACCGACGTCTCCGATTAGCGCAACGCGTCGTTATCAATGGACCGAGTGACTTTCAACAAAGGGAACTAGTTTGACGCCGAATTGAACCGAATTCGAGCGGCGGCTACACGAACAAGGAATTCGTTAGACGTTTGCGTGATCGAATTTACCCCGGCTCTGTGGGTATAGTTGTCCACAATCGCCGTAGTGGTTGCAGGGACACGTGGTGTATATTTCACAGAGACGCACGCACGTAGAGTTCCGAGCCAACGAGGGGCAAAGGTGGCTGTGCAGAAGCAGCAGAAGGACCAATGGCCAGCGGAATCACTTGTCTGCGGAACACCTGGCCTCGAGTAGGTTGAAGCACCGCACGACGATCAATATGACATCCATTCTCTTGGTCTCGTTCGAGGAGCAAAACGATAACGAGAGAGGGTTCTCCTCTCCAGGAGGCACGGAGGCGAGGCAGGCATGTGTACCTGGCTGGTCCCGGACGGCTGTCTCCCGTCCCATTCCCTTCCCTCCGGCTCCCTTCCTCTCCTTTCCCTCCTCGAACCCGAGGGTCGGTGGACGGGGGCCGCGGGGCTGCGGAGGAGTAGCCGGAGGGATCCCGAGCATCGGCGGCCATCTTGCGGATCGCCTCTCATCTTTTACGAGGCTCTCCCGCCGCCGCCGCCTCGGTCGGAGCTCCGTCGCTGCTACCACCGCCACCATCGCCGTTGACGACGCCGACGCCGAGCTACCAGCTACCTCTGCACGATGTCGTCGTTTTGCCTCTCGCGAACAATTGAATGTCGCCGGTTTATTTTTGGAAGCCTTAATTTAATTCTTGTCGCGTCTGCGGAGCGGCAAGGACGGAGGCACGGGTACGCGGGAGGAACCGAAGAATCGAGGAACCGAGGAACCGAGAAACGGTGGAACGGAGGAACGCGGAGAGTGCTCTCTCTCTCTCCACCAGCTTATAACCGGCGCGGATCTTTTGTTTCCTGCCGTTCAAACTTCTTCTCTCGCTGCTGCTGCTGCCTGCTGCCGGTGCTTCGTCGTCTTTTTCAGTCTTTTTTAGTCACGAGCTTACGCTCTCTCCCTCTTGCTCTCTACCTTCCTTCGTATAATGCCTTTACATTCCGCGATCCTTGGATGAGTCGTAAAATATCTGTTCAAAAATCTGGGAGGTCTGAGATCTCGGAATTACAAATACACACTTACTGGCGCAAGTCGAAACCTGGGACTGTAAGTGTACAGTAATGGAACCTTTTTATAACGAAATTAAAGTCACCATAGCATATTCTTAAAGTCTCAACCAGAGTAAGAACAAAATGGTGCAATACAGTAATCGTCTCACTTACCCGGACAATTCTGTGCCAAAACTCCTGCAAAAAGAGTGGATACGTGATGGATGTGATGGATGGGACCAGCGATTGGAGTAACGCGTTTCATCCAATTCACTCCAAGCAATCTAAAACATCACGTGCAGCCCTCTTTCCAAATCAGAATTCAAGGAAGGAAAGCAGGGAGATCATCGTCTAGATTCTTCGATGTGCTGGAACCATTGTACCGCAAGCAACTTAAGCAGGAATCGAAGGTGGAACCTCAGTTGCGGTATTTCGGGGATCCAAGACCTTTGCTGTTGGATCGCGCGGTATTCTACGTAATCTAGACTGCGGTAGGCCACGGACAGAGTCCTGTCCGCAACGGAGACCGCGGCGGTGGCGGCGGCGACGTTACCCAGGAGTCAGTGACACCTCGAATCGTTGACTGCGGTCCCCGGTAGCCATGGCAACGATCTCCTTCCCCTCCTCCCCCTTCGCAGGAGGGGGTCGCCAATTATCGTACCATCTCGCTTTCGGTCTCACCCTCCCGAGGTAGGTACGCGGCTGTCACTCCCTTGGCCTGTGCGCTCTTCGGGAGAAGAGAGAAGGGAGAAAGAGAAGAGCAAAGAGAGGGGGAGGGAGCTCGCGAGAAGTGGCCACTGTTGCCAAGCCGGAGGGAACGTCGTGTCTCTCCCGCCCTCGCCTCGACGGCTCTCCTTTCTTTTCTCGCTCCTCCGCACTCTGCGCTCCTCCTCGTCATTTTCTCGTCTCACGACTCGAGGATATTCCGCCGGCGTATGAATAGATCCACGCGGCTCGCCGCTCCATGTCTGCCGTAATGGAGTCCGGTCGTTACGGAGGCCGGTTATAGACCGATGCAGTATGACAGGATGTATGACTAACTCTACTCCGCACTACCTACTTCACTGCCACGAACACGCCGGTGCATTTGACGCAGCTATTCTGGGAGACAGCCGAACACCCGACGGCGAACGCCTCTCGACTCGCGGTCCGTGATCGCGGATCGTTTCTACCGAATTGCAGTAACCTGCGACGAATATAGCTATGTATATGCCTGCGCATATGCAGGTACAACTGCAGCCGCATGCGAGCGTCGGGACCCGTTTTCGGGAATAGCCAAGGAGATTCTCAAAGGTTTCGGAAGATTTTAAGATGCCTATACGATTATGTGTTAGAGGTTTAATCTCACGCTACGTATAACACGCGTACTTGAGTACTTTGTTATATCAGGATTTTGAAATACGAAGCGATTCGAGATTAGACTGTACGCGAATACATTTACATTTTATTTCACGGCTAATCAGTTTTCCTATATTCGTGTCAATTGTTTTTTTTTTCCACTTCAGTGATAATGGGTAATACTAATTGTGAACACTCTTTGCCTCAACCGTTCCAATTATATTTCGGAAATATCAACTTAAAAATTTTAGATTATTTGGTAGCTGATTAGGTTTTTGGAAGGAAAGCTTTTATCAGGTAACCTATCTACAGGACTACGCATGCATGCAACGACTATGTTTTTCAAAAGCTTACACTTCAGGAAATTGGCAACACTTTCCTCGACATCAAATTACCAACAACAACGAGTTGAAAATTTCCTGAGAGAAGAAAGCCAAAAAAAAAAAATAAAAAATGGAACAACATTAGACCGGGAAGCACCGTTCACCACCTTACCTCTGGCTTTAAGTCCGTCCGCATCGCCGCTGGTTTCCACAGGTCACGTTGTAGGTACCATTGTCTATCGGTGATGCCACCATTTTGGAGAAGCGAGTTCGCCGTGACCGAGCAGAGCGCGCAGTCGCGAAGATGAGTCGAGATGCTCATCGAGCAGCCAATCGTAGCGCGAGGATGATCCCCTCGACTCTGCAGCGGAGACTAAGGGGATGCGCGAGTCCCCGAGGGAGAGATACCCGTGGTAAATGGGAGCGAATGCGAGCGAGGGTTGTGCGTGGGCAGAGCTCGATCTCGCGCTCTCTCCTCTCCTTGCACTACGTCTCGCTCTCTCTTTTTGTGCGCGCCAATGGGCGCGGCTGAGATAAGATGCCTCTCGCAGGGGAGATAGCGCCGCTCTCGTTATTGCAATGGCGGACCCGACGGCCGCGTACCAAGAAACGCGAAAACGTCGGCCGCCTGACGAACCGCGCGCTCGATTGGCCTTCAATCTCGGATGTCGAGGGAAATGAAAAAAAAAATATCAGAAATGGAACCATAGCCGAGAACTTGTCACGAATAGTTCGAGACGCGATGCGTGATTATAGTTATACATAAATACTCGACGAGCCTGCAGCCGCAGCTTCGATTCGGAATCGATGTTGTAACTTTTTACGCCAATCGGGAAATATTCTTTGGTATTTCATTTTCTTATTTTTGGATTTGTTTTGTTTATGTAACAGTTAGGGATGTGTTAGATATTACATCAGCCGATGAGAAATATGGCGAGGCACGTGCAGGGGAGGGAGATGGAATCGTCGTGCGGAAGATAAAGTTGCCATAAAGTGAAACTCGGAGCGCAATAAACCGCTAAACTAACGAGGCTAATTCATCAAAAGTGTCCAACCGATATCCGGCTGATATATGATTATGGGCCCTCCGTGGTATCGATCAATCCGTACCTTATTATACTTAAGCTATGCCTCGGGATCTCTTGAAGAAATAAACGTTCGACCTGTATGGCAGACGTCAAAGCCTGCAATACGCGGTAGAGGCTCATCGTCGCAAAAATTTTCACTCCGTTGGAATGATCATTAATATGATAATGTGCAAGAGATGCAAGAACGTTCGAAAAGAAAATAAAATGACCGAGTGTTCGTTAAAGAGTTTGACGTAAAATAAAGTAGAAAATTAGTTAATCTAATCTTAATCTAGAGATATCTACATTTCGAATGATTATAATTGTGTGACTCTTATATTTTTCTTCTTGAACGGAGACACGGAGATGCCGACTAATTGCGTTAATTATTCGAGTTTAACCCGCGTGACGGAAAGACCCGCCTTGCGGTTCAAAGTCAAGGGCGTACTGGACCCTCGTTAAGGTTCTCCAAAAGTCTCTCCGCGTCTGGTAAATATAATAATTGTGTTCGGGGCATTGAAACGCCTGTGTCAAAGAGTCCGTGGTCCAAGGTCCAATAGGTAGAAGGTTGGCGGTGGTGCGCGAGGTGCACGAGGTGCTCGGCGTGGAGTGCGAGAGATCATCGATCGAATCGATACACAGTCAGGCGTCGAGATGCGGAACAGGCGCAGTCATGTATTCATTGGAAAGATTCCCGGTTAGCAACGAAACAGTGGTGAGTGGGAGAAGAGAGGAGAGGAGAGGAGAGAGCGAAAGGAGAGAGATCCTTCATTCCCGGTGGCAGGGAGGTATCGAGGATGAGGAGCCGAGGACGGCGGGGTGGCAAAAGACGAACCTGCGCGCGTCTCTTCCTCGGAGGATCAATAGAGACACGGAGACGAGCCCTCCCAGCCTCCGGTCCCCGGTCGGCGCCTCTCCTCTCCTCTCCACTCCTCTCCTCTCCTCTCCTCTCCTCTTCGCTCGTCTCTTCTCCTCTCTCAGCATCTCGGCGGTGAACGCGAGTAAGCCAACCGAGATCGCGAAATCCGTGCCCACCCACCGCTGCACGGGAATTTTCGCTGCAGCTTGCGGAGAGAGAGAGAGAGAGAGAGAGAAAGAGAGAAATGAGGAGGAGAGCCAGAGTCTCGAGGAATGGGCTTAATGTTGCGTGGATTGGAATATACGGGATGCGGGGTCGGGGGTAATGTTGCGTGATGAGACGCCTCGCGGACTCCTCGAGAAGAGAAGCGGCGGTCGCTGCAGGTTGGAGTCAGATTCTAAAGAGCACTCCCTCGTCCTTCTTTTTTTCCCCTCTCTTCTCTCTCCATCCTACGTTCGCTGGCCACCCCCTGCAGACCTCCTTCCCTCCCCCAAAACCGCCGCCCCTCGACCGCACGTGAAAAGCGCATCGTTCTGTTTCGCGAATCGCATTACGTAGTTCAGCATTGTTTGAGAAAAGGAGAAAAAAGTAAATTTAATTGGACGAGCCGACCGCGGCAGGGAGAAGGAGATTCCCAATTGTAACGATCGTCGTAAAAATTGATGCGAAGAGAAATGGTCAAAATGACTGTGAAATGTAACAGCTAAAAACGAATTTCTGCCAAATTGCTAAATTTCGTATAAACTTCTTCAGGTATCTGGCGTAACATTCGATTTATGTCAGCACGCGGACGATGCCTCCTTGGCGTAAAACGTGCAGTTGAACGGCAGTGAAAAATGAGATTGCAAAATGACCGAGCTATCGTCGGCTAAAATTTTTTTTCTCCCACAGAGAATATCTAAAATTCTAATCCGCGTGCCGAAATCTAGTACAACATGGATATACGTATCGATAATTAGTGCGATATAAACAAAGCGCCAACAGAGACGGGCGAAGGCTGCAACGCCTATCGGAATGACAGAGGTAGAGGAAGACAGACGTGCGGACGTGAATAGAATAGACCGGGCGGGTGTATCCCATCAGAGGAAGGTGTTTGCTCTCGGTTTTGGGAGCGTGCCCGTCTCCTCGTCTACTGTGCCGTACCGGGGTTGGCCGTGATTAATTTGAATCAGTGAATAGCTGCAGGGGTTTGCTAACTGAAGGCACAGCGGCTGCGGCAGTAATATGCTTCGGATGAGGAGCTCCCGCTGGAGTGGCGTAACGGCGGGCGATGTGCTCGGCACAAGGGAAGGCAGCATCACCGCCCCCGCCCCCAGCATCCCCAGCATCCCCAGGCCAACGTTAACCGCACCGAAAGCCAACGGGCCGACCGAGCGTCGGGGGTTGAGGGGGACGCCCGCCGTCCCGTCTTAAATCACTTCTCGCGCGACGTGGGAGGGGCGACGCCATGATTCCGGTTTACAAATTTGATTACGCCGAGGTGAAAAGACTCGGCTCCCCGAGACAATCGCCCCGTTTGATTAATAATTACCACGCCGTGTTTGTTCCTTAAGTAATCGCCCTCTCAGTTTACTCCTGCAAACTCACCGCTTGACGGCGTCAAACTTTTTTCTATCGGCTGTATGCTGAGAGAAAATTTCATTTCATTTCCCTGCTGTATGTAATTCAAATATTCGGTTAAAATTAAAAAATTTTATTAGAACTACACGACGATGTGATGAAAGTCAGTGTTTAGCCTAAATACGGAACAGTTTTTTTTTCGCTCGCTGCAACGTTCGATCAGTTCGTTTACGTCGATACATTTTTGGAGTTAAATGGTGTCTTAGAAAAAACTTATTGTTGCACCAACATCAAATTCTTGCAACAGTTGAAAGAAAATATTACAGCAAAAATGACCGTAATGGAAGAGAAGGTAGAAATGCAATGCTAAATTTTTCGGTTACGATAGAAAATGAAAATGTTAAGAATTGCATGGTAACCGTAACTAGGAATTTCTCATGGTGTAGCTTTTCCGCTTGTAGTTTAAAACAAGACTTCCGACCTTTATTCAACAAACGATATTCGTGACAGGCTTACGTCAATTCAGACTCAACTAAGTCTCGCGTCCTTCATCCAACTTGATTCTGATATCACACTTATTTCACCCTGAAATTTCCCGCTACTAAAAACAGCTACAAAAATTGTGCGCCGGAGAATCAGCCGCCTGGAATGAGGAGTAGGACATAACATTTCATAGTTTCAACTGGCTTTTACGATTGTATTTCGTTTAGTTTTACTGCTCTCTAGCCCCCTTAATGACAATGTCTAGTTGTAAAAATTAATTTCTGTTTTCAAAACAGTCGCGCACCCTTATCCTCCCTGTTTCATTTTTTTTTTTTTTTCATGCAACCGTACCGCGGTAAGGCGAGCCTTTATTTCTATTCCAGACGACGGTAAACGCGGCCTCTAAAAAAATAAAGACTTTCTTTGTCGCGACGCATACCACTGTAACCCTACTCGATACACCATCTACTTTCCTACACTCCGCGAGGTTCCGTCGGATTTTGGTTGCCATTATTTTCTCCGCGTTTGAGTCGGTGTGCAGCAACGATCCCGAGCTATAACTCGCGTCTGTCAGAAGCCTGGAGCGATACTTTAATAAGTTTTGGAACATCGTAAAGCCGGATGAAACAGGATCAACTTATGTTTGCTTCGGTGAAATATGTTCCTCTTCTTCTTTTTTTTTTTTTCCTTTCATTCCAGTTATACAACCGATAAATTTACATTCATATTCCTGCATAACAATATCGAGTTCACCTCCTGGATTTTTAGTTATGATTTTCCGTAAACGAAAGCGGAGTTTCCAAAGATTTGACCGTGAGTACTGAATAAAAAACGAAAGTGTATTTTACAAAGAATAAAACTGATTTTAAGCTTCTTGTGTTCCCTTTTTTTGATCGAAGGGGGATTAAACTCGGTTGAGCTGATTGTACGGCATTAAAAAAAATGTCGATAAAATTTCTGGCGCACTATTTGAAAATGGGTAAAATTGAACGAAGCTTTTTATCACAGCGAGCGTGGAGTGAGACGAAAATAACGAAGCTGCGGAATGTGAAAATCCGTGGAAGGAGGGTGCGGAATTAGTGTAACCGCGGCGCCCATCCTCCCCCAGGAACCCAGAGGACCGCGGCTCTGGCAACCTAGCAATTACTCGCTTTCAGTTGCGTTTTTCCGCCCGAATACTCTCTCTATGATACACTCGTGCACTCGACCTGCGCTTTGGCTGATACTCGTTACCCACGCGTGTTCTTTCGCGTGTGCCGGTACCCAGCCGCAAGCGAGAATCGAGAATTACACGGGGGAGAGACGGAGACAGGAATCAGAGAGAGGGAGAAGGAGAGAGGGAAGATCGCAAGCTGGGGTAGCGATTGAAGCGTGGTGCCGCGCCAAGGATTGCCAATCAAATTCTCCACTCGAGGCTCGTTTCCTAACGGCAATAAAATCAAATCTACCGAGCGCAAACGTTATATTTAGTCGTTCGTTACCGGAGAATTTAATCTGCAAAATTTCACCGCAAAACGGCGCCGGTTCAGCTGTCTAAAAACTTGCGAACGGTGTGGAAGTTTTAATTGCAGTTCAAATGAACGACGCGCCACTTATGTGGCTCGCGGAACGAGGTCGTGCAAATTGGTAAAGCCGACACTTGCGCTTTGACACACCTATAGCTATAACGCATTTTTAGAGAAATTGACCTGATATAAAAATTTGATCTTCAGAGTGCAACGAATACCTCTACGGGTTGTCGGTAATGTGATTTAAAAAAAATTATTTTCATCCGTTTCTCGTACTGTCTGTTTCATTTCCATGAAAGCACATGAAATTTCACAGGGAAAATCCTACCGTTAAGCTTATGTTTAGTTTCTGTGGACACAGATTTCCTTAATATAGTCATTGCTGCATTCTGTGAAAACTACAAGACGGGTTTTTACCGGGGTGATAAGAACAATTTCTTCAACAAGAGTTCGATGTACCTATCTATACAGATATGAACGTCGGCACCTAATTTGATTATTTCTAATCTACTTGTTCCCTATTTATCTTAAACGGTTCACGTCTTCCTGCCCTTTTATTTCCGCCTAATGCCGGCCAGCATCCGTTTACGACAGATGCGTGTTTGAATTGCGTGAAATCGACGCGGCAGCGACGCATATGTCAATCTACCTTATATCTACAGGCATCGAGAATCGAGGGGGACTGACAGAGTCAGAAGAGAAAGCGGCCAAACGTTGATCGTTTTTCATCAAATCTCTCGAATTTCAATCATTTTTCTAATACCTAAAGAACACAGATATCGGAACTGCACGGGCTACTGATTGCACGTAAAAAGATGTCTGGAGGAAAAGGTGTGATTTCAACGCAGCGATTACCGCAAAGTTCGATTCTGCACCGGCTGCCCTTGAAACAACGAAACACTCAGTACTAACAGTTCGAATCAAGTTGCAATACTTTGTAAGAAAATAACGTACGCTTTTAAATCTGCATCGAATCATCTTCCCTGCAGATCAAGCGATTCCGTCACAATTTATCGCTTCTACATGGAAACAGGCACGTCGATCCATCGAAGACAACGAATCGCAGGGCTCAGCAATTATGGTCAGACGGTATAGTTTTCAAGAAATAAATAATCTCGCCCCGCCCATTTCGTACTTAATAATACGGGTAATAACAAAATATATTATTGTCACGAGGCGCAGCTGAGCTGCCGGCTCGGGTGGAAAGTCACGCTACCTTTTGTCCACATTATTAGACATGCATATCTTATATTACGTGGCGAATGCGCGCGTGTTTGTTACACACGTACAACAGCGACGGGCACTTAGAGAAGAACGCTCACGACCCCGTGTTCACGTACGAATATAGGAGTGTTATGGTGACGAAGAGAAACCTCGGGGCCAAACCGACCAGGTCCCAGTAGCCTCTTGATGATGATAAGCCGTTATCACGAGATCCGCCCTAATTACGTATGCCTCGTGCCAGATTCGTATAAATTCAAGGGAACCCCGGAGAGAAGGATTTAACGACTTTTCGCTACTTTTTGTCTCCTCTTTTATGCCCCCGATATTCACACGTTGTATTAGCATTTACCACGATTTCTTTCCTCTTGCACTTGCGTACCAAGTTTCAGTTTTGTATACTTGTTGCTGAAAACTTGCGATACAGGCTAACCAGCATCTTTTCTTACTTAATTTTTCTTTGAATGCAAAACCAAGTTGAAGCAAGTGACGTAAGCTCGCGTTGGCAGTGTGCTATCGGATTAACCCAATTTCTGGAAATGCGGTACCGAGCAAATTGAACTTGAACTCCCATTCTCAGTACGCATGTAACTGGAAGTCAGAAAGCATAATATCTAATTAAGCAATGTGCGATTTTCTGCTTGTACCGACCGATTACAATTTCAAATAACTTCAACTAGTGAAGCGTAAGAACGTGTTTCAAATTTACCACGAACACGTCAATTTTATCCGGACTAATTTCTTATTGATTATTTCTCCTGCGTTGAGATTTTTGTTCCTGCGGATTGAACCTGATACTACCTTTGATAAGAGAAAAAAAAAAAACGGCAGTAACTAGCGGTGTGGCGTTTTTTCTCGACTTCTTTCGGCTCCTTTCCTTCTCCATGTTTCGCCGGCGGGATAATAAGTCCGTGATTTTTCATTTTCGCTCTTCGAGAGTCCGCGATAGCGGTCGCGGTTGGTGCGAGGGAGGTCGCATGTCTCACCGAGGCGGTCTCCGCGGTCACATCAGTCTCCGAGCATGCGAACGACGTCCTCCAGGTTTCTCCCCTCCTTTTTAATATACACCAATACACATCTGCGGAGCATACCGCCGTACAGGCAACGATCGGAATACACAAACCGCAGATGTCGGTGTGAGTCTGTGTCGGGTGTTTCTATACGTTTCTGTAGGACGCGTAGCTCACACGAGAGGAGTTGCTCGGTATACGCCTATATTCGGCCTGATGATTGCTGATATGACATGCGACCGTCTTGGATACAACCCGCCACGACACGCGGCGCACAGCCTGCTCTCACTCGGCTACTGCCATTTTGAAAACATTTTGCACTCTTACACTTTTATGTATTCCACTCCGCATTGCGATGCCCTCGATGTTTTCCAAGTTCTAATTATGTTCTTGTATTACTCGTTGTCCTACCGCGTACACCTTGAAATCGTTCGAGTCTTGCTCATAAAGTAGTCATATCTCGACTAACGGGTTGTACATTAAATAACGATGAGAGACAACCATGCTTCGAGTCTTTTCCTCAATCACGTGTCGCCACGTCATTTATTCACGAAAGTGATCAGTGCGACTCAGGTTAGTCCAGTCGTAGCACAGCGTTGTCTATTTATCGAGTGAAGAATATTGGCGGAATGGACACGGTGTTCGAAACTCTGGGACGGACTGTGACAATAGAAAGAATAAGGAGACTGTACGTGGCAAAAAAAGGGAAAATAAGATCGTAAGAAAGGCGACCATCGTAATCGGTGTGGTATGAGGTAAGCTCTTCGGGTTCTGGACAATGGCACGGCAGGGTTGGAGGAAAATTACTGGCTCGGGTCACACACGCCACTCCGCAACGAAGGTACGAACTACTTTCCGCGAGAAAGCGAGCGCTCGGAACGTCATTATTTGCTGAGCTAGTTTTTAGGGTTTTTTTTTCTTTCCACGAAGTGTCACGAAATTAGTTTTTGTTCCTACATACCTGATCTAGGTTGTGTGGAAAAATTACACGACCTTGAAAGGACGGTTTTCATTGCGAAGGTTATCAAAAATTGGCAAATGGTGGCTTGCGGTAATTTTCAGTAATCACCGACGCTTAACTTTGAGTCACATGGATTATAAGCTCCAGAAATTTTTGCGAATTGTTCGATGATATATTCGGGGTAAGGATTTGGAACAATTCGAATCGCAGGTATAAATTACTGAAACATTCCTCAAAGTACCGATGTCAGACAGCAATCGTTGTCCGAAACGCTTTTTAAGTGACGCACACCCCTCCGCCCCGGTAGGTCGCTTCTCATGGTTGGGAAAATACACGCGGCTAAAGGCATATTGTCAAAAGCTTCCTGGTCTAGGGGCGCGGGGATTAAAGTGAAGTACGATTTAAGTTGCGACACCCCAAAAAATTCGAAAAGCATCGAAGTGGTGGGCTGACTGCGATCGTATTTCCTAGTCGAAACGTATATAACAGGTCTGAAATCGTCCTCCTCCTTTCGCCGGTCGATATATACGATGGTCGGGGAGCTGGCCGGGCCGGGGAGGCCGGAATTGGCCTTTTAGTTCAGGGGGAGGAAGAAGGCGAGTGGTTTTTATAGTCGGTAAGGGTCAGGGAGGGCCAGAGAGGGACCTCGCTCCTCTCCTTCGTCGGAGTGTCCCTAATATACGTCGTTCGTCAACGGCACTCCCTTACGCACTTCCTTCGGTCCTCCGCTACTCACCCCTGACATGCAGGGAGGTAACAACCTTATCTCGGCCCGCTATTCATGCCGGAACCCTCAGCTTTCCAGCCCGCATTTCGATGTCTACTTCACTCGTGGTCCTACTACCTTCACCGGAAGTAGGCTACTCAGGATGCCCTTTTCTTGGATCCCCTGACCAATGGCCTGCTGTGAGTTATATTTTTCAGCTGAAATTTTACTCAGTATATGCTATTTTGATAAGAAGCTTTTGGTAAAGATCAATTCCTGTCGACCATACGACTAGATTAGATTAGAAGCACTTTATGGTTTTGCAGAATCGCTCTATACACCAGCTTCCCAGCACGAATCCATGTTTCAAACGAATCGACGACCATGACAAGAGAAAAAGTGGTCTCGTTGACACGGAAAGCCTCTTATACCGCAACATCTGGGAATGTATGGGAACAAAGCATCGATTCATAAATCGGTGCGGATATCTATAAACGGGGTGCACTTGCACTGCGATATTTAGTACTTTCGTTATACACGACACGTGATTCGAGATTGCGTTCCGACTGTAAGCGTGGTTTGTAGGAGGGTGAAAAGTAGGATGGCGTCGAGGGTGAAGGGGATCGTAAACATCGCTCACTTCCATTTACTGGGGAAGTTCCTGCGAGGCACAGTCTTTCTTCCGTACACCGAGGACATAACAGGGATCGGAAGTTTGCCAATATATCTGATGCGGGGTGGCTACATCCACCAAGCGGTGTGATAAAAGTAGGTCAGAAAACCAATCATGGTCGGTTGAAGGACCAGGAGGAAAAACGGGAATTATATAACAAATTTTGCATAACCTGCACCAGCGCTCCGCGGGCTTGCCGAGCTGACGGAGAAACAAGGGAACGAGGGACTTCGATTTAATTGCAGTCGCTGCTGGGAGGTGGTCTTGGACCGAGTTCATCGTATGCATACCCTGCACACTAACAAGTTAACATCGGGCAAAGCAAAGCATGCCGAAGCGGAGCGAGGAGGAGAACAAGTGACGCGACGCAGAGGTGACGTATGGAAGTTTGAAACCGCAGTGGAGGAGTGCAGAGGCGTGTAAAGAGTCTACGAGTTCCTTGGAAATGAGTCCAAGCTTGAACCGTGGACCAGGCGATGGTCCTTTCGCTACCAAGTAAAGAGGACACGCGGTCGTAAGCTCACCGCCTTGAACCGCCATCGTCACCGAAGCACCTCTATCGAGGTTTGCCTCTACACGCACGGTGCCTTGGCTCGTACCTTGTACGTGCCGCTCTGTAACCAGTGTGAAAGCTCTCTGAACGATGCTGCGCTTCTCTGGCACTGTGGTCATAAAGTCTCGGACTGGAGGGCTTGTCGGGAAGGAAATTAATCGAATACCGAGTAGACAGATCCCAGGGCGGCAAATCCTTTCGGGATGCTTTTGCATTTTGGATTTGTAATTTTTTCACGATTCATTCTGTTTCATGTCGTTGATTATCGACAACGATGCTTTCCAAGGCGGCTATGCCGGAGAAATTTTGAGGTATTTTGAATTCTACTTTATTCGTCTGTTCATTTGCCTCAGAAACGCGAAGCTCATTTTTTGTTTTGGACGTGGATGCGGATCTGAATACCTCCCTCGTATTCAAGGTGAGATTTCAATAATAGACTGCCGACTCGGTAGAGCTCTAAAGAATAAGATCAGGAGGTCTTAGGGTGTGCTTCATAATTGTGCCTGCATCATTGAGCGGGATAATGGGGGTTGAAAAAACTCGTCCACCGATAAACGACGATAAGAATATACAACATTTGTGAAACGTTATACTGGCCTCGTGAAATGGCAAAATCAACATTCTCATAGTTGACTAAATTTCTGCAAGCTCATGCTCGAGATACCTCCAAGGACGTGTTTTATATAGTCAAATCCAACAAGGTGATTGATTGGTTGTCGAGTATTTGTTCCAAGACACCGATTCGTGATTAAAAGGAAAAAAATATATTTTAAATGAAGAAAATAAGGCCAATCCTCGAGTCTTGTGATCCTCTGGAAACGACAGCGACTCTGTTTGTCCGCAGAGCAACAAACGCACGTATTCAATTTATGCCGTAGGCTGAGCATGCACCGAGAAGTTTCAGTTGCGCCCACAGGGTCCAAAGCACCTGCCCTCGCACCTCGGAGTCGAAAGGTATGTTAAACATCACAAACGTAATCCTGCGTCCATTCGAATGACGCGGATGCCTGCCTACCTACGCGACTGACCGCTGGTCAAGGCACCTTGGTCACCGTGGACCGCACGTGCACCGCAAAACAAAGAAACTGTACGGCACGACGAAAAAAAGGCCGAGGGTTCGCGAGATGGCCGCGACTCGCATCCCTTCTCCATGGGCATGGTGTCGTCTTACAACGATCTCAAAACCGCGACACGGACAGTCATTAGCCCCGTGCACTGTGAGGAATTCCTGTAAGTATTCTGGAACAGTTTCAGGTTGCGACTGTAAAAGGTGACTCGAGGCAGCACCCTCCGTCGGGATTATTGACCATCGCTCATCGTGTGACGGAAAACAGCGGAGCGCTCACCCTCGGGGAAAACCGAGAGACAGAATTCTGACGAGACTTTGAAGTTGGGAAGCCACGTCGCGCCAACGTCGAAGAGCTTGCAAGGATCGTCCGCGTGACTTGTGACAAACAATGAAAGCCGCATGACAGGCGGCGAAACTTCGCTGAAACCGAACCTTTTCCACTCGTCGTTTAATCAACTCGACCCCTCCCCCCCCGGCAATCAATGCCACTACGAGATTTCTGCGAAGTACTGTAGGGAGAGAACCTGGTGTACCTGTCCGTTAATTGGCGCATTTATTACGGCTTCCTATGGTGCGGAGGACCACTTTTCGGCTTCCCAAGTGCTTTTCTCCTGCGGCCTGACACGCTTTATTTCTAGCGCGTAATTCTGTGTCTCCCAAAAGTATAGAACCAAATTTAATTACGTTCATCCTTCCGCTTTTGTCCGGCCTGCAATCTGTGAAATGCGAATGAGTAAAGTTTCCGTCAGTATTTCGCTGAGATCATCCGCATTTTGGAGAATCTCGAGTAAAAAATGGTATCTGCAACCAGAACGTCCATATGTGACGCCGAAATCGATTCTGACGAACGCGGCTGGTTGACCGAAGTGCAAGAAGCGTTGCGAATCCTTGATCGAAGATCAACTCAAGACTCTTGTTATAGCCAGGGGCGATAAATATCATTGGTTTCGCTTCCGTCGCGGATAGGCCTGCGACGCGCGTATTAACGTGCAGGAAAACTGCGAACGTTGATCGCAGTGCGAACCGCAGTCACCTCGCGATATTACGATGCACAACGGCAACGCTCGCAGAGGCAAGTCACGCTGCAATGGGCAGTGCGAAAGCCAATGGCTGCCCTTTGTAGATTACAGCGCGACTTCGCCCGCATTTGACGGATTTTATCACGTCTCAGGTTACACGAGGCTGGAGGCTGAACCTGTCTCAGAAAGTCCACGTCTTGAGAGGCTGGACCCTCAACTCTTCCAGCCTCGGCCAGTCGGATGTTACCGCGGTTCCGGTTTGCCGCACGAATAAAGTAAAGAGGTCATTCTTGCTTAATTCTATATTATAGGATTTATCTGGCAGTTTTTTTTTTGTTTGATATTATTACTTCTTATTTTTGTTTTTGAACGAATTGCTATATTCAAATTCAATATCCTCAAAAGGATTGAATTATAATCGACAAAACGGTTGTTTAGATAACGGACACAACCATTTAACCGTTAAAAGCATAGCTGCGATTGATTGAAATTGATGTAATTTTCTTGTTAGTTAGTGTTGTTCTCATATTCCGACGATACGTTGTTCGATAAGAGTACAATTTCGAAATTTTCAGGTGAGTTGAAAAATTAACGACGGAGCCAGGAATCGAACCTGGTATCTAGAGACGCTTTACCGGAAACTTACTCCATTAGACCACCTAGCCGCTCTGACTGCAGTGTCGTTAATTTCTCTCATCACCTGTATTTCGAAGATTGTTGTTTTCGTGTGCCATTGAATATGTTCACATATTTGAGATACGTTGGTCGTTGACAAATTACAGACTTTGAACTCCGTTAAAGACGCTCAATCGAAAGTCTTTCGACGATATTTTTTTTATGCCAATTCTTTTTTCTTTTTCCGTTCAGTCCAGAACATAATTATGTCAATAAAAATTACTGAATATTTTTTAGTGTATAAGTTTCAGGTCTAGGTGAGGTTATGTAAATTGTAACTGGGACAAGCAAAATGTATGTGAATCATTCGTGAATTTGCTCGGTTGTCGATATCTAATGGCATAAGCAAGAAGAGGGATCGTAAAGAGAGTAAAATTTCTTTGGAGAAGTTATTTCAATTCTGTTATTTGCTTGAATCTGGTTTGCAATTACAAACCAAAATTAATGCAAAACTTACGCGGAGAATGTTTGAGTCAAGAATGCCTTTGGAAGAGCGCCACAATCCTGTAATTCGTAATGTGATAATTGAATTAAATCGAATTCGGTACTTACTGGAAACCTAAAATCAAACCACCTGTCGCCGTGTTCCATTCTCCAGTCACGCGTGCAAGCAAGCAAGCGGCGCGTGTTCGAAAGACGCACGCCGAAGAACCGCACGCGTTAGGTACTTATATAAGCGGCAGAAAACGAGCCGAGGAGAGAGAAAGTGAAAGAGAGAGAGAGAGAGAGTGAGGGGGAGAATCAACAAACATTTACGATTTCTCAAGATGAAAATAAACACGAGTGCCGGGTAGCGGTGCGGCTAGGAAAACCGCAGAACCATGGCGGCGTGCGTTAATATTCGCTGCTCTCACGATATATTTCCGCCCTGTTCTAGCTTCAGCCGCCTGAGGAACCTCGATCCATCGCTCGTTTGCGAACTGGAGCAGTTCTCTTTAAAATAACGGCTACTTACGATTTTAGAAGCTCGTACAGCCGCGCTATACCTAATTATTAGCCAACAATAGAATCGACGGTAAATAGCGGGGGGGTGGGGGTGGAAACGATATGCCAGTGTCTTTTCTTTGTTTTCTGACTTTCGGCGAGCTAATACGGAAAATACATCCTGCTCTGTAATCTCCAACGGCAATTCTCTTCGCCTCGAATCTTCCTGCAAACGTTGTTATTCTCGAAGAACCGGTTTCGCATTGTATAAAGAAATATCTCGGTGTAATTATCGCTGTAATGGCAGGCAATTCAGAGTTCAGACAGCCGTAACAAAACGTCGATGTAAATGGAAACACAGCTTTTGGTCTTTGATCCTGATCTCCTTCGATTGAAACAGATATTAATATGATTATCGCTACACTGTAAGAAAATGGTGGTGTTGAGAGTAACCGTAATTGACCGACGTGGATTGCAATAAAATAATGTTTTAGGCCAATTCGGAGATTCAACATCCGATAATGTCAGATTGACATTACATTATAGAGCTTTTATAGATGTCCACTTGGGTGGTTATTTTTTCGCTTTTTTTTTCTTACGTATCCTTCGACAAGTTAGTTCTTAGCTCCAAGCGAAGCCTCGTGAAACCGGAACTCGGTAGCAAAATTCTAAAAGCTACCGGTTTGAATCTTTCAAACACTCTAACCGAAATATCTCGAAAACTATACAAGTTAGGAAGCTGTTTTTTGTTTCATTTTGTAGATAATCAAGTGTTCTTTAAAAAATGTCGTAACCACTATTTGACATTATTTGCATCAGCTAAGAACACTGGTGAGATCAAACTTTACCAGATAATAAGCATCTTCGTTCATTTATTCAATGCACTCAACTTTGAACGTTCGTACATCGAGTACAAGATGAACATTTAGGTGTATCAATAGCATACTCTCGACCTTTTTTATAGTGGCCTGCTGCACGATTACCTTTGGATGGTACTTGATGAGAATTGCAGCGGTCGAACACGCCGCAAATACGTATGCATAACGGGGAGAAAATGGGATCCGAAATAGGGTGGACGATGCTTCTGCATACCTACCACGCGGCAATGAAAAGTGTAACGAGAGTTCAGCACATGCACTACGGGCACGATTCTACAACGACGCGCGATGCAGCGAGAACTGCAGCTTCGTACCCCTGCGATATATTTTTAGCAGTTCTTCTCGTCTCCCTCCTCGGACGCGACACCTGCACGTTTCGTGTCGGCAGCGCAGCGCGTTTTCTCTGCCCTGCGTTTATTCGCGCTCTTCGAGTCGAGCCCGTAATATTTGCTTCGACGTTAACGATCAAAATTACTTGAAATATAACCCCGGGTTTCCACCCACAATTCCCGTCCCATCGCGAGGGTGTCTGACCCTCGGTAGGCCGTTTTTCCAAGTGCCCGGACTGTGAACAAAAAGTTATGTAAAAAAGTAAGATGATTGTGAAGTAGGATGAGTTTTTACTAAATATCGTTTTTTTTTTCAATCATGATGTTCAGAAAATAATTCTCGTTCGACTCGCATCAGCCCCTTTTGTGGGTACCAGGTTATAGTTTGCCGCAGACAGATACTTCGTAAGTTCCCGTAACAAAAATCAACCCCTGAACTTCGGCGAGAAGTTGTGAAAATCCGCAAGTCATACTGGAGTTGAAGTTATATAAGTTAGCCCGAGTCGAACACTCGACTCATCCCGTGCTCGTTATCTATTTCCCAGTGACGATCGCGCGCTTATTCGATGGTCAAAGTCGCACCCAGTCGCCGGGGGGCGGTCGACGATACAAGGTTCAGGTGTATCGGAGAGCCGTGAAACAAACGCGGACGAAACGCTTCTCCGATTTGGTGCGACGCGGTGCGTCGTCGGTGGGGCGGAGCTGCGCGCGGGGGTGCGCGACCCGGTCAAACCGCGGGTGAAAGGAGGACAGAGGGTGATATTTTGCGAGGGCGACGAGGAGGGCAACAGCGGCAGGAGAAGCGACGAGCCGAGCAACGGTGAGGCGAGGAGCCGACGGAGTTGGTGGTCGATGCGCGTTGGCGACGGCTCACGCGGAGCGCCACGAGGAGCTTTGGGGACGAAAAGCTCGGGGAGCCGTGGAGCGCGGGTACGTAACAAGTGTCGAGAGAAAGCGCTCCTCAAGATCGGTGATAAAGAAAATCGCGAGGAAATCGGGCACCCTTTTCCAATTCTACCGGAACGAGGCCCTCGACGGAAGCTCGCGATCTCGAAAGAAAAAGCTCGGTGGTTCGCGGCGGCGGCGGCGGCGGCGGCGGCGGCAGAGACGGAGGGAGAGAGAAAAGGGAAGACCGTCGAAAACCGTGAGACAGTCGGCGATCATTGGCGGACAGGCCGAGCGGTGGGGGGGTGAGGTGGGGGTGGGGTGGGGGCGCGAAGAAGACGACGCGTCGCGTTCGGAGGATGGCGAGAGAGCTCGGAGAGCGGGGGGGAGGCTGCAGAAGGACAGATCCGCGCCGCGTCAGGACTGAGGGCGAGAGGACCGAACGACGGAGGTGACGAGGTGCCGGGGTACGAGGCTCGATCGCTCCGCTCCGTCGCTGCTCCGTCGCTGCTCCCTAAGAAGCTTGCTTAGTCAGGAGGCACCGAGACGCCGAGAGGGGGGTGCCAGGGGCAGCAGCCGAGCGCAAATCCGCACCGAGCTAGACAACTTGAGGTGTCGCTAACGGATTGCGGCCACGACGCCGCGAGGAGTTTCACGGACAACGTGCGGGACGGATTTTACAGCATACGTCACTCGCGGTGCGCTGTTTATTTGTTTATTTTTTTTCTCCATTTATTTCTTTTTCTCGCCATCTTTTCGTTCGGACGTACATCCGGCGTTATCGAGTCGTTCGGTAAACTGTTGGTGAAAAAACAATCGGAAAATAGGACAAGGTGAATAGAGAGTGCGACCGAAACCATGTTTTGACTTATTTTTTGGAATCCTAAACCGAAACTGTCGGAAAGTGTCGCGGATATAAAAAGAAAAGAAACTCTGATTAAATTTTTTAAACTAATTATTGGTGGCTTGCATGGCTCGAGGAACTGAAACAGACGTTTTGAACAGTGTTTTGTTTTTTAACACGGTTTCCTCGTTTCAACGATGAGATCCAAACCGGTGGCAAGGAGGCTGGCACAGGGTGAGTACTTTTTTTTTTTTGTTAACCTGAAACTGTTCGAATGGAACTTCTACCGATTGAATTTTAATCGGAGCAGCTGTCACTGATTTTTTACACCGAGTACCCGGACGTTGAAATATGCTTTCGCGGCAATCAAGAATTCTCACGAATAATTGAGATCTCAGATTATCGATTGTTCGACTGCCTAAGCGTTGAGGATTAAGCGTAACAGCCTATATATATTCGTTAGGCTGAATTACGCGTCCAACCGCACACGGTATAGCGTAACCGTCAACGATCAGAGGGTTTAAGATCAGCTTAGGATTCGATAAGGTGCCTGGTTTGGACCTATCAAAGTGGCACGCGATATAATTCTACGGAACAATTAATAGTCACCTCTTATCTATTTCAATTTCATTGTTCAAACGCGAAGAGAAATTGCGATTTGTGTTCGGACGTGTCTGTCGTCAATGCATGTGCATCTATTGCCTGGCATTACGAGATGAAAATTCTTCAAAAAACCGGGCTGGACGTGCGTTGTTTTATTCAGCGTTAAATCGAACATGAATACCGAGTATTTATAAACGGTAAAGGGATTCAGATTTCAAATTTTCAAAACGGCAAACGATGACAGCGGTGAAGTTATCTTCGAGGATAAACTTGAATTTGCCTTTAATAGACACGGAATCATCGAACATTACTCATAGATTGAAATTAAAGTTGGTGGAAAAATGGGACAATCGGAATCTACTGTTTCGAAAAAGATTATCAAGCTGTGATGTTCTAAGCATGAAAGTTCTTCGGTAGATATCCGATCTGTAATTCTACAATGAGATGCCAAATTCGAGAGTCTCAAATTTCAAATTGGTAGGACGATTTCGAATGGTCACAGATCCGTATATCGAAGGTAATGTGACAGAACAATCAAGCTCTGTGAGGTCGACAGGGAACAACGGAGCAGAATTCTTTTGTTGCACATGATTTGATCACAATTGAAAATTTCCTAATTCTTCGACTTGCCTCTAGGCGTGGATCCCACTTTACGGATAAATTGAGTTCGGTACAGTTTAATAAAGTTTACCACTTTCAAAAAATGTTACGGGGCAATCAATTTTCGGTATCTATTATATATACCGACTTGATTAATTTTTCCAAGAATCGAAAATACTACGATCCGTTTATCTTCTAATACGTGTAATCCAACAGGGGTAGATTAGCGATCTGATTGTCAATGCAATTTCAAACGAGGAGAATCAAAAAGAATGACTAGAATAATGAGACTGATGATGATGGCTGGATCTAGAAAGCGACTTGGAAAGGCTGCAGGGTGGAAAACATAGAAGTTCAAGTGGGTCCAACAGTTATCTTTCGACTACAGCGGTGTCACGAACCGAACAAATGACTATCAGTAGGCCATGTTGTGGACGGGTGTCTAGTTGGTCGTGTTATTGAATCACCCAATTCCAGTCGTAAATGGTCCAAATCAATCGATATTAATTAATTTCCACGAAATTCTTATCAGATATTAGAGAACTTGATACGTTGCGCAGGATTTTGATAGTCCTGACATCACGCGTGTAATACTTAATATACGCATCAGCATTGATGCTTTGTCCGAATTTCGTTCGGAGCTATTGCAAACAATGGTCCACGAGTGCATTGACATGTCAATCAATATCGCGACCTATAAACTCTCTTCGTTTTCTCGCTAACGCGGTTCAACTTGTATAAGTGCAACACGTTGCGGTACGAACTTCTGGTACAATCCTGTCACGTACACGTGAAGAAATCGATTCGTTACGAGCTCTGCTGCATAAGTGACATCGAATGTCTCCTGTATCAATGACGCTTGGGTTTACGTATCGTCACGCGACGTGTTCGGTCGATCGTTAAAAGACGATCGACTCACTCTTTGAGTCGATTCGTAATTAACTAAACTCAATCACAGATTGAGAAACTTTTGGACGATGTAGATTTCAATTCTTGAAGCTAAGGAGATTCGACGACAGAGAAATCTTCTTCAAGTTCTTAGGACGTTTAGTCAAATTATCGAATAATAGGGATCATTGATGAAGATTCGTACGTATATACATACATATATGGGCGCTTGATAATTTCGAGACCAAAAATAAGTGGAATCTTTGGTTTAGCCAATTGAAGAATTGCATCAAACCTTGAGCGTGAGGTGGAAAGATTCAAAATCGTTTTAATCATGGTTCGTACGAATTAGCGTAGAATCGCTGTACGGAAATATCGGTATTACAAAATCAGCTCAACCTTCCACACACATTGTCAATGCAGCCCATATCTCAGTCGAACTCCGCAGATGCGTTGAAGGGTTGTGAATGAAAGTGGTGTACGCCAGTTTGGCCTAATTTTTCAAGCCAATGTAGTTTGCATTTAGATTCACAAAGATTATCTAGTAAAATGACGATAAAATAACTGAGAAACGAAATAGCACACAGTGTTAAGTGACCATCGCAGTATACGGTATCGTCAGTTTCCAGCAAAAAATCGCGCGTGACGGTCCAACGGTCGTGTAAAACGCCTCGTGCCGATCCGGCCGATGATGTGACATGCGGCGATGATGCCTCTCTTTGGCAGGCGACAAATTACGTCGTTGGCGTATTGCCGCGAGTCGCATCTCGTCGGTCTTACCCTGGAACTCTCTGGCTGTTGTTAATAATAATGATGATAGGTTGCGTAGCTTCTGGGGGCGGAGCCAACGATATATTCCTATCCGTGCTCATCGAGTCATTTCCCTCTTTCCTCCTCCTCTCCATCCCCTTCTTCAACCTCGGCTCCCCTCTTCGCCCTCTTCGTTTCCCGCCGTTGTCATGTCTTGTCCGCGCATCCTCCCACTCGCGCACTCTCTCTGCATGTCGGTGTTCCGAGCTCAAGTCACGCCTACTGTCCTCGACTGAACGGTGAAGCTCCTCTTCGAGAAGCGACGAGATTTCTCAATTATACTAACCGCGCGAGTTTGGTTTGAGGTTCGCTCGGTGGAACGCACTTTGTGGTCTCTCTCCCAGCGTGTCGTCGCGATCCACCATCGGGAACCATTTTGAGAGAATCGTCGAATCTTGAAGCCTCGAAGAAAGTCGCTTTATGTGGAAAGCGCCCCTTTAATCCATCGGCATAGGACCGGCAGGCATCTTATGGTCCAGTTTAATCGCGATAGATCTTTGAATGATTAATACCTCTCCGCTGAGCGTGTCTATGGTAATCGAGTTTGTTGCCGGGTGAAGGCTTCGCGGGTAAACTGCACCTCGGGTTAGCAAACGGCATCACCGGAGAAGTGATTAAATCGGCGGAGGAGGCGCCTAGGTGTCGATAAAGTAATGAATCAAGAGTTAGCCTGACGAGGTGCGACGAGTATCGGGTTAGGCCGCCTTCACAACGATCGTTCAATGCCGCTGTGGCGAAAGTTTGCGAATGTTGGAAGTTTTCCAAGATCCTCTGTTACCCGTGCACCATATGCACGACACAAGTCGACGGTGTGAAAGCAGCTTCAATCCCGTGGTGATTTTGTCCAGCGGGCAATGAAAAGTTAATTGAAAAACTCTGTCTCGGTCTCGAATCGGATGTTCGATGTCAAAATAACCGGTGAAATATTGCACGATAAGTTATGAAAATATATTAAACAGAAAAAGATGAGATTGAGTCGGAGTAAAATTATAAACTGAGAATGAGAAAGTAACATGAAAAAGAATGAATTAAAAAAGGTATCGATTATCGAATAGTTTCTTATTCTTGTAATCACGTTTTGCTTTCGATACCGTTGATTAAATTAACACTTTCAACTCCGCAGAAATGCACAGAGGTTATAAAATACTTAGAAATAAGCTTGCTTATATTGTGTAGAAAAAGTACGTCATTCACTTGTAGCGTTATTGATGAAATATTAGACCCTTTTGAATGTCAGAGACTTTATACAATTTAATATCATCCATACGCGATATGTAAGAATATGAATATTGTTCGCAAGATGTTATCGAGATTTAATTTGTTTTTGAGTCAACTGTCAGAGCAGCATATCTTCTTGGATTTTAAAGACCAGTTTGTTGCCTAGAAGAAAATTTCTTTTTGTTCCAGTAAATCCATCGTTCTAACATGATTCTCTGCAGACTTTCTCTCGATGTATATAAAAAACATATTTCCGTCCTTTTAACCGACACGTGTAATTTCCTTCTCTTTCACATGTTTATTTCCGATAGTTGACATTTAGCTTGTATTATAATTAACACAATCTTGCGTAACGTGAGTAAGTAAACGGCTGAAATACCACAAAATTTGGCTTTATCGAAAGCGGGTGCCAGATTATTTTCAATCGCAAACGCTGCACCCCGTGATATCTTATCATCGGTCAAGATTCCGTAATTGATAGGGAAACGTAATTAACCGAGGTAACGAATTGTGGTTATACGATATGATCTGGGTGTAAGGTAGGTATTATTACCGTACTCTTTTGCCACAATTTTCAGAGCCTCTACATAATCGCGTACCCAATTAGCCCGTGGGATACGTATTAAGGTTGAACGTAGTGTATATCGGGCCTAGATTCATGCCGCGGGGTAACAGCCCGTAAAAATGTAGATTGATCTCTGCGTCTTTGTGCCCCGAAACAACAATGCATGCTCACCGCAGCGCTGCTTAAGCATCTATATAAACTTGGACATGCAGTTCGCCCCGGTTCGCCACAAAAGATTTATTTGAACAACGAGCTAACGTTTAATTTCTTCTTATTATATGATATTCTAAAGCGGGACCGACAGTTGGTTGCGAACTGCAGGCTCTGAGTTGATGCAGGCATGGGAGCCGAAAGCATTGTCACCCCGTCATGTCTCTCCGACTGTTCGATATAACGCCCTATAAAACAAATGATCCCTGTCCGAGCAGCTTTTGCTGTGATAAGACAATCAAACAGCTGGCTGGAAGAGTAACGATTCCCATTCATCGTGTATTATAAAAGAACTATCCGTGTCTTCCCGGCTTAAGTTACCCGCCTCGAAATCCCAGAAATGAGTCGATATGAAGTATAATCTCTGCTGGAATATAGTGAAACGGAATGAGCAAATCCTTTGCGAAATGCCAAGGCAACGCCTGGAACCGTGAATCTATTTCCAGTCGGTCTTGTACGTATTTTTAGGCTTCCCACTCAATTCCTCACGACCAATCTGTACGGCTTTGAAACTTCGGTTGCTTCTTTTATTCGGATAAATGAGGTGAGCATTGGTGGTACGAATAACACACGAAATTTATGAGGCATAAAAGTTCCTTAGCTTTTTCTGCGTGCTTTTGCCTGTCAGGCATTGGTTGGAACGGTTGAAACAGAAAGTGACGGGAAATTTTTGTTCCTTGCAATTCTTGTAGTTCCCTTGGTTCGACAGAGCCTGTTTCTGATTGTAGGTCTTTCAACGAATGAAATCTAACGTTGAAAGATGATGTCGAATCATCGGCTTGTTCGGTATGGACTCGATGTCGCCCAATTATACTGATATTCTGCTTTTCACATCCAGATAACACATCGTCGTTGAGACTGGGACTCTGAACTCGAACGGTGCTTACCAAATAATTTTTCTGAGCTGTACCCCTGCGATTCAATTGCTCGCTTGCGCCTTATTGTAGTAAAGAAATGGGAACCTATGGGAACTTGGCGAAGGTCATGGGCCGATTGAACGGGGGTTCCCAAGTCGACTGGTAGATGCTTGCACGTACGTGGATTGAAAACATCCTTTTCCTTCTCTCTCGGCGCCCTCGAATTAACGATTTAGTCAAGTAGTCATTCCTGCCCGGCCAACGGATCTTGGACAATAATTTGTAAGACAAAATCCGTTAAGGGTTGACTCGAGACTCGATTAAACAAAGGAGAATCGATTCGCAGGGTATAATTCTATGGGACACTGTAGACCGAATGACATGCGGCACGGGGATAAAATTCGACGGAGCATTTGCGGTTCGCTTCCAGGTGGAAAGGTGAACGGGGGTCGTAGAAAACCGCGGAGTGACGTGAATCCCCCGCAGGACCTCCCATTCAGGTGCATCCTATTCAGCGGCGAACAGGGACGCAGAATAACCAACCGGAAGTCGAAAACGGAGAGGAAACAAAGCGGAGAAACTCGGTTATACGCGGCGCGCCGCTCTGCGCTACGCGCTCTGTTTCATTGCGCTTTTGTCTTGCTTCCTGAGCGAGGATCGCCGTGAATAAAGTGCATGAATAGATCGGATGATCCTGAGGTAGGTCAGGCCCGATCCTACGCGAGGCTCCTTCTTCATCGCCGGCCTCCTGCGAAACGAGATCCTTTCCAACGAAATCTCGCCTCTTCCTCCGATTCATCTCGATCTTGATCTCATTTTAATAGCTCATTTCATCCCCCCCGCCAAGTTCCTTCGCCGAGCGAGACATCCTGTCGTCTTGTCTACCGCGGGCCAACCCAAATCTTACCGAATCAGAAAAAACCGGGGGCAAAAAACACCTAAAGAACCCCCAGACACAGAGAAAAAGCCATTTCTGCGAGTATAGCCCTGTGAAACGATTCCCACGCGAGTAATGAACGTTGTATACGTGCACCAATCTGTAAGTATGAAGTACCGGCCTTTAGATACGAGCTGAGGCCTTTGGATACGGTTTGTGAAAACGGCACGTTTCAGCTGTCGTTGACAACGTTCGAGAAAAGATGCGTCACGTGAATTCCAGTACACTTCTCAAAAATGATAATAATTTAACCGTCAAAAGCAATTACGCGTTTTCACTGATTTGTCGACTTCATTCTGCGTCTATGTCTCAATCTACGACGTTTGTTTGTTCGCGAGTTTAGTCACCGTTGGAGAATTGTCACACGACTGATATGTCGACTGAATTCCGTCTACTCTAAATGCTGAATACTGAATTGAAATTTCTAGAAACGTGTGAAATTAGGAACGCAGAACGATTCTAATCGATTTTCATTGATTTTCAATGAATACCGAATGAAGTTTGTTGAGTATCGCAGTTCATGAAAGTTTCATTAAATAGCTGAAAGTACTAAATACATTTACGCTCTGGTTGATACCTCCGTAGCAATTAATTCTCAGGTAGAAATTTTGATACCCTTTAAAACTCGGTGAAATCACAATATCGAATTAGAATCATGAGTCAACGATTTCCCAGTACATGCATAAGGTAAAAAAAAGCGAGGAATTTTCATAATTCGAATGAATTCAGCCGCAGCCTTGCGAATCCGATTAGGCATAATTCCCGAAGAACAATCGCGCTTTTCTCGCGCAATTTCTCACATTCTGTAGTTATAGTCAGAGCTTGCTTACGGCTTCGCAGTCGGTGTATAATCGTCAGCATTGAAGCGCATGCGAGTATTTTGCGTACGATGTGTTCGTATTCGTGCAGCTCATACAGTCAGTTGTGTGGTTCGTGATCGACGATTCAAGGCGTCTTCTGTGCTCCTTTCATGCAGGAAAGCGGGAGAGTTGAATTACTGCAGTGCTCGAGGCGATCGGCGTGTATTTTGTTTATAATTTCGTTTACCCGACATGGAATGCAATTAGTCGTGTAAGCTCGGAAAACAAACTCACAAACGGCATTCCCGAGAGCCAATCAGACGCGGCGGACAGAAAGTAGGTACAAGGCGCGCATAAGAATCGAATCGGAATCCGATTATTCGAGCGATCGATTGCAGTAATAAGGCCCTCGCCTTTGACGGCCGGGGCGTATTACACGAAGCTAGCCGAGCATAATGCGTCACTTGTCTTGGACATTTACCAGCAATTTCTCGCCGTCAAACATTGATTGCCTCTGCATCCGTGATCGCTTCTCGGCTCAGGCCAACCCTTGAATTAATTGTCAACCGATTGAACTGATATCCAAATATCGATATATGCCCGCATACGTATAATTAGTCAAAGCTCATAATCGTAACTATAATTAAGATTAGTAAGGAAACTAGAGAATTATTCGCTTTTCTTCCTGATAAATCTTCATTTATGGATCGGTTTAATTTGCGTCAAATTATAAAGTAACTCAATTTCTACATTATTTGAACAAGCTGTTGCAATAGCATTTTCAGAAATCGTGAGCAAAAGTATAAGCGCAGTCAGAAAGAGTTTCGTTAGTATTTGGCTCCGTCCGTATTATCTCTTCCTGTTCGCTACCCAGCTTCCTGATCGATCCATCGGCTGGTTTATGAATGTGCTTTCTCTGTCGGTGAATGTTTCGTGATGGTGGTGGTGGTGGTGGTGGTGGTGCGGCTCGTAAAGGCGTACAACCACGGCTGGTCGATCTCAGCGTCGGGTATAAGCGTGCGACCCGTTGTTGGGGTTAAGAGGCACGCTTCGCCGATAAGGTAAGACAGGATTGTTGTTCCCTTGGCTCGTATGAGTTGGATAATTAATGGCTCAATTAGGCATTCGTTTTTTCTTACACGAGGAGATCCAGGCATTCCCGAAGTGTCCCCTAATTCAATACAGGGAGAAAAATTCATTTATTACTGTGATTGGAAAATTTCAGTAAAATAGGTATCGTTACAACAACTGTTTGAATATTGTTGGAATGAAAAGAGAAAGAGGTCTTAAGCAATTATTTTGTGCGATTATAGCTGTCAATATTATATTTTCTGATAACACAGGTGAACAAAAAAAATTTATTTTTTTTGTCTAGTTTGTATTTAAATGAATGGATAAAATTTGATTCTAGACATCGAATAATTACCAAAATCTTCATTTATTACTTGTTAAGTTTGCTTTTGTCTTTTTTACGTTGAATAATAGGTCTTGAAGTTGCTGGTTCACAGTATGAACAGCAGGTAGCAGCACGTTGAAATAAAAAGCAAACTTCATCTGACAAAGCTATTTTTTCTTGTATTTGTTACGTGGAAGAAACAAAAATTTCTGTCTAGTGAACGCAACGAAAAATTTCTCTAGGTGCTTAATTCAGTCGTACAACAAAAACGTGAGAATAGCATCTATTCACCTGCAAAACGGTCAAACGGAAAAATGTCCGAAATATGCTGACGATAATGGTGCAAATATCGTTTGGCGCTAACCGCGCGCTGACGTCACTTCCAGTAACGATTCTGCGCCTGGACATTGGCCATACGCCTTGCTGGCAATCGTACGCATTGCCTACCTTTGTACCTAGAGTATAAAACTATTCAGCCTTCGTTCGGCCTTCCGCAGTTTCGCCGCACGGCCAACGTTTCGTACGTCAAGAGTTCATCGATGCAGGCCACTGACGTTTCCGTTTTGAGTGAAAGAAATAAAAATTATAAATCGAAGGTTATGGACAGTTTGTAGAGACTTTTCAAAATTGAGATTCATTTTCTACAAAATGAACGTTAAAACCAGAAATATAATCGGGCATAAATTCTCCTACAACGTTCGTCGTGTTATTTTGACGAAGCGTTCATGGTAAATTCAGTACGTGTTACATGTAAGGAAATAATTACTTTTCATCAATTGACAAGTTCAATTAAAAAATGTAGCGACGAAAGCTTGCAGCGAATAATTTCACTGACGAATTGTGCTTGGATCCAGTGACGTTTAACCGAATGAATAATTTTGGTATGGGAAAAACTGTTGAAGCTTTGACTTTTTCCTTCCATGTTACGAGAGCGCTTGCAGTTTTGAAAACTTCGTCTCAGAAGTTTGTCCTATCGACACATTTCTAACTGATTCCATATTTGAATGAATTCATATTATTACATACATCGTATGTTCTGTTTTTTTCTAATTCCAAAGTCTGCTCTCTTCCGAATCTTGCACGAGTTTCCGAGCAATGACGATGTTATTTTCCATAATTTCTACGTGAATTGCAGAATGACCAACGAGCCATCGATTTTCCCTCTCGGAATTTCAAACTTCCGGCAGGATTTCGTGCAGTAATTATGCGATCCATGCCATGCCAGCCATGCGATCAAGCGACGGTGATGAAATCAGCGACAGCTATAATTCCACAAGCTTCGAAGTATCATTGCGCATGAAGCATTGTGGCACACGTGATTGTAGAGAACCTTCAGCCTGTACGACGCGATGAAACGAACGGTGTAAACAATGACAGTAGAGTATAATAACCGTGCGAAGGGAATAAAGACGGGTGACGGCACAGCGGTTTTGCCAGAGCGCGCGCGGAGTTATTAAATCTTGAAATCATCCTTTATTTCGCGTCTCTTCTCGGTACGTCCGTAAGCGTTGAAACGCGGGTGGAAGCGAGAAGCGAGTCCATATTTAACGGGAGGAAAAGGGACGCAGCCGTGGCGGCGTGACAAACCGAGAAGGCGTGCTCACGCATGAGTCGCGGCGAGATTAACGCGCCTCCGATTGTCTCCGATTTTCGCGGATTTTAGCGCCTTTTCGCCATATCCTCATGCGTAAAACGGCCTCGTCTTCATTCGCAGTTCTAGACCCGCCAAGAATTCAAAGCTTCGAACTCGACGGAACTCAATACCGCGAAGTGCCGTCGACGCGACGGCAACCGGAAGTGACGATGCGGCCGTCCCTCAGCCGCGTAGTTACACCCTGCATGGTCTATCATCCAGTCGTACCGCCTGCTCTGAAATCGTCCGAGGTGTGCAAGCGGTTTATAAAGACGCGTGCATCGCATGCACGCCGATTCCCGGGGCCTTTCCCGCGTGTTCGCGTGCCCGTCTTTGGTTTACGACTCTAATTCCGCGGGCGCCCCTCGCAGCAGACCGGATCTCAATTACGTTCAGGGAACTTGGCCAGGAGCGAAGAACGGTAGCAGACAACACCGCTTTCCGGCTTCCGGAACGGTCGAAGCGTTCGAGCTTACCTCGAGTTCGAAAAGTCGGCGAAAGTCGTCCTGGTCGTGTAAGAATTACCGCGGCGTATTGCGTGGGCAGTGATTAACAGATTCGTTGGTCTGCTTCCGTGGCGCAAGGACTCGGGCTGAAAGCTGAAAGCTGCGCTGGTCTCTCCTGCGGACGTAAGAATGACAAGAACCGCTATCTCGCCGGCCACGCGATATTGTCATCAGGGCGGTGCGCGGGGCCGAGAATATACGCGATACCATCGCCTGACAACCCTCCTCGGGTAATCTCGTCCTGGCCTTTTGCTGCCGCCCCACCAATCCCCGACTCTCCCCCTCGCCGATACCACCCTGCCCGTATAAGCCCGTTATCTCGCACGCAAATTGGCTCAAGACTTCAGGAAAGAAGGCGCTCGGAGGCGACCTGGTCTGCGACTAATGGCCGCTCGGGGCTTGAATCGGGCGTAGGATTTTTTGACGAACATTATGGCGGCTGCTTCGGAAAAAGATTGACGCGGGGTGAATTGAATTTCCATACCTGAATCATTTCAGTCTTGAATTCATTTCATTCGGTATTGAACGTTGGAGTGTCTTATAAGCGAATTCGTTTAACCCTTAGCGGCCACATGGGGTAACTCATTACCCCACGTTGAAAAACCTAGTTGTACAAGACATATGGGTGTTTAAAGACTTCTAGCCGGTTGTTTCATGTTTGTTGAAGGGTTCTTCAACATTTATAATGATTTTTATCGGTCAGTTTATAGATGGCGTTCTAAAAACTGGTCATATGTGTGAAAATTCGGCAAAAATGGCTTTTTTCAGAAAAAAATTCATTACCCCGCCATTTTTCAATATTAAGGGCTAAAATTTTAGGATTGTACGCACAGCATATACCATTACCATAAAAAATAACAGTATCCGCTGATCATTCAAAAAGTATATTTCTTTTGTAAAATTACTGGAGGGGCTAATAATTTCACTTTTTCTGAGCCTGGGGTAACTAGTTACTCCGTGTGGCGGCTAAGGGTTAAAAGACCACGGGGGCTTATAACTTACCTAATATCGTATTGATCTTCTAGCACGAAGTGTACAGAATTTGACCACAATTATAATTTCTGAAACTTATAATATTCACCGCATGTGAGGTCGGCTCATAGATCAAGCAGCAATCTTTGTGTCGGGATACCATTGGATGATGTCAATTAAGTGGCGAAGTGTAGTCTCCGCACAAGTATAACGCATCAAACTCGTAAGTGAGGCCTGTTTGTACCAGCTCGTTATATTAAATTTTGTGATATATTCAAGTTCGTTTTTTCAAGTAGAAAATCACACAGATAGGGGGGAGCGTAATATTCAAGTCAGTCGGAACTTCTCTTGTCACTATAGTGATCCGTAATATCGTGACTGGAGCTGAAAAACTCGCAATTTTCGGTCGTCTCGTTAGACAGCTTTTGCTCGCGCAAGTCGCTCGATTATGTACTCTTAGATTATACCTATAACTTTTGAAACCCAAGGTACGTCGCTTCAAATTTCCGCGAACAACGCGCAGGGGTTCCATATCCATGCCCGAGCCTTGATTCGATTTGTCCAGAACAGTTTGAGGCACAGGCAATCTGCAGCCTTTGCGAAACGGTCAAAGGCTGTTCGGTGTCAGACCGTTGGTCATTTCGTTCGAAGCGTGTCGGTTCGATCCTAGTGCGGTGGTGGAGTAAAGAGGGAAGAGAATCGTTGTTATTCGATCTTAGATTGTGTTTAGACAAGGCGTTGGAAGATTTATCGACGGTCGTCCGAGTTCACGGCTAACTCGGTTCCTCGGTTCGCCGAGCAGTCGGTTATAAGTCCGTGAAGCCCGCGACGAGGAGGACGACAAGGGCCGGACCGAGCAGCCATAACTCCGCAGGGCAAGATGCTCGGTGCAACAGCGATGCTGTTCGAATGTTTGAGAAACGAGACGCCAGACAGCCGAAGTGAGCGAGTCGGTGAGTGAGCGAGTGAGTGAGTGTCCTGGTCACAGGTCTTCGGTGTTTCCCCGGACGGGACACGTCTCGGTTCGTGGGGTGGCGACTCTGCCGGCCCACACAAACACTCGCCCTACGAGGCGATAAGGTCTGGTCTAGAGGCTCGCCGAGAGGTCATGGAACTCGTCGCAAAACCTCTTGACGAGTCTTCCAGCCGCTTCCAGGATACGAGCGGCCGCTTGAACCAGGCGTTGCTTTATCTATTTAACGGTGAGAAGCGCGCGACGCGTACCCGAATTATAATCAGGCATTAGAACCGACGGTGAAACCTGGCAACCACTACCGTGTACATCCAGCAAGTAGTGCCTACTTGTGGTGAAAAAAGTTGAGGGCTTAGTTTACGACCCCCTTCAGGGGAGACACGTTGGGAGCGACGACGCCAACGGCACCGACAATCGAGCCCTTTGTCTTCCTCCTCCACCGCGTTTCACCCGCTCTATCCTCGCCTGTCCTCCTGCACCCGGGGAGCAATCGCGACCAGCGTTTTCCGTTCTCGCGCTGTCCTCCGGAAGGCGGTCCAATCTGCACGTACTCACTGCAGGATGTGCGTATGCTCGAGTTAGCTGTGCTCCTCCACAACCGCGCTGAATGGCCGTAACGCTCTCGCGGAGTCGTATAAAATAGACACAACACCGGTACGTGCCTGTAAACGGCAACACCAGATCCCCGGTTAACCCACTGTTTACATACTTCCCTGTCACTGTACACTATAAAAAATACTATATAATGACCCGGGCTCTCGTTCGCTAGTTCGTTGACAGCATCAGTCGAGTCCGGATTCCAAACGTCGCGAAGTCGTATCGGTTCGATTAGGTCCCGACCACGCATCTCGGGTCAACTAATCGTTGCACGAACGGATGCATTGGATTAATTAATACTCTTGCTGAGCAAGCGACGACGTCGAGTTTGCAGGTTCGGCTGAGAGCGTGTAATTATATTTCGGGAATCCCGCATCACGTGGCAATTGAAATCGATATTTTCGTTGTGGTAGGATCATCTAGACGTTAGATGTACCCTCGTAGCTTGTGTGCCAGCCTGTAGCGTCCGTCGTGAGAGGCTGAATGAGAAACCCCTGTTGTGTGTTGAAATTATTTTACGAGAACGCGATTCTTCAGCTTCTCTCTTGCCGCTGGAGAGAGAGAAGGCGAGGTTTCTTTCAGGTCCGCATAAGTCCGGACTATATATAGATCCTCACGAGTCTCCGCAGCCACTCTCTGGCCGCACTCGATGTCCTCTTGGAAACCAGAGTCTTGCGGTTCAAAGATTTCCCTCCACGCTCTTACGCGTGACGTGAAACGTGAATACGTTGTATAACTGCCTACCGATCATCCCTGATTGCCCGAGGCGTCGCCTCGCGGTTTACCTCTCACAAACGATCCTACGTTGCAATGCACCTCGACGCGTAACGGTCAAAGGAAGGAAGGAAGGAAGGCAAACTAATTACTCGCCGGTGCATAACGGCTATCGACTGGTAGATACAGACATACGCGTCGCTTGCTACACAACTCTTGAACGTAGGCGGACTTCTGCCTGGCGGATTTATTGGCTTGGGTGTAACCCATACCTCGCTAACTACCGCGGTGGCAGTCACGAACCAAGAATGTTACATCGGACGACATATCGGATTAGGAAAAGGTTGATGGTAAAGTGAATCGCCTGTCATTGGTTTGGAAATGAACAGGGTGCAAGGTGCCATACGGAATAAAACCTGCACTCTGTCAATTCGGAAGTGCGTCCGTCAGTCGTCCGCGTCTTAGTGTGTCAAGTTATCTTTCGAGTGGCCTCACCGAGACTTCTGGATCTCGAACGACTCCGCTTCGTTACGGCTATGAACTCCTCACGGTTTCGTGGCGGCTAGTTTTGTGAGCCACTGCTACCGAGTCGATTACTATCAAGCCCATGGTTGTCCATGAGGACAAACAAATGTGCACCGCTTTCGATACGGCGTTAAGTAATTTACGATCCGGAGATGCCCTACAATCTTATCGCCCCGCCGAGAGGTTTTCAACCTTCGCACCGCTCGCTCTCTTCTCCGATGCGTCATAATCCCGGATCTCCCGCAACTCGGAGCTTGTGAAACCGCGACCGCTAATCCGCTTTCGGTACCGTGCAAGAATCGGGCAAAACACGGCCGAATCACGAGTCTGCGGCACCGAGTGGGTCGGGTATAAGGCGAGATACGGGGCATGCGGAGGGGGACGCGGGGCCCAGGCGGTGCTTTCCAAGATCCAAGTTCCCACAGACTTGGTGGGACTCGTTGGCACACAAAAGCTTATCTTCTGAAAGATTCGCGGGCTTCTCGTCCGCGGCACATTCATGCATCGGGGTCTTGTGAAGCGTCGACGCTCGGATCCACACCCACGTCACCGCTCTTCCTCTCTTTCTCTCGCTCCGCGTCTTCCTCTCCCTCTTTCTCGCTCCTTCTCACCACCCCGTATTTTTCTCCGGCTCCTCTCCTCCACCTACCGCGCGTTTGTTCTTCGATGGGAACGCGAGTCGCGAGACAAAACCAGACGGACGAGGAACGGCTGAAGCTGGTGGCGCGAATCGGGTTTAGGACTGTGTCAAATGACAGGAGAGAGGAGACTCTCTCGACGCTCTTCGCAAACCTCGGACGAACGAATGAGGCCAAAGGTCCCGTGGGAATGAGAAAAAAAATATCTCCCTCAGACCGGCATCTCGGGATATGTTCATGTTCACAGTACCATTCTGTATGCGATTTTTTGCCTCATCTCTTACGCCTTGGAACAACGAATAATTTATAACGGAACCAGTCAAGACCGGCTAATTATAGGTTTTCGGATGTTTCTAAAGTTTCTATTAGAAATAAATGTCGACAGTTGAAGATAGCAGATCATTTAACGGCGAAGAATATACCGTAGTATCCTAACGAAACATTGTTCATAATTGGAAAGCGAGAGAGCGTCGATGCCGAGGCAGTGAAACGTTATCCAAAAGCTTGGCCTCGACCTCAATGATATTGAGGTACATACCCTAGTATAACAATCAAAGGTAATTTACGAAACAGTATCAGGAGCCACTCTATCAGCACTGTCTAAGCAGAAGCATGAATCGGTAGAAAACGGGACTATCGCAACCTTGATAAAAGATAAACTTCAATATAGCTCTCTTACCGTGAAACTCGTTTGAGTCTGGTTTCGACTCTGAAGGAAAAATGCAAGCTGATATATTGTACGTAGGTATAATTCGAAGCGTGCCCACAACAGGGCGGGATGAACGCAGGGATCTGGCCGCGGGTCGCGGTGCGTTTGTAAGATAAAAGCGAGCCCTGAAGCTGGCGAGTCATTACACGCCGAATCGCGGGTACCTCGAGTCGAGGTTCCCGGCTCAAAGTCCGTTTCGGTATTTCTTTAACTTGTTGTTTATGCGCGAGGTGTGAAGTCCCATAATCGGAAACCGCTGCACTCCCCGCGCCACCCACGTGGGCACCAACCAGTTCGCCATACTCGGCGAGGCGTTGATTTTCGCACGAACTGCACATGCGTATACGTAACATACGAGAAGACGGATGGACGGATGGACGGATGGAAGAACGGACGAACGAGGGACATGTGCGGGATTCTTAAAAGACATATGCTGGACATTACGTAATTGTAAACCACGAAGGATGTGGGCGGGTGCGTAACAGGACAGGACAGAAGTCCCGGAGTCCTATTTTCTCCAGGGGTCGATCTTTCCTCCGCTAATCGAGCGGTTAGTCGAACTTTGTTTGCTCGACTTGGTCCAGTCCTCGCGCAGGCAGATGTTACGTGACGTCGTTTGCTCGGCTAGTTAGCCACCTAGTTGTTATCTGGGCATCGTTAGTAGCTTCCGGAAAATTTATGGATAAGCCGGGTTTCCGACTGCCGCGCCTACTGTCTCTTCTACGATACACATCGCCGGGATTCACCGTTTCCGTTTTCGACCTACAGAGAAACGGCTTCACCTTGAACACGGATAATTCTCAAAAAGGATATCACGAGTCCTGGGAAAGTCCCGATTCGTCTTGACGCGTCACCGTTTACGAAGCTTGTTAAGGGGGTGCGTCTTATTTGAGGCGAGAGAACGCGTCCTGTGCACGCCATTACTGACAGATTTAGTCAATAGATGGCAACGGGCGAACATGTGTGAAATTAGCTTAATCTCTCGGCTCCGATGACAATAGAGATACAACCATACATCGTGTCCGACGTGCGGGACATTGCCTCTACACGGGTGTCAGATTCAGTCACCCCTGCACCGACACTGTCCTATCCCCGCGTAAATACATTAGGGGATGATCCTCTCAGCGGCGTAAACGCGGCAGGAAATCTCCGCACACGTAATTCAGGGATGAAGATGTGCTCTTGCGATCTGAGGACGAGTTTTTCCCTCGCTCGCTAGTAGAAGTCCGTATTCCGATCGAAAAAAATATTGTCCCTCCGTTACTTTGTCTCTTATTTTTCTCCTACCATTGGTCAATCCTTGGCCATCTACGATTCGAGCAACGAGAGTCCGAAGAGACAGTTTCGGCTCCTGAAGCACCGCGTCCTTACATATTGGCAAATTCTACGCCGCTGGGGCAGAGATATCGGGGCAACAGCTTCACAATGAGCCAGCTGGCGCGTGCTGGGGTTGTAACCCCTAATGTAGTTATATAGTGTAGTTTGGTACGCACACACGCGTCCGTCACAAGCAAACAATAAGCGTGGCTACGACCGAGGACTCGTATGTGCGCGGACGTGGATGCCTCAACGCTTTGTTGTCGTGGTTCCCGCGTCACTGCACCCATCCTGCAGGCATCGTTCATCGTCCATTGCCCGTGAATTCTTTATTTTCGAAGCGACGCCGAGCAACATGTGTACGCGATTCCAAAGTTGACGCCACCGCTCTGCGAAGGCTGCTAATTGAGTTGTTCGCTTTCGACGATATTATATCAAGCCGGCTTTGGTTCTGCCTCACCTGAAGTTACTACAACCTACCCGGTTTTTGAAAATTATTTTATTCATATTTTTTTACACTTTGGGAATTTCAGCTGAGTGATATTGAACTCTGCGTTAAGCGATTCCTTGGAGGAATGTGTGAATTTGTAAAATTGTGAAATTGACCGAAGTAAATAATTGTCGAGTAGATGTGCGTGTTCGTATTCGGAATGATCTAACTGATTGTTTTAAGGCTCTATCAAAGTCGTAAATTTGATGTTAATGATACTTGGAAAGCGATTGTTACAAGTATTTCTCAATTTTTGTAGATCAGCGAATGTGGAAGTAAACGTGTCTCTCGATAATTCTAGATCAGCTGATTGTGATCCAAACAGAAGTAACAATAGTTATCATTAAATGATCAGAATTTCGTCGAATACTGAGTTACTGAAAAGAACGGGTTTCTTGGCGAGGCTGTTCTTGCAAATTAGGAAACTAAACAACAGCGTCAATTATATTTTTTTCTCTCCAAAAACCCGTAATCTACAGCAACATAAGAAAGCAGACTGAAAAGGTCTCAGGCGCGAGAGGATCACTTGAATGATTGAAAACGGATAGTCCATAGCAAAGAATAAAATCATCCGTGTAATTCATAATCGGGGCCTTAGATATAGATGTCTCGGAGGTTCCTGGGCCCGCGATATTGTTTGGCCTCCCCCGCCGGTAGGGGGGGGGGGGGCAGGCGACCCCAACGTCATGATTAAGTAATAAAACATTTAGATCCCTCGCGACCCCAAACTGAAAAACATCCCTCCGGCCCTTTTATTCTCTGTCTCTCTCTCTCTCCGCCCTTTTCCGTCCCTCCGTCCCTCCGTCTCTCTCCTTCTCTCTCCCCTTCTCACTCTTTGAACGGTGAGCTGCGGGCTGCTTCGTAACGTGACTTTCCCGCACGAAACGCACACGCGCAAACAGAGCGGCTTATACACTCGCACCGCATACGGGAGGGCGTGACAACAGATGCGGCCCAGCGCAGATATCTACCCTCGGTCGTTTTGCTCGCTGCGGATCCGGCGGGCCTTCCGATTTTTCAGATCTCAGATAGCACCGCGCATTATGCGACCCGTTCTATGGTTCATGTATCAGATCTCATCTGTATGGTTAGCAAGTAATTGGCCCAATTGAGTTGTCCCGGTACGCATACTTCGTCGCATTGTCGACGCACTCATCTGAGGGTTGTTTAAGGAACCGGCAGCCGTTACGAAAAGCACAAAAAAGCTCTGCTATTCGTCGAAAGAAATTACAAGCACACTTCTGGCCGAGTGAGGATAGAAATTGTTCTTACAGAAATTTTCCTGTCACCGCGTTAAATACCTGGGTAGAAATTTTTTCATCGAAGAATATCTTCGCCTGGAAAAATTGCCCCTTTCCCTTAACGCGCCCCCCTACCTCGTCCGTAGAGTGAATTATCTCACGCACGTCGCATGCGGTAAAACAGCGCCCTTTATACATAGCTTAGCCGCAGTTCGCAGCGTCCGGAAGTTGATTTATCGAGCCGCCTTAGCCGCTGCGGATTCCAAGCAATTCCGGTTATTTCGGTTACCGAGTATCTCCACCCTCGGGACGTGCCGCAGAATTACGGCAAGCGAGTTACAAGGCTCGTTTCGATATCCCGTACAAATTGCAGCCTGATTACGTTAAAGTAGCTCTCCGCTTCCGCACGCTTCGCTGTGGAGGATTGCTGAAAACACGCCAGGTTTCCGGTACCCGAGAACAAACCGAAACTCACCTTTATACGATATGTATGAGCTTGTAAATTCGCGGGCGAACAGCGTTTCCTCTGTTGGTGAAATTTATACGACAGCTTCTCCCGCCCCACCCACTCTCCTCCCCCCTCTTCGCGGACGAGACCGATTATTTCGTTGTGCAAACAATCCCATTTCTGTAAACGATTGCCGGAGGAGCATTGAGGCGTAGGTAGGCTTGGGCCACGTGATTAGTCTTCGACGGCGACCCCATTATACAAGAAGACACGTGCCGGCAGCCCCTCTGGGAAACAGTTCCATTGCTCGGCATGTCCCACATCCAGCTTACTCTTCGCCCACCGATATTATAACCGAACGCACGATCCTTAACGACGACGAGGGTTAATACGCGGCGGCGTAAACTTGACCATATACGGTTCAGGATTGCATCGTTTACCGGGAAATTTACACGGATACGATTAAAAAGGGACG
The DNA here is from genome assembly GCF_021901495.1 of Neodiprion virginianus. NCBI lineage: Eukaryota > Metazoa > Arthropoda > Insecta > Hymenoptera > Diprionidae > Neodiprion > Neodiprion virginianus. The sequence continues at coordinate 33,703,217 of NC_060877.1, read as the reverse complement.
AAATTAATGGTTTTACCATTTCAAATGTATAACGCCTGCGAGCGGATTCGTCGTAGAGCTGTTTCGAAAATGGATTGAAAATTTGTCAAATTATTCATGCAACAACGATAACGAATTTCTTCAGTACTTTCGTCTCCGTGCGCTCTCGGCGTTCGTTGATTTTTGTTTTCGATCCGAACTCAAGCGGCAGTTTGCGAGACGACTTGGTGCCTTCTGCGAGACAGCGACGAGGGGCGTGGAGAGGCCCCTGAAGGCGTATCTTTCCCTTCTAAATTTTTACCGTTACGCGTAGGGGTGACGTTGGCTAACACGTGAGTTTACGCCAAGGATTTTGAGGCGTAGCTCAAGTGGTATCCGACCTCGTCTAGTATGTCAAGTTATAATATGAATAGAATCGTATTATTATAGACGTAACGGCACGCGACGTTCGCTTCACCCACACGAGGAACACGCTCGCATCATGCGTGTACGCGTGCATCTGCAGGGGTGCGCGTTAAACGTAAGAGAGATGAGAGAGAGATGGGAACGGTAGAAAAATGGATTGAATTTGAGAGAGGATCGAATCGTCGTTAGCGGCACATCGGAAATAAATTCAGGGAAAACACAACGTCGATACAACCGCTGGATTCGTTTCGAGGTGGCTTAAGGAGCACGCGAACCTCTCCGACAATAAAGTTGATTGGTCGGGCCCTCGGTCGAATTGCTTTTCACTCGGTAAGTCCTCTCCTCTCCTCTTCTCTTTCCGAGTCGACAACGGAAATACACCCTGGAAAGACCTTTACGGAAATATAACCAGCAGATAGTAGATATTACTGCACGAGAGTGGCGTGAGTCGCTTTTCCCCCTGCAGAGATAGACTGACGCATAATTTCCGGCTTCGGAGGATCCATCGATCAAACACTTCGCCTGATGACGAGTGCCTCCTCGAGAGGAGAAGTTAGCCGCTAATCGCAAGACACAAAGTGCAGTCTACCACCTCGTATCGGGATATAAATAAACCCGACTGCTGGTCTGTCGGAACTTTTCTCGCTTTATAAGCGATACGTGTCGATTCACTGTTTATTTATTTTCTGCTTACCCTGCGGTCGTAAACTATATACAAGCTTAGAAAGTTCGACGCTGAGGTTAGGAGAAGGGCCTGAGCGATCTCGGCGGTTTTTCTATCCACCGAAAAGTATAACTGCGGGCTTCAATTTTCCCTCCGTTTCAATTTCGGTCTCACCAGTCTGCGCGGTAATTATCCCGTAGATTAGACAAAGCGTTTCATCGTCAGGAATCGGCGATCTTCGGGTCGGTATTTATCTGGAACCCTTTGATGGACGACCTCCTGGGCCAGAAGTCTGCGGGCCGGTTTCAGGTTGCCTCATAAAGAACCCGGAGATCGCAAACTTGAGCTTCTGTGTCACCGAAAGAACTCGGCGGTCGTCTTTGCCTGGGCATGGATTCATTTCACGCCTGCTTGAGCAAGGCGACCCACGACTCATCGTCTGGCTCACGAGCCTCGAGACATCGCGGTCTTAAAAAATTTACAGTTTATATAAATCACAAGCGTTATGGTCGCCACCTCCTTTCTAAGCGCGCAGGTTCTTCGGTCAAGTTGGAGAAAAAATCTCTAGGGACAAAAAATGATTGGAAATAGAAAAATCGACAGAGGATATACTTAAAGTGATTCGTTCCTTGACCGGCAAACATATTTCCAATTTTATACACTGTCGTTTTCGACGGCTCGCATTTCGTGAAATATTACGTTATCACACTTGGAATACGAGGAAGTTACGACAGTGTCAAAAAAATGTAACAAATTATCTGTGCCAACATGCATAGTCGCGAAGATGATAAACTCCGCCAAAATTGTGGACGTAGAATTATCTCAGCGTTAATTTTAATCATCGACCAACTTCCTGCAGACGATACGCAAAAAAGCTGCTGGAATAGCCAAAAAATATTCGGCCGCATTTACAGTAAAACATATTTTGTCAAGATTTTCGGTCAAATTGTTTAGCACCGAAAAGTATTCCGCTTGGATGGAAATTCTTCGCAGTCCGTGATTCGAATAAAATTTTGAGAAAATTCGTAGATAATAGTTATGATTTGACATGAAATTCTCAATTGCCAATTCTCGTCAGACGCTGGGTCTGTAAGATTGTTTGAAAATATTTTTGTATTTGGGAAGTCGGGAAGCGTCGAAATCACTCGCGTGAATTGAAAATGGAAACCGCAAGGATTTTTCCGCGTCGAATCTGTCGCGGTAGTTGAAACGGTGGAAAATCAAATTCCGTCGAATTTTATACCCCATAACAACGAAACGTCCCGATCTGGGTCACGAGTGAGATATTTTTTGATAAAAATAACGACGTTCTGGCCGAACATTGATAAGGCGCAGCGGCGCCGAGACGCTCGGTCTCACGGTTCTCGCTCTTATCCTTACCCAATCCTACTATCGTGCAGGAAGTAGTAGGCGGTCTGTATCTCTGCGTGGTGATACTTCACTCAGGTCTCCTTCCAGCCCATTCGCATGCCGGGCACGTGAAAATCTTCCCTCCGGTTATGCGGCGTGCGAAATTCCGTGGCGTTTCTTCCTTTTCTCAACTTGCGTCGATCCTTTTTTCCATCTCCGAATAACAGCGATTAAGAGAATCTCTCTTGAGACTTCCGGCGGGCGGCAAACGTTCCGCAGCTGACGTTAGTTGAGAAAAATTAGAAGTTGATACGGGGAGCGCCTCGTGCGTGTAAGCCGATCCTTCCTCCTCCTTTCTTTCTCTCCTGTATATATCCTGTCGGCCGCGATGCCGCCTGTAGATAATTAGAAGATGCTGCCCAACGAGAAGCCTACATTCGCGCGTTATCTCCTCGCGTCTGCCGGTTGTTTAGACTGTCGCGTACCTTTTTCGACACCGGGAAGATCTGACGCGGCGCAGGTGGCCGTGAGGACGAGATTAGGAGCGAGAAAAAGGGATCGGTGTTTTCCTTCCTCCGCCACCTGGAGTCGCGTTATCGCGAATAACCGAGATGAAACGAAACCATAACGTGGAAGCGGGAAGTGAGAATCCTCGAATCGCCGCGTGGGTACAAACGGAGGGTATTTTCTCAGCCGCACTCGTACACACGTAACGCCTCTGCAAAACGCCGCCTCGCGCAAGGCGTGAGAACCGAGTGCCATCCACTGTCACTCAGTCATTATCATATCTTCACTCATTAGCGCCATGCGTGATACCGCCGAGAGGCTGGCTGGTTCGCCTTACAATATCGTTGCTCGAGCATCCAGCCGTAGGGTGCCAAGCAAGTGCAGCAGCCTCTTCCCTCTGATTCTATGCGAAGCGGACGAGCCGAGCGAGCTTCTCGCTTATCGTGAAATAATCGTCGATGATCGTTGCTGTGGGAGCAGACCGGACCGGGATTTCCGCGGGAGCTGTTCTCACCCAGGAAATGACCTTCGCGGGTAAAAAAGGGCCCCCCGAAGGACGGACGGAGGGCGTACTCGTCGCGCTATCTCGGTCTTGACGCCACGCCATGGGAATTGATGCGATAATGGCGAAACACGCGGTGTCGACGGGACGAGCAGCGTTACGCGTTGTATTGTATGATATACAAACTGTTTACGAACTGATTATGTTGTAACTAGATCGGTATCGCCGGCTAGATACGGGGCTATTAATTTCTCACAACTAAAAGCCACTTCGGCAAACGCGCCAGGCCTCGCATGCCTCTACATAACGCGACTTGCCAACACAATACAAATATCACAGGAATGATAATCGTCCGCGATGATACTATACGATACGATTTCCCCACCGGACAGATAGATAGCCCGCAATATTTCACGCTCGGAAGGAGCCGGATTCGGTGCAGTTTGTCTTTCGGCTCGGGAAAAACCTGCTCCAGCCGCATGGATCGCTATTTGGTTCTTCTTTCTCGTCTTAACCTGCGGGCTCTCCTGATAACGGATACAACGAAAGGATCTCTTTGTCGGTAAAAGACAGACAACAACGACTCAAGGACACTGAAGTATATGCGTAAGACGATGATCTTTGACGCAAATCGTGAGTATTGTTCGATTCACATCTGAATTTTTGACAATTTTTCACAGTTTTACCAGTTATAAGAATATCTCATTTCATTTACACCTGTCAATTATGAATTGACAGCTTTCTGAATTACACTTGCTTGCGCCGTGTGTTCGTTCATTTATAATTAGCATGACAAATAACTCGTCTTTGTGTCTTATTTTATTGAGTATTTAATCCATGTGATCAAGGTAGAAAAAATTTAGACACATGGTCTGTGTTGAAAATTTATTGTACAGATTTGAGATTGTCAGTGTCGAACAAAGATTGCTACAAACTTGAAACACCTAGTCGGAATGCAATTCTGCTTGCAATTTTTGCCATTAAATACACCAGAGCTTAGAATATTCGAATATCCGCTTGAGAAGTTGAATATTCTTTAAAGAAATTATTAATTAATATTTTTCTGAAGGCTATAAATAGTCTCTAGACATTTTATCATTAATGGTTTGAGTAAAGCGAAGCCAATATTCACCTACCTCATACAGATATTTCAACATTATATCACTTGATAAAAATCAAAATCGTTTGATTCGGTACGATGCCCGCTCACTTCTGTAAAGTAACAGCATTGAAGTCTGCGAAATAAATTATTGTATTTACTTACAACTCTTTGAATAAATATTCACAAGTTCCTCGCCGTATTTCATCTGAAAATCAGTGTAACGTTCTATTTAGAATTTTTAGCCTAATTTCATTTAATACGGTTCGACCTATCCTATATATGCTCTAATAGAAGAATAAGAAAAGTCAGTTCTATGCGTATACGTGTACTAATTACGTTACACACAGACATACAAATTTTAGTGATTAATTGTAAGTAAGTCTACTGAATCTGATTCGATCAGTTCAGATGCAGTGTTTGCGATTAAAAGTCGATTATTCCTCGATACTTACAATTAGTCAACTTCTAATGCATTATTATTTTCTCAAATTGATTACTAATCATCATTTTCAAATCGCGTTCGAAATCCTAATCTGAAATTCAATGATACGATCTCCATTTGTACCTAATTAGCCTGTGGTTTGTGCTAGATTTGTGCAATAGTCAGAATATTTTTTAGAGAATAATGAAATATGGTATAAACAGCAAGTCGTGCGTTAGCATAAAATTGTGAAATTTGTTCATGACGTCGGCAACCTCGAGACCGCAATGTTACTTATTGTCAAAAGATAACAAACGCGATAAAGAGTGTCAACTATCTTTAGATTTTTAACCGTAACGTCGCGGTGGCTCATAACTTGAAATTTGACAAAATGCATGCTTGAAAAATGAAACACGTGATTCTAAAAGGATGTAATCAGACTTCAAAACTTGGCGAATCACTTAACCCTGAAATTCTACATAAAGAACAGTTCTTAAACAACCAAGAAACTTTCAGTATAATGCTTCCAATATTTTTGAAAAGGAAGCTATATTATCAGATCGTTCTTCGGAAGATATTCAAGATGAAAAGTGTTTGAACTATGAAATTTTTGGTATCCTGTCAAAATTTTTACGTATTCGAAAATAAAACAAGCTTCCGTTATATTTTCCGTGGAATGGGCTCATTCCCTTTAACGGGTCTTTAAAATAAGGAATTAAGCCGCCAATTTCGTTCCGTTTACTAGATATTACGTCATATACGACTCAGATTATGGCGGAAAAGAAATTTTTGCACAAAATTTCGAATGAAAAAGTTTAAATCAGTTTGGTCTGCACTTCATTACCGCTCCAAAGTAAAGAGAATAGAAATTTTTTTATCGAGGAGATTTGGGAAAAACGGTCCGTTTCCTGATTTGGAATTGCTTATCGTTACGCATCTGAGCATACTCAGAGCGATTAACAACGTCGAGAGCTTAGGCTTAGCGAGCTCAGCTATTACTTCTTTGGGGGTTGGTCTCAGTCATGGAAGGGATGGTCGAGGAAAGAATCTATACGTACGGCGAGTGACAACGAGGCGTGCCTACGTGCCGGTACAAAAATACACACACGGGGCGTCGCCGTATACCTGCGTATGGATAGAAGAGCGAGATAAGGTGAAGACGCAGAAGTGGCCCGAGGGGCTTGACGTTGATATCACTTATCTGACCAAACTATATCTTCAAATCATCAAGTGAGTCAATTCCCGGCCAACCAGCTGATCAGATAGGCTTAAATTTCTATAGATAAGATTAGAGAGAAGTGCTTGAATCAGGAAGTCTCGATGATCCACTAATTAAGTCGCCCGGTTATAGGCGATATCTTCAAATTTTGATTGTAGGTGTCGATAAAGGCTTATCGCTAAATAGCGAACACGCCATGGATATGTTCTATTCCATTACGGCATCCGCTCGTGATATTAGTTCGCCAAATACTGACAATAATTTGTCGGGAAGGCATGATCTTTATCGGTATTCAGATTATTGGATTGAATCGAAAATCGTTTTCAATGTTTTGAACGTCAATTGATACAACAGAAATATTGTTTGCGGAGCTTCTCGCCTCGAGTTATGATTTTCTTATTTAATATCGACGTTTCATACTCAATCAATGTACACATTTCTACAGCGTAATCGACTGAGATGCTAATCTATCTAACGGAATGCTTCATACATATATAATGGGCAAAGCTTTGAGGCAACTAAATAGGTACGCCTAAATATAAGACTACCCATAATTTAATATCAATATTATCGTGGATCACGAGTTAGCTGCACTGTAAATTGAAAGAAAGAGATTTCGGTTACAAGTTAAGGGGGGAAATAGGTTTAGGACTAGGTTTTTTTTAGTGATTTTCATGAATTTGTTTGACATGAAAGGAATGTATATGATTTATTGAAACTGTGACAACATTTTATACATATATTCAAATAAGTATCGTCATTTTTTCGAAGTATTTCCTCGGCAAATATGGAAGATATCAGCTGCCACCTATCGGAGGTCACCATCAGACTATGTACATTCTGGAGGCCACAGTTTTCATCTAAAATCGATAAAGTTTCGAATTTACTTTCATAACATGTCTTCCTTCTGTACGAACCTAAATTCGGAGTAATGTCATTGATTGAAAAAAATTTTTGTTGCAAAAAAAGTGTGAAAAAAATGGCAAAAAATTATGCTCTTCTATTTAAACACCTCTAAGAAATGCAGGAAGTTAGCTTCATATAGAAGAAAGACATGTTCTTAAAGTAAATTTGATACCCTATTGATTTCAGATGAAAACTGTGGCTTCTAGAATGTGCACAAACAGCTGCATCTGATGATGACCTCTGACGGGTGGGCAGTTGATATCTTCCAAATTTTCTGAGCAAATACTGTGAAAAAATTACGATATTTATTTCAATATATGTTTAAAATGTTCTCAAAGTTTCAATGAATTATATACATTTCCTTCTGGCCAAAAAATTCATGAAAATCATTAAAAGAACGTAATCCTAAACCTTTCTCCCCCAAAAAGCCATGAAATAAATAATTCGGCGTGCATTGCCAGGTGTTTCATTTCTGTCAAGCTGGCCGAGGCTATAATCGGCGGTCGTAATTAAAAAATGTTCGGGATGTATCGATAAGGAGAGACAAGGAGAATGCAGGGAGATAGGTAATCTATCGGAGGGGAGATGTGCGAACGCGTCGCTGTCGATCACTGAGACGCTCGTTCGATGGTCGGATCGCCCAATCCCTCTCCGGATATCGCAACATCGGTCAATACTCGCCAGCTATCTCTTATCACCGAAATTGCGCCCAGCAATCAGTATCGTCGCTTCACTACGATCCTCACACAATATTACACTCAGGATCGGACACACGTAATTCTAATCGCCTAATCACGATATATCTATGAGACTCAATGTCTTGTAGCATGATTACGCTTCGATGTTGTCGAAAAATTGTTTGTAAGCAAAAATTGCGAACGCCGCGTTATCGAATTATTCCTCAGTTTTATTGTTCCGACAGAAAATAACAATTATATAAGTCAATCACGGTTTTGGCTGGTCTACAATCTTTTCGCAACTATTCGCTGTACAGAAGCTCACGAGTTTTTTAAAGCTTTCTTTGTTACACCCGCAGGTGTAATATTCTTCCAAGATCAGCATCACTTGATCGCTGATCGCCCGATCACTTATAATCATAGTAACCAATCGTGCCTTAGAATTGTACGAAAAGAGGTTCCTATAATTCGACGTGAACTAATCGTGATTAACAAAAAAAGCTAATGTGCACGACTAATCCGAACAACTTTATCGGGATTAGGCTGACATTTTTCTCATGGTCGTGATTCTCTTATCATCTATAATCGAACCTACATCCCACTCTCTGCCATAGAGAAGATTGTCTTCTCTGGTTTCCGAACACAAGAGTTTCGAGTGTATATTCTATCCGTTGGTCGCGTGTCTCTAACCGTACATCGTTTGCGAATCGATAAAACAGAGGGAACCGATTAACCGCCATTCCTGATTGAGGCTCAATTACCCCGTCCTTCGGCAATGTTCGAGGGCTGTGCAATCGCAGCGTAAAGCCGTAGGAAGCCAAAGGTGTGTCGTACCGGATTGAATCTAACGCGGCGCGTCGTCGAGATTAGCATTGGAGGTACCGCGGGATTTGAGGCTGCAGGCGTCGCTTTGCTTCACCCTCGATCATTGACTTCCGGAGTTTTCCTTTCCAGGAGGCGGTCGACTGCCTCCTCTCTTGAATCCAAATCGAATGAACGTAACCGGGTAGACGCGACTTCCGAAGACCGAGGATCGAGGATCGAGGATCGAGGACTCGGGTCTCCTTGCTGCTAGGGTGTTGGCGTTAGCGGTGGGAAGTCGGAACGTCGGGATGTCGAGGGAGAAAAATGAGTGAAATCCATTAGAGGGGATTCTGCGAGCCGGGTCGAGGGGGTCACTGTCGATACACGCCACCGTCGGCTTCGTCGTCGAATCGCCTCGCTCCTGTCATAATCTGACGATAACTATACGTCACGTGCATCGTTAATGCTTTTTTCAAATTTTTTATTGCGATCCGTCTCGCTGCAGCGCTGCATAGAACGAGACGCCGAGTCGCGGCCTCCGAACCTTGACTCAAGATTGTATGTCCGCTTCGTTTTTGAAAAACGATCACGATTGGAACGATGATGCGAAAAGCATCGAGGATCATTTTGGTGAAACACAGGATCTAACGAACGAAAAAATCAGGAATCATCAGACTTTTGTGGTTTTCAATTATATCCTGCGGCAGGAATCTATTTTCAAAGATTATGAAGTAAACGAGGTGGGTTGAGTTGTTTCATTTTGTCTACAACCCGCGATAATGGGAATAACCTCGCCCAGAGTTTAGATACTACACATCGTCAGAATGGCCTGTTCAGTCGGAAAAAACCGGCAGAAGATGAGAAAAATGACAAAAATCTGAATGAACGTTTAAAATCGATCGCAGTAAAAATGTTTCGCCGTTTATCGTACCAGATAATTGGTAAGCGAATCCGAAACGAACGCAGCACTCGTCGGGAGGTGGATATCCGAAGGCTGCGCGGGGTGTAAACGGCATAAAACAAACAGTTATACCTACACGGCGAGCATATGCGGTATGGGTATAATAAATGATTAACAATCGGCAACGATTACGATTGAAAGAGAGTAGAATGAAATCTGCCCCAATTGAAACGTTCGTCACGCCCCCTCCTCAAGGGCTCGTTCGACCATTATCGAATTGTTTCAACGATTGGCCCCGCGCCTCGTTTCGCTCAGGCATCGCGGTTCTGCCCCGTAAGCGCGTACAAGGCACAGACCGAGAAACGAAGGGGTGTTTGGACATGTGGGCACGTGCTGCGTCCCACTCGGACTCTCGATTGCCGCGACGAGCCGTTTGTCCGGTAATGCGCGAATTGTGAGGTCGATCTTGAAACAAAAACTCTCGCGAAGGGTGCCATCTGTCAGCGGGGGGATCGGAAAAAGAGCATCCGCGTGCCGCGCCGCGTTTAACCCCTGAAAGGGGGTTGAATGGGGCGGAATCCGCGCACCGGAGTACCTTGCATCGCATCCAGGAACCTCGGGCCTTCCCGCATAACCGCGTGTACAACACACTCCGCATCGGTGCTAGACTCGCGAGGCGGGGGCGCGGATCCTAGCAATTACACGCCCTGGAGTGCTCTTGCGGACGGATCCCCATTAGGGACGAGTGCAGGGGCGAGGAGAACAGGGAAGCTCACTTACTTACCCCCGCGCATGTGTCGACGCGCCTGTGTCTTTTCAGACTTTGTTCAAACGGTCCGGCCAACCGTGAATTCCGTTTGCTGATCTCTTTTCACCGATTCAATTCACCCACTCTGCACGCTCCGACCCCGCTTCGAGGTTCATCAATTATCATTAGGCAGATTTTTATATTATTATTATTATTATTATTATTGTTATTATACAACACCGACGGGGTTACCGATCACTTGATCGCTCCCAATTACCGATCTTTTCATTTTTCAAAGGATTAATTACTCTCTAAATGGTTCAGTCTACTCCTTTTCCTGAAAATCTCCACACATTTCTTTCAAACATTGTCCGACAGTATCTTTAAGCTGAAATCCAGCGTTTCTCTAACGCTTTTAATATTTGAAAAAATCCCAAGAAATGTTTAGAAACGTCTGAGAATTCGGCGGCATCTTGCCGCAATATCTGATGAAAACATCTTACGATATTATCTGCAGGTCATTAATTGTTTTAGCAATCCAAATGTCGCTATTGCGATTCATCATTCGGTAAGAATTTTGTACAAAAATTGTAAATATGTCAAACATACCAGACAGTAAAATGAACATAAATTAAAATAAAAAAAAAAAATCGAAAATAACTACATCCTAAAATTCGCGACTCCCAAGAACTACTGCTTGAGAAACTAGAAGCAACTCGTGCGAGAAAAAAATGATTGAAAATCGACTTTATAGGATCCCGTTTAAATTATGTTGTAATCCTACGGCTGTCCAAACAAAGGATGCTTTCATAATCTACGCTACCTGTAATAAGCCCAATTAACGCTTCCGTTGAGAAATGAGGCAAACCTAATGCAGGGACAAACCAACACGCGACGCTGTACAATGCATAGCGGCGTTCGAGCTGCAGAGCGTTGTAAACGAATGGAAGGTATGTAATTCACAGGCGATTGGTAACCGATTGGGTTGACGAAGGTACGCGAAGAGAACAATCGCACCTTTACGCCACAATCGCGGTGAGCCGATGTATGGACTGTTGGCTTTCCAACATTCTCGCTATAATATTACACATATATGTATACACATACGCGTACCCGTTCGGACCAATTATCAGGATAAACCGAGAAGCACGCCCCCTCGGTGATTGCGGCTAATCAGGCTGAAAGGCGGGATTTGAGATCATTAAAAAAATTATTCATGCAGGACATTGCACGGAGCCGAGTGATCGCTGATCAGCGCGCGGGCCGTGCGGTTTGGGGTGAGGAAAATCGCATTGCGGTTGATCGTTTATCACCGAGGATATCGTCGGCTTCTCGATCTCTTGACAGCTGGACGTACGCGCTCCTATCGCATTCTTTATTTTTCCTTCTCCTTAGATCTTTATGTTGTTTCGTCACTTATCGGACAAAGAAGTTACTTAATCTCTTGAGCCGGGTGAGCATGGTGTGACTCCTCCCACAAGACGAAAATACCAGTAGACGGTACGAGATAAGGAGAAGCTTGACGGTTGTCTCGTGTTCGGTAAATAGATGAGATATGTACCGAATGCCCCGGCTAGTTTCGCCCTTGAATGTGTCTAACAAGAAAACGGGAAACCCTCCGCTCGAACGGTGACAAAAAACGTGTTATTCAATACCCTGTACTAATTTCATTCCGGTCATAGAAAACCAAACGATCTCCACGGTATCTCCCTGCGACCAGAGACGTGTCGACAGTTTTTTTGTTTTTTTTTTTAATCTTTTTTCCGCGGTCGTGAGGAGATAAAAAAATTTGTACTGATTGTTATTCCAGTGTGAACCAGATGACGGAGAGTCGCATAGATTTTCCTCGTTCTGTCTTTTTCTCTCCAATATCTGACATTAGTTTTCTTTATTCAGATGTAGCGCGTCTAGTGTCGAGTTGCTTTAATCAAATCGCATTTGTGCTAATACGCGCCTGGTTCTTCCCTTGATGATAATTGAAACCCTGTTATTCAAAGTCGAGAACTCTGATCATCCGTAAACAGGGATAATTGCAGATAATAACACCGGCACACAAAAAAAATTGAGTAGAATGTGCATTTGACCGGACCTACCTACGGGTACGTATTTTGGTCCGCTGAATCCGAATTCGAGGTCAGTTTGACCCCTACACCCCCAAAATTTCGAGAAAACTTCGAAAAACCGTAAAAATGATGAAAATCGGCAGTTTTAATGATAAAAAAAATTTTTTGGAACTAAACTAAGCGTGATTTTCATGTATTTCGATCTGCTGAATATGAATCGAAACTTTATTGAGACCAAGAGCCATTTCAAATGTAAAAAAATCACACAAACCCTCCAAAATTCCGAAAAAATATAGTTTTCATGATAAAAAAACTTTTTCTGGTCCAATTCAGATAAAATTTTATATCTTTTCATGTCTTCAATTCGCATCTTAATTTTTTTAGTCTATTCACCCTCTAAAGCTGGAAAAATTCGAAAAAATTGTAAAAATTATAATTTTATATATATCTTAATTTTTTTAGTCTATTCACCCTCTAAAGCTGGAAAAATTCGAAAAAATTGTAAAAATTATAATTTTAATTTAATTTTATATATAATTATAATTTTTACAATTTTTTCGAATTTTTCCAGCTTTAGAGGGTGAATAGACTAAAAAAATTAAGATGCGAATTGAAGACATGAAAAGATATAAAATTTTATCTGAATTGGACCAGAAAAAGTTTTTTTATCATGAAAACTATATTTTTTCGGAATTTTGGAGGGTTTGTGTGATTTTTTTACATTTGAAATGGCTCTTGGTCTCAATAAAGTTTCGATTCATATTCAGCAGATCGAAATACATGAAAATCACGCTTAGTTTAGTTCCAAAAAATTTTTTTTATCATTAAAACTGCCGATTTTCATCATTTTTACGGTTTTTCGAAGTTTTCTCGAAATTTTGGGGGTGTAGGGGTCAAACTGACCTCGAATTCGGATTCAGCGGACCAAAATACGTACCCGTAGGTAGGTCCGGTCAAATGCACATTCTACTCAATTTTTTTTGTGTGCCGGTGTAATTGTTACGCAATGCGGTCTGAGGTTCCCTCCAGCTCGACTCTTCCTCCTCCCACTTTTTCTTGCGGCACAGCGACGTTGCGATAATTATCATTATCACGATGGAACGGCGGTTTTCATTCCCGACGAATAGCGGCAATGCGTGTACAGAGCCGATTGGCAGCGCTGCAGAGATGGTGGGCGGTGAGAACTGTGTGTGTAGACTGTAAGAGCCATCGCAAAATGACAGGGTTTGATCAAAGGACATAGGGTGTTTGATGTCTGCTGCAAGCTGCGCGGTTTCACGCGTCAGTTCTGCACCAAATTTGACTAAAACGCGTGACGCCAAGTAGTGAAATCGTTGAGCCAAATCGTAATCCAATGACAAATTTGTACCATTGACAGTGAACGTCATACCCGAGGCGCGCCTCATCGATTTTTGTTTTTTTTTATCAATAAACATCAGACGTGAATTTTTTCACCTGCCGATTCAGCTGTTTGAAGGGTGATATCTTTCTACAAAGTTTACCCCAAGGTATTAATTTTTTTTTTTAGGATCTTTACATAATGACGTGGATTTTTTTGATGAAACCAATTGGACGTTATTCTCCTTCGATATGCGTAATGTTTTTAACCGCAGGGGTTGCATCCCTCGTTTTATTGGATTGTTAATGTTAGGGGTGGTTTTCACCCCTTGAACGGTTAAATTACCACGTAGCAAAAATAGGTGTCTATATTTTTTTTTTACGTACCACCACGCGTTACAGAGTGAAAAAAATCGGGAGACACTCCTTGGGTACGTAATTCCTAATTACAAGAAAATCCGACCTATCGATTAACGCGCGGAAACCATCTGGCTTGAATATTTACAAGCCTCGAGCCTAGTTCAAGTTCATCGCGAAAATCAGCGAGCCTGCGAAAGCAATACGGCGGCAGCAAGGAATAAAAAATATTGAAAGTGTAAACAATATTGCGGTATGCTCGACGTATCGAAGGGCGGATATTCGAGTGTGCGTGTCCATATGGTGCGTGGATCATAATTCCGTTGACTGCAGGCCGCTGCGCGGCGACGCGGTGGCTTCGTTATGCGGTATCAAAACCGCAGGCTTATTGCACTACAGCTATAGCGAAGGACAGCGTGCAAATATTAGTGCGTTAACAATTCAATCTAATTATGTTTTCGTTCGAACGGCAGCTTCGCCGGCAATTCGGACCCGCCGCTGGCACTGCACCAATGCGCACTCTATTGTAATCCAAGCCGGAGTACACAGCCGCGGGCTAACCGCCTGGACCCGTAAATTAATTTTATCTCGCGTCTGCATTGGCGTTGAATCGGTCCAGAGCCGAATTCGCGGCTCCCCGTTTGGCCAGTTAGCAGTAAATCCGAGACTTACAATTAATTGCGGCGTCACGTCATCGCGTTTCGTACATAAGTACCTGATACGTAAGGCTACCTACGTGCAGATTCGTGGATTTCATTCTGCCCCTCTTTCAGCCGGTGTTTAAATTTCATTTTCATCATCTCGTAGCCCCGAGTTGTTTGTCCCGAGCAGCACTGCTCATCCCGAATCGGTCGTCTTGACCCTCGATTCCCGCCCGTTTCGACGCCGCTCGAAACTCAAAGACAACCCCTGCCGCACATCGTTCACCCCTTAGTAAGCGAGGCGCCCGGGCCCGAACCTTGGAAGGGGAACAGATGTTTTTGAGCGTAGGCCAACACGCCGTAATCTATGTTGCACGCCGTTGTAATTAGTTACAAATTGTCTGCTCCGATTATACATTTTTACCCCCCCATCCCCGAGGAAAGTTGCAGATTCGTCTTATCGTATCTTAGAATATCACGGGATGTTGTAACGATTTCGAGGGTAAATTTGAGCGGGGATTCGTCTATTTTTTAAACGAGATGTGCGGCGCTGATATACCAGAAACTAACACATCATGGCGCGTGTGTTTCACAAATGCTCAGGTGTTGAGCCTGATAAAAGCTTCGGGCAAAGAGATCGATCGAAAGATCTCGAAGTTTATCTCTCGGCGTCGAAGCGCGCGGAAGGAGGATCGTTATACTTGTGGCACACGGTGAGAAGGAGGGAAGGAAGAGGCGGGTGATCGAACTAGTATAAGGAGAGGAAATCCAATCAACCGTTTGCGATCACACGCCCCCGCAGTAAACAAGAGCAACAAAAGACTGACCGTTTCGGTCTGACGATCGCGGCCCCGTTTCATTCTTTCTCGCGAGAGCCAGAAGCGTCCGCGAGATAAAGTTTACTTTAAACTTTGAAGCCGGAGAGCCACTTACGCGATAGCGATCCAGGTCGTTCTCCGTTGGCCGAATGGAAATAGCGAATCGAGCCGGCATCCCCGGGTTATTTCGTGGACTCCATTTGCCCCCCTCACTCTCTCTCTCTCTCTCTCACTCTTTTTATTCCTCCCTTTCTGGCCGATGACGCGGTGCCCGCCATGCATCGCCCGGGCAGTAACATCCCTCATTCGGACAATCGTCACCGAGTTTAACTCGAGTGAGATAAGGAAGCGATATCGGAATCACTCGCTCGATCACGAGGACACAGAAGGAACGCCGGCTATTCAAACCGGGGAATAATAGAGTGTGATTCTATTCAATTCGGAATGGAAGATCGAACTTAGCATAGCGCCGAACGATCAGCGAAGGGTTCCTGCAGGGGCCGGCATCTGGGAATCGAATATCTCCGATCCAACGGTGTGACGTTGTATCCGCAATTGTGGAAGAAGCTGAGATAATTGACGGACAGTCGGGCTGCAACGGCGCGACAAAAATCAAAGCCTCACCCTTTTCCGTTTTCAATTTTTGCCTCTTCTCGGGTAAGTTTTTTTTCGTTCCTTCGGGTTACGCGCCGTTGTTGCGCTGCCGCTTTTGCCTTTCTCTTCTCCCTTGATCTGAAAGAGGGATGAGATCGGTTCGTCGCACCCCAATTTCTTCGCATTGTCTGCGGTTAACCCATCTCTGGATTTTTCACATTCCGATTAATATTTTGACAATAGAGAAATTACCGCGGGTCGAAAGGCGTGAGAAATCGCGAGGAGAGCTCTCACCTTGTAATAAACTCTGCGGGCTGAGTCGAAGGAATCGTAATTCACTTGTAATTGGTTGGGGATCGTCGCAGTTCGACTCGCGTCGTTCGCCTCGGTTTCTAATTTACTTTTGATAAGTGTCACGCTCGCCACCCGCCCCGGGGAAGAAGAACGCGGGAATTGGCGAAAAAGTAATGAAACCCATAAATAACTGATGAGAATCGAAATGCAGCTCGGCGACGCGGTTCGAGACGCCTGGCCCAACTTTCAAAACAAAGGGATTCAATTTCGATCCCAACTCAAAACAAATGCGCATCAAATATGAATCAGGGATACGAAGTAAGTTACGGGGGAGACGAAGCCGCTTTCGGTTCTGAAAAATTTTCCCCCTACCTCCTCCCCTCGCCCGGTTCTCGATATCAAATCCGATATGAATATTACTCGGCTAACGTCGCGCGGATCTGTGACTGACAGGCTTCTGCCTCGATATTCAGCCTCCACTGACAATACATAATCTTATCTCGCGACGTGCAATATTTCTCAGTCAGAAGATTAGTTACCGCCGATCGCAGAATCGCCTGACGCTAAAAAAATATCTACATACCCAGGCAATTCTTTTCTGATGACATATAACCTCGAACAGAGACGCGTGGCGTGACAGGTTCATTTGCGATTTCGAAGATATATAATTATACATACTTACGTGCACTATATAGATTTGACTCCAATCTGCATATATATAATTCTCCAAATTCGAGATCCTTCTTATATACGTTATTATAGTGTACCGTTCAACGCGGAGAGGAAGAAAATCTCGCATCTTCGCAAATGTAGGCACCGTGTATGAGACAGGCAATTAACGGGGCTGGCGATTGCTTATTTTGGCGAGTGATCAGATCCCCTAAAATGGTCGCGTGATCGCGGCATCAGGCGGTATAGGATGCGGAGTTTGAAAACAGCTCGCAGAGATGGAGAGAGATAGAGAGAGAGAAAGAGATCTCGTTCGTTTTCCTACAGCTATCTCGTACAAGGCTCGAATGTTTAGGCTGCAGTAAATCACGGCCCGGTCGAGAATTACGAGGGATAGATAAGGCGTTGAGATCCATAAGAAAAAAATAAAAATAAATAAAATACACGGGAACACAGCTAGATTATTCGAAAGATATAAACATCCCGAGGCGATTGCCGGAAGCGAGGATCATAGGCGATGGGGGAAAAATTAACGAAGCCAGAAGGCGCTTCGGTCTGACGGAGTGAATCGTATTTACAGACAAGCGCATTGTCCCATTATACCCCGCCCGGGTTATTACGGAGAGAATCAGGAGCTGGCCGGGAGGCTGCGCGATCGATTCTCGAGGGGCGGCCTGCCTCCGAGTCTTCCGTTACGTCTTCACCTTCCGGTGACTTCCGGTGGCTCGGTGGCCGGACAATGAGAGCACGGCGCACGCGGCGCCCGACAATTCCGTCTCGAGTTGCACCAGGCGGGGGTTCCGCATCCCCGCCCCCCTCGAACGCATTAGCAACGCTTTAAAGGCACTAGACTATAAAGCAACTCGACTCGACAAATTATAGACTTCTCCCGCTTCTCCTGCGCGTCCGTTACACGCAGTCATCTGCTTAGAAACACGCAATGCGCGCCGAAGAAGCGAGGAGCAAGGAGCGCGAAGAGGGGTTGGGGGCACATTCGTTGATATGAATGTCTCTCTTTGTCTGTGCGGCGAACAATCGCGCCTCGGGTCTGCAGATCAAGGAGCCACTGAATCGAGATTTGGTACAGCGCCGCGCAGGGCGAGAGATGATTGTTTGGTGACTTCGAGAGAGGATTTTTTTCGTTCACTTTTCTTTCTCTCTTTCTCGTTCTCTCTTTCCTCCTCGGAGCTGCACCAAGCATTCCTATGGTATAAGGTCTGGAACGACGCGGTGGTGCCCACTTGCCTTTGAGAACGGTTAACGGTCGATTGGGTTGTCCGCATCGCGCGACTTCGAATCTTGAGATCTCGCTGCGTGGATAAAACGCGTTCTCTGCATCGTCGTCGTCGTCGTCATCTCGATCACGAATTCATATCCGTCACGAGTATTTTATTATTGGGACATTTCGACCTGCGCTTCACCTGCACCCAAACGATTTTTCACCAACTCTTTTACCCCCCGAAGGTACTCGAGAGACCCGTTCACAGGTACCCGCAGATTGTCTGCATCGATCTCAAGCGATTTTCAACGACATCTTCATCCCGCCAGCCCCACTTGATCGGATCCGCGCTTCTACCAATTGGCCATCCTTTTTGAATTGAGAAAAATGCTTTTACCCCACTCGGCAGAGCCTGTATCTGATCCTTGCTCGCTAGTCTGCGGTATGCGTTGTCGTTGTGCGTGACGTTTTGTGTGCTGAAAATTAATGTTTGATACGAAAGATCGGGGTGGGGGGGATTTTTTGAACCAACATTCACCGCGGCCTCCGCAAATATTCGGTCGCTTTATCTGTTCGGGAATATATCCTTTGACCCGCGCGTCAATCGCAGGCCCTTTAAAATTGCTTCACAGCTGCAGCGACGATCTTGTAAAGAGGAGATAATTTGGGACGGGGGACAAGAGGAAAAACGACAAAAAAAAAAGAGGAAGAAAAAAAAATCAACATCGCGTTACCGTATCTACCCTTGTGTGTACAGATATTAATAAACGTGTTGCAGCGGAGATGAGGACGGGAGGGAGAAAGGGAGGAAGGAAGGGCTTCGGCCTTGCCGAGGGAACACGACCCGTGCGGGGGTGGCAAGTGTTTCTGTCAGTTTAATAGCTTCTCGCCCCTTCTTCCCACCGATGCACACCTCGCCTCCACCCTTCGACCCGACACACTTACGTTCCATCTAGTGCAGCTTCGTCGTCACTCCGAAGTGTCAAAAGTCACGCTCTCGGCCCGGGCGGTCTCACGCTTCGATCTGATAACCCTTTGATACCATCCGCGCACCCACAGCTTCCAGTATACTTCAAACGCCCGGGGTAAATGAAAATCATCAAAATCTGGAACGGACGGTGAAGGGATTTCTCCCCGTTGTCTAGCTACTTTCGATTAGTCGCAGTAGACTCATCGACGATATCTATCAGATTTCTTTTCTCGTATTTTGTTCACTTATGCATCTAAGAAAATTCATTGGAAGTATATTTTTCGTAAGATAATGGCAATACACTTCGTGCCAGGTAGGAGTACGTTAAAGAAGTGAAAAAAGATGTGTTAAACAGGGAATGTCAATAGCTGGAAGTATCGAATCTTCGGCTTTCGTCGCCTCTCCCTTTTGCTGTACCGAACCACAATCGTCTGGCTCCATGGCGATATTTGAACACGGTAGCCTCGACACACAAAGATATCGTCTAGGACACGGAACGCAGGTGCCTACCCATATTACGGTATTGAGCGGGTGGCTGCTCGTGATATTAGGATGTTTTTACGCTACGGTATAAATCAGGAGGAAAATATTATACGGCGTATCGTAGGCAGGGGTTGGCGTTGCCGCGGGTGGTGGTGGCTGCAAGAGGAGAAAGAAATAAATAAAGAAGGATAGAAGGTAACGCTCCAACGGAAAAAGAAGGAGCGAGCGAGCTGCACTGGGTCATAAAGAACGATATAACTACGCGACACATGTCCTCCGCACGTTGGAAATACACTTGGCGCTGTGCGTGCCCCGCAGTTATGAGCTCGTTTCGCAAACTGAAATGAAGATTTGTTTGAGGTTTCCCTTCTCCTCCTCCTTCGGCATTTTTCAACATTGTTTTCTCCGTGCACGCGCCTCGAGAATCGGCGACGAGTTTCATACTTTCCACGATGATTTCTTTTTTCTTTTTGTTTTTTTTTTTCCACACCACGCAATATGAGCATTACATAAGTCACCGGCTCGTATTTCAAAATGCGAAAGAACGTGTGTCCAAAATCCGCGCTGCGTGTCAAACCCCCGTAATTCTGTGACCGTTGAAATTTTTTTCTCTTCTCTTACTAACGAAGTAAGGTTATCATTTTGCACAGAATTTTTTTTTCTTCCACTTCTGGCTACGAGCGCCTTCACAAAACTTGGTTAAAAAATCTTGAAATCCGATTTTTCCTGTAATTTTTTTAAACGATTTCTTCTCACGCGCATATTCGAGTCAAGAATGGATGTAAACGAGACGTTGACGTCCGATCCTGGAAATCGAAGCGCCGAACGGGCGTCCAACCGCAAGACGTCAAAAAATTTTGTCCGCGAAGTGGTTGACGGAGGAATACGCGTCCCGTGTCAGGGTTTACGTCGAGTGGGGGTCGTCGGTTGGGTCGCGTCAAAAGCCGGGGCCAGGAAGGCCGCCGAAGGCAAACAGTCGAATTCCTGATTGCCTCCTTGGCTGTACTGACCGTGACTTGACGGGGGCACCCCTCTTTAATAATATTGAAAAGCCACTTTTCAATCGAGCCTAGGGTTCGCTCTGGCAAAGAAAAGGCGAAGAAAAAAATTCGTGATCGCAGTCGTTGGATCCGACCTGTAAGCATTCGCCATTGGTCAACGACCGCTGGTAACGTCTTGTCGCGGAGCGAACGAAGCGTCGTGGATGATTTTCAAATCGCAACGTTGATACGGCGCCCGATTCGCAGAATATTTATTAGATGAACTAAAAATCATTACATCAAATTCTCGTTAAAGATCGAAATCATTTTCTGAGAGTATTAAATTCAAATCAGGTATACGTTACTCGAATTTTATTCGTGTGAAGTGTGAGAATTGAAAAAATATAAAATCTACTTTAAGATTTCATTTACAATTTCTGACAGATGTATTTATCTAATTTTGAGTAACTGCAATCATTTATATTACCCACATTAAAGAGACCGTAAAAAATTGTACCCAATTAAGACAAAGCGGCGCAGTTTGCAGTTTCCTGTTTTTGTGATATAATCTAACCGTCGACCGTTTCACACAGTGAGGAAAAAAAAAAAATGAAGAAGAGAAATATAGTAAAATGGTGGATATTATTACGATTCGTTCATTATTTCGCTTGTTCGAGAGTGAACAATCACCCTCTCGGAACTATTCAAAATTTCTATATGCGGGAATTATTTTCAAACTGAAAATTAGTTTCATTATAAATTACGATTTCACATAAATACGTATATATCTGTGATAATGGAGTCACGGTGTAATTTTCATTAAGTTGTGATTAGTTTAGTTTCAAAATTCAAAGCGTTCGGTATACAAGGTGAATTAATTATAGTGAAAATTTAAACGTATAAAACAATAGTGTCACAACAGATCCATGCGTCAGCTGTCCCGAAATTCGTTGTTAGTTAGTTTATTCATTTTTCATCAAAATTCACGTTGCAGGTAGACCCAGAAAATCAAAATGTTATAGAGAAGTAATTAAATTTTAGCTGTACGTAAACCCGTTAGAAAAAGTTTATCTCCTCCTTTCGCTATCAAAAAGTTATGTTTCGCTGATGAAATCAAAGTCAATCTGTCTAAAATGAAAAGATTTTCTCCAAACGAATTAGGTAAATCTGTGACAGCTGTCGCGCCATATTTGTATCAAACGAACATCGATACATACGGTTAAAGATAGAGTTGCCACCAACTGTGGTTTAAATAAAGGACGAGAAGAGACGAATGAAATTAATCAATGTGCGGAGAAAACCGACGCTCCTGTGTTTCGGTTAAATAATCACGCAACGACGATACGAATTGAGTAAGAAAAAAATAGTGGGACGCTACGAAAGCTTGCGTAACGATAATTTTCCACGTGCCGTACGCCTATCGTATAAAGTTCGCGTCGCGTATCGAAGTCGTGGGTCGTGGCGAATGAGAGGATATTGGTATCAGTATCCGGGTGTAGGAGTGCGCAATAAGGTGGCAGGCGGGCATCGATTGTTCCGGTCCTGAGGTCTCCTCGTCCTTCGTCGGCGCGCGTCCCGGGTTGCCTCGCGTTCTCCGTCTCCTTCGCCTCGCAGCCGCCGAGATACGTACGTGGTCCAGCCACGAGGCGTCCGTCTCGCTCGGTGACAGGGGATGCTGCGGCGGTGGTGGGGGCAGAGCGATAGGGGTGGCTCCGCCCGTGGGCCAACCAGAGCCGAGACCGACGGCTCGCCACTCCCAGGAATTGTCCGGGCTCCCCCAGGAACCGTGCCATCCTCTTCTCAACAGATTTCGGATCTCTAGTCTCGTAAGAGCCGGCCGACACGGCACAGCTCGCATAGCACGTGCAGAGGGACGGACGGCTCTGCGCGCTCGTCGCCTCTACGCAGCGACAACTCCGTACAGCTGTGTAAAAACCACCCCCCGGGGAATCGCGAGTTCCTCGATATTGGATACTCGACACCGCAGTGACCGCGGTCAATTATTCCGGCTTGTTTCAATATTTCCGGAGAGCGAGAGAGAGAGAGAGAGAGAGTGTGAGTGAGAGTGAGGGTGAGGGTGAGGGTGAGAGAGAGAATGAGAGTGAGAGAGGGAATGAGAGAGAGAGAGAGAAAGAAAGTTTGTGAATACCTGTTGTTGTGATACTGCCGAACATTTTTTTCAACTAATCAATTACGAGTCACGCCGCGTTGGATCGAGAATTGTTTTCGCCAGTGAGATGTGTTGACGTTTTGTGACTTTTGTGACACCTCGGGTTCATCCGATATTTTTCATGAAGGGTCTCGGCTCCGGCTCGCCAATGGTTGACTACAAAGCATCGAGCGGTGGTGAGTTGATCGCGATGAAAGTCGACCGTATTCGTTGCGGCTTCTTTTCATTTTTTTACTTATTTTCTTTTTCCAGTGATTCTTATTTTTCTTTGGGTACAAGCCTGGATACCAACGGATAAGAAATCGGAAACGATTTCTGGAGCGCTTATCGAAATAATCGCTTAATTAACGTATGTTTTGTTCAACGCCGATTACGCGCCTCTGGCTTTTTTCACCCTGCGTCGGAACAAACCGAATCTTAAAACCAGATCGGCGTAATACGTTCGCACATTGTTTTCGTTCTTACGGAACTAATTAACATTCCAGATAATTGTGTAATCGCTGTTGTATAATCTACAATCACGTGTATTGTTATAATACGTAGGTATACGCCTATCGTTCAGATATTGCGTCGTTTTCGAGTAAATCACGCGCGGTCCTTTTATATCCGAGCGGATTTTTGCCAATATTATACCTCGTTCTTCCGTATACAAAATGCGATAACGGAAAATTTCAGACTGAAATAACTGATCGAACAGTTTCCTCCATGGAACATACGATTCAAAGTAGCCTCGAATGTGCGGAATTTAAATTTCCTCCCGAGAAGACCGGTTCCGCGGTGAGCCGAGCCAAAGATTGTCACGATTCTGGTCACCCGTTGTAAACGAACGATCAGCTGTCCGAGATTCACGCTGCCACGCACGCGGATTTTTTTCGTCACACTCGGTACGCACCCAATCGTAACTGGGCTTTGCATCGGCGGATCCAAAGGATAAAATTGGGAGCAGTGTATTAAATTCTACAGGGGACTGGTTCAGTGTAGGTGTAAGTCTCGTTGCCATTACGGCTGTGCAATATCGCGCCGAGACGGATGTCCTGTAATGCGGTTAAACTGCGGTTTACGTCCTCGTGTTAGCAAACGCGCGACGGGTGCGATCGTCGCCTACTTCATCAAGTACTGCGCCCTTTTCTACTAATTTATTATACTTAATTATCACGGGTTTTCCGGGGCTCGGCCATGGTGCTGGGCAGGATACTCGTCGCGATATATCCCCTCTCCTCTCCTCCCCCCCCCCCCCCACCCCCACCCCCCTCCATCGGGTAGCGGGAGAAATGTCCTGGCTAGGAAAATTTCCACCTTCCCTCGGTAGGTACAGCTTTCACAGAATCTCGGAAGGAGAGACGTAGTGGGTGGGCAGGTCCGCGATTTGTCGTCACTCGCACTCTTGACCTCCGGACACTCGTTGGATCGCGCTTTTCCGCGAAAGCTCCGCAGCGAATCTCCGGTTATCCGGCGAATACCTTGGCCGCGTCACGCCGTATGCTCGGAACTTTTTCTCATCGAGTAATTTCGATCCCTCGGCGCCTATCGGCTAAGCTATCAACCCGCCTCTTCAGCCCGGCTTATGCTAGAGTCAAGGGCAAGTAACTTACGCGCCGCGTGTAGTTAATCGGCGGAGTAGTTATATAGTAGTAGCTCCTCGCGTAGGTGCGGACTGCTGCTGCCGGGCGGGTGGCGCGTAAAACGATGCCACGGAGTCAAGTGCGGCTCGCCGCGTTGTACGCGTCAGACTGCCGCAAGCACGGCACTCGAGTCACCCGGGAGTCAAAGACCCCCGAGGGTTTATAAATATTGTTACAATATTGAGAGCAGCTATACAGAAGTGTTGTGATAGCGCGAGGGGCATGCCGATTGACGCGTCGTCAAGGATCAGCTCTCGTCTTTACGATCTTCACCCCCGGCTCAGCGACTGCTCTGATCCTGCCAAACTACTGCCGAAAATCTGTTTGCCCCGACGATTAGGACGGTTTTCTACACACGGAAGAGGCTGCGCCGAGCCACCTTCACCGTCATCTCGATACTCGGCCCGCGGTTTGTATGCCCGAGTCTATCGACGGGGTAAGTTTCATCTCAGGATACGGGATTAGCTCGAGTTTACTGGAACGAATACGGATACTATCGATAACGACTTAACCCACTCCCCCGGATTATTCTCACTTCTCTCGCCTCGTTTAAATATCTCAGTTCGAAATTCGTCCCATTCCACGTTATGAAACGAATCGACGCCCCTCTTGCCGTCGGATAGAAACGCGGATTTGAAGCGATATTTCCGGCGTTTAGGGAAGGTAATGCACGCATAGCTGCTGCCTGTATTATAGCCATAACAGACGGAGTGGGTAAACAGTTGTTCGCATTGGCCATGGATCACGATTGGAATTTGAGATTTTGGGGTGATTTTTCATCCCGTTAATAACGATGTATTTTGAGACAGGGTCTGCGAGGGGCAGGGGGGATTCCCTTTGTCACGTGGGGCTGTGGGCCCAGGGGCGTGTCGGGACAACGGTACTCATGCATTCGTATATATATATATATACACACACACACACACGCGTATACCGTTCGACAATAGTCATCTTGCAGGCGCCCTTGAGACGTCACGAAAACAATTATACGTATATCGGCGAACGCAAACACGTTTATTAGAGCGTAGATGCATAATGTACGCACGGCTGCGTGCATGATCAACGCCTCGCGGCTTCTTGGCTCCTCGCCGAGGAGAGATAAGGATTATAATTCCTACCCGTCAACCATCGAGACGCTTGTCAATAATCGAAATTGGTCGCGTATAAGCCGCAGCCGCTGAGCTGCCGCGACGTGCAAGGAGTTCGAATATTCTGATTTTCAAACGGTATTGTACGGTATACGTGTTGTTTCGATAAAGTTAAGTTGTCATACCCTGCACTATGTATGTATGTAAAGCAGCCCGAAACGCGAGTAAACGATGAGAAGAACACCTGCTCCTACGGTAACCAACGGGCGATTCCTATCTTGCACCGCATATACGTATAATCGGCTCGATATCTTACGCGTCTATTATCTAAAGTATTTGCTTAGTTGTCAATTCCCGCGTAGAGTTTGCTTAGGATTCGATTGCACAGGTTGTTTTCTATCTCCGTATAGACGCTGCTGTTTGTTCGCGAGCGATACGCGCGTCCGTGTCCGTGTCTGTTTTTATCTTTGCGTGCGTAGGTAGGCGTACGCACATGTACCGTTGCAGCCGTGCGAAGTTGACGAGTGCAGGCAGGGGTTTCAGGGTGTAAGGGGTCGACGGTGTCACTGCGCAGGGGGCTGGAGGGGTGAAAGCGAGAAGGAGTGAGAGAAAGAGAGAAGACACACGGAATATAGTTTGTTCGAGATAAAAAGATACGGCACGGATATCTCTCAATTCGGCGATAAGTTCCGTATTAAACGGCGCGTCTCATATCCGGCCTTGCCTTACACAAACAAATCCGTACCTACGCACGTTTCAGCCGTCAAGCCGGCGGTGCCGCGGAGACCACTCGAGTCTGCGGAGTAGTCGTAGCAGTGAATCCCATTGAAGACAAGACGCGCGGCGGGACCACCGCAGCATCAAAACCGCCGCCGAGGTCGAGGCTGCACGGCCAATAAAAATACTTAAATAAAATCTTATCGTTCCAAACACTCTTCGCTGCTCGAGGTTCGGGTGTCGCGAGATATCTCGCTTGCAGACCCGCCGCTTCGCCGCTACCCAGGACTCCGGTAACGCGGCTCCTCGCGATGTGTGTCTAGGATCCGGGTCCCGCGCGTAGATTGTACAGTCGTGCCGATGATAATTCGGACTGTGGGAAAAACGTGCGAGGCTCAAGGTTACGGTCTGCAGACTATACCTTTTTTTCTCCGTTTCAGGAAGCAGCGACGAGGGCGACACGGCCGGGGGCGTCGGCGGAGGCGGAGGTGGAGGCGGAGGCGGGGGTGGCGAGGACACGGATCTCGAGGAGAACTCGGGACGACCCAGCGGCAGCCCCGATTATCGAGATTTACAAAATCCGCGCCACGCCACCAGCGCCCACAACGTTCCCCAGGAGTATCCTCAGGCCAGGCCCGCCTTTCAGCAGGAGTACAACAATCCGGCGGCGATGGAACGGCCCCCCTTCGACAAGCAGCCCCAGCCGATGCTCAGGGAAGACGAGCTCAAATCCTGGAGTTACGAGGAAAACGAACGAAAGGATTTTCCACGGAGCGTTGCATCCTTTCCCGGCGAATACCGCGAGTATCGTGAGTATACCTGCGTCTTCCTTTTCGAAACGTCAGGGAGACTCTCGGCAACTTCCTTATCTTATCTCGCCGCTCTGCAGGTGATATCAAGCCGGAAACCCGTGGGCCCAAGGAAATACCCTTGAGAGAGTGGGTCTCCCCCGTGCCCGAAGTCGAGGTCGGCCGGTCCTCGGTCAGCGGATCCCAGGTGAGGGCGCGCAGAGACATCGCCAGGGGGAGCAAGTTCGGGCCCTTCATTGGGAGGTGGGCCCACGAACCCGCGAATCCGCACTACGCCTGGGAGGTAAGTGAGAGAGTGCGATTATTATCGTTCGTGACTGCGGAATGTCGGCGAAAAAAGTTCAAGGTCTACGGTGTCTTGTACGAGCCGAGTCTGCACCCGAACGAGACGCTTTCCCTGCGAAAAGCAACTCGTATCCGCGATCGCGACCTCAAAATTGACAATTTTACGGGTATATGGTTCAGCAGGAATCTTGAGAGATATTCGAACGAGACTTGAACAATTCACACGCGAATATACGTACCTATATCTTCGGACTTAACTATACGAGAGTGAGGAGGGACAGATATCATCTCAGTGGGATGCATCGAACCGTTTTGAAAGATGATCGATCTGTTTATAGTTGAGATTCCCCGGGAATATGTCCCCGGCTGTATGTCGGGAGACTCGGGTCCGTGTCCTACTGTTATAATCCACCGGCATTATCCGACAGATGCCGACGACAGAGTCGTCGCCGCGACGCAGCGGTACGAATGACGCCGAACCACCTGGTCGGTTCGAGGTGTCATCTATACTGACGGATCTGTCAATTGTCGCTTATACCCTCGCCCGGTCTTCGATGTGCCTTTCTTACCTCGGCGATTCCTATGGAAGATAGGTTTAATGTCGGCATTGAAAATCGCCAGGACTGCAGTCACCGCGGTGTATGTGCGATCCGCAACTTCCCATCGGCATCTGCAACGCTCTGTGAGTGCGTGCGTCCGTTTCTGCCCTCGTATCTTCGTAAGGAAATCATCCGTTGCTGTTGTCCGTGACAAAAAAACGTTGACGTCTTACTCGGACATTTTATTCTTCTCTTTTCAGAAAAGATGGAATCGATCTGTCCTTTCGAATCGGCTAATGCGTTCCTTTCTTATAATATGCATATGTGTACAGGTATTGAAATATGTAGAGAAATATCTCTTTTTTTGCAAGTTGATAAAAGTCTCAGACTTTTCCTCAAGTGCGATAGCGTTAGCGATTATCGTTGATCCGTATTTCGAGTAGTAGCTGGTATAATATTTTGACGTGATTGAATACCGTTTCATCGCTTTACGCATCATTGAAAACGTCAATTGGTTAATAGTGAAATGTACGGTAAGGATGACGTTAGTGAAATTGCGTATATTTTTTTTATTCCGCCTGCGGTTTCCCGCATCTACGTTCTTTCTCTAACCGTTCTCATTTCGCACGCCTCGTAACGCTTCACGTGCGACATAGATGCAGCCACATTTTTCTCCTCTTGCGGGTATCGCGTAACCGCAGGCATCTATTGTAGTAACCTTGACGTTCCAGACGATTCCTAATGCTCGTATGTAATGAGCGATGCAAAGCGAACACGTCGATTGGACCGCAGTTCAGAAGCTGGCCTATACAGCAGCGCGCAGTCCGACGATCCGCTGGAAAAGTGGTTTCCGGAAAAACTGTCATTTCAGCGGTTGAACCGTTTGACGCAGAGTTCGGTTGATTTCGTAACGTCTTTGGCTTCTTTCGTTTGACGTTAGTTATCGCGAAGTGTACGCGTACGATTCATTACGCGTTACGTACAAAGTGCGACCGTTGTACACATGTACGCACCGATGCGAGACGTGACAGCTTTCTTATCCTAAGTAACTTCGGGGTTCCTGTCTGGTTGAAAAAGAGAGGAGTCGTCGGTCTCGGAACTGATTCCAGAACACTGAGAATCGGCTCAGAGCCGGTGGTCAATCCTCGGTTCGCGCTGCGCTGCGGGGGTGATAGATATGATAGTCGAAGGGGCGCACGGCGCGGTGACAAAATGTAAATGACGCCATCCGTCTCGCGGGTACAAAAAGCTGACGGTAGTCCGGCCAACTGTCGACCGGCGATTAACGAGATCGATTAAATCCAACTACCGAATTGCCGAGCTACCCCTTCGTTCCGTCGTCACCCGATCCGTCAACCACGCTGTTGCAGGATGGCGGGTGAACGCCGAGCTGCGGAAATTCACCGTCGGCTGCTGCACTCCGCGGATTCTCACGCAACCGATTTTCCCAAATACTGTCAAGAATAACATCACGGTGTTTGTCTCGCCGCACCCCGATCTCCGGATACAGATATGGGTTGCGTGCCTGTACAGGCACTTTAATCCTTTTCTCAGATTCGTGGAAAGAAATACGTATATACTCGAAACCCGGTAAGCTCTCGAGATGAATTGAATGAAAAAGGGATGAAGAAGGTGAAAAAGAGAAATTGAAAGAGTAGAAAAAATTCGAAAACGGAGGAACGAACGTATATCGCCCCAATAAAAATTTTGATCGATCCGGTAAATTCACCCCTGTTAAATTTTTGCCATGTTTATTCATACAGCTAACCCAAATCATAGGCGGGAAGGAAAAAAATTCCGTATGAAAAAAAAAAGAGAGAAGAAACCTTCTAGCCGGTAGATCCGCGCGATGAGGCCATTGTGTTTCGTGGGTTCTGGTTGTATTACAGAGGTATCACCCTACCTGCGCGTCGAGCGATCGTTTTGGGGTTGCTTTAGAGGGTGAGTGAGCCGTACCTCGACCACTCTCGAAAATCAGAAGAGGCGAGAGTAGCGAAAGCGAGAGAGAGACAGAGAGAAGAGTGAAAAAACGGTGAACCAGCAGAGGGGGTTATCCACTTTTACGGAGATGTTTAGCGCAGTGACGCGTAATCAGGGTGTGCGGTGTGCCACTACGGCAACTAAGCCAATCTTCCGCTTAGCCGTTCGAGTATGAATTTACCATCCCCTCGCGTACATCGGACGGTGCTCAATTTGGCGGAGAAGAAAATCACAGCATAATTAACGCCGAGTGTGACCTGTCGAAAATGACCCGTACGTCCACGAAATGTAACGCGGACAGGCAAAGTCGCGATTCTTCTTCGGACGTTTGTTTCGCAAATCAAGTATTCGTCCGTGATTTTCATACGTAAATCGCGATTGCAAGCTTGCCGTATCATCGCTAGATTCTATATAATAACCTGTGCAGCTTGCAAAGCTCAATTCGTGCAGCGGATTCTATTAGAGTATTCTATTATAGGATTCGTGGGAGCTTGAAAAGCCAGCTCTGACATATTGGCCAGCCGCAGTTTCTTCCGCGTCACTAATCCCTGACCGAAGGGAGCTGCCGGAGTCTTTTTCCGTGATTCGAGGTGGAGAGCGTGGTTGTTTTTCATAAGCCACACGCGTCTATTTTTTTGTCAAATCGTGCGGAAGACTGCGGGGAATTTAACGTGCGAGTGTGGATGACGAATTGGGTAGACGGAAAAGTGCAGCGTCGCGACGTGCGAATCGACACAAAGCGGATACCGTGCGCAGGGTTGACGCGACGGACTGACGCGTCCCTGACGAGGTCTGAAAGACGCGTTGGCGCTCGTAAATTGGGAAAAATTAGACAATAAGGAGCCCTGGACATTGTCCAGTCGTTGGGGCGTTTCACCGCCCCGGAAGTCTCGGACAATTTTGAATCCGAGTCGCGTTGCGAGTGATTGGCAGTCGATGCCGGTTTTGTTGCCAATCAAAGGGCACGCCTGCCGCTGCCGCAGAGGGACAAATCGATCACATTATGCCCGGGCTGCGAATTAACGCCTGCGAGGTTCTCAAGGCGTACGTATATCGAGTTACGCGTTGAACCGCGGACCTTGCGCCGATCATTATTATGTACCAACATACCTGCGAGGAAGACGCGGGTAGTGAGAAAGTTCCATATTCAAATTTCGGATCGGCGAGAATCGGCAGGAAACAAGTGACAATCAAACCCGCGGGGATCTTCATTGTCGGCTCGTCACCTTCCCGTGACAACCGGGCAACCTTTGTCGCCGAGGGTCTCGGCCGACGGTCATCTCCGACGGACGGTGGTCAAGCCAGGACGACCTCGAGGAACGGGGGAACGGGAACCGCGAGGTCGGTCACGGAACCTGCGGCGCGACCCGGCAAAAAATGTGAAACAAAAAACGGTACCAAATAAAGAGTGACAACCGACCATCGCCCCAGGGGTCGCGGTGCAGGAGCTCCGACAAAACGCTACACGCTGCACCACCACCTTGGACCTGCGATACGTGCATACGTTACACGTGCTTACGACTGTTGGCCCCTTTCGAGACCGGCTTCCTTGATTGAGACTTTCGCGTTCAGCGCGTATCCTTTCTAGTATGTTAATACAGATATGATACCTTCCTTACTGCTCATATAATAATGCCGGCAAGGGTTCATATTTTGACATTTAAATCGAGCGCCTTATACACCCGGCGCAAGGTAGCCGCTGCTGCTGCTGCAGGGTTGCTCGCCTTTTCTCACCCCTTCCACTTACATCAGTTCGCGCGTGTGTCTCTCGCCTCGTTACCGATTCGATCCAAGAGCAGCCTCGCTCGCCTCGTCCGATCTGTATGTATACTCTCGTTCGCGCTGCAGGCTCCCCAAACGACCGGGGGAATCCTTTCTTAATAACTCGCGCGAAGCGGGGCCGCGTGACAAATCGAAGGGTTCGTAAATTTTCCGGCAGGGATGGTCGTAAGAGACACGTGTTACCCGGTTCATCCGGGCTGACCCCGTCGGTTCAAACCAATCGACGAATCGCGGGGGCGACCAGACTCCTTCCCTAAGGATTTCTCTTCACAATCCCGAACGGAGATGGAGGAAGCCGTTCGCGACGCTTCTCGCCAGCTACTTAATTGAACTTGTTTCACAACTCATAACGAGAAGTCGGCCAAGTGCCTCGGTTATAATTTACGGGAAACAATTCTCCTCCGCTCTGCCTTTGATCTCCCTCTCCCTCGCTCTCTCTCTCTCTCTTTCTCTCTTTCTCTCTCTCTCCCTTCCATCTATTTCAAGCAATTTGAACTCTGCCAACAGCTCCGTGTTCCTCGTTGACACCGAGGGTATCAACAACGTAGTGCCATTGTCGAAACACCGCCACAAAATGCGATACCTTTGATTGATCAGGCCTTCGTATGTTAGACTTCAGTTCTTAATCATCGAAAATTCTTAAAACTAAATATTTACCAGCGACAACGAATATCAGTAGTCCCAAATTTGATTTCAACATAAGTTGTCTATTATTATCAGGACGCCTTTTATCGAACCGCAATATTTGGGATGATATATCGCGGTGTAAAGTGGCTAAATGCAATTGTGGAATGCCTGCTGAACGTGAATGCTAGAAGACAGAGAAAAAACCGATCCTTCTTCGATCCGGTGCAAATGTATTTCGAATAGATCGATGAATTGGATTACAAAGCGAATGTGACGGCTGAATCGTGACGATCGTACCACACGGAGTATCGGTCGAGATATTTTTCAAGAATACGATTGGGTTTGAATGAAACACGTAACCCTCTTCTTTCCATATCGTCACAGACAGTCCGAGACGAGCGACCAGACGAGGTGGCTCCATTGAGTGTGGGATACTTAGGTCAATTGATCGCTCTCTCCCTGAGCGGCGTTGACAGATTGCGGGGTGGAGAGGAACGGGCTCTTGTTGGAAGGTGAGTTGCCGAGTCCCGTGGCACAATGCCCGAGCTAATCTGGCACGTCGGTCCGAGTGGAAGGCATTACCCGAACCCGAGGCAGGTACGTAGGTACACACGCACCGCAGGACTAAGGGCGCCCCCGCACCGTGCTGTGTGTTCTGGGCTATCGCCCCGTATATGCAAGGAGGAGTACCGGTCCCGGGGAATCGCCGGAAGGCACTCCGATGGTTTGTTCTGTACGGTGGAGAAAATTGTTCCAGTTTATTGTTCCGAAGAGCACTAACGACGCTACTCGGCAGGTAGCCCGGCTCCGTATACGGATAGATCACGCGAGCCGAGCGGGTCAACATCACGTCAAAAACATCCCCGTCAGTCGAGTTGCGTCCAGGCGAACGGTCCGGAAAAACAATTTTAGCAAAATTTTCTGGCAAATAAGCGTCTAATGATCGATCATAAGAAGCTGCGGCTGACGCGCCTTGGCCATAATTTATACCGTCAGATAGAAAGGAGGGTAGCTGCTCTTCATCGAGGGAAGCCCTGCGGATCGCCGGCTATCGAGGGGGTCGGTGGGTGGCATCTGCTGCGCGTTAGACACGGGTCAGAGGGCACCGCCGTCCATCACTTCGTGTCATTACGCTCTCGGTCCCCGAAACTCCGAGTCAACTGGGTCAAGTACGGACCCGCAGTACAGCCGGCTGCGTGCCCAGGATCTCGCACTGTACGTAAAGCGAGTCTCGGCTCAATTTTGGCGCGGGCAATTTCGTTTAATTGGAAAATATTAGCTGAGTCGAGAGGCGTCGGGCTGCGCGCTCACTCAATACTCAATTATCATCCCCTAAATTACGGGCTGTTTACGAGTCGACTCCTCGCCGTTCGCCGGAGAGTTCGAGTTACTCGGCACATTCAAGTTTGGCGTCATCTTTCCTTAATCTCCTCCGTCGTCGCTCCCGCTTCGTAGACCGGCAAGGTGACTGAATCACCGAGACCTGACCCGGTGCTCGATTGTCTGACAACCCGCCGGGTTTAATTATTCCTTAATTAATTTCCAAGAAATTTATCGACGCCAGGGCAGTCAGACTTGTCTGCGCTTAATTCTGACTATCGCGCGGATTACGCGTCGAAGTGAATTTCGAGGTGTTGGTGAGCCGAGGGCATCGCCGCCACCCCCGTCAACGATCAACGCCGACCCCGAGCGACCGCTGTGACGCTAAAAGCGTTTTTGCGTTAACCATCGCCGGGTTATCATCTCCATCGATCGCTTAT
The DNA here is from genome assembly GCF_021901495.1 of Neodiprion virginianus. Classification (NCBI taxonomy): domain Eukaryota; kingdom Metazoa; phylum Arthropoda; class Insecta; order Hymenoptera; family Diprionidae; genus Neodiprion; species Neodiprion virginianus. The sequence continues at coordinate 33,669,227 of NC_060877.1, read as the reverse complement.
TCATAACTTTTCTGATCCCACCGTTCCCTTCCGGGTCCGCCACTCGACCTCTGACGCTGAGCTAACGACATTTAACCCCGTCTGTCGTATAATCCTCCACTCCCAGCCTTGCGAAACTGACGCATTACCGAAGACAACGACTACGCGCTGAACGAAATACGATTCTTATGCGGTGTTGTGCGATGATATTATACACGCGAAAAAAGAATTCGACAAATTCACCAAACATAGCGGAGGAAACGTCATTTGATTCAACAACGAATTGACTGAGTCGTTAATCGAAGCCGCATTTAATGTAATCAACGAGACGTTTCTACAATTTTTTTTTTTTTTTGTGTTCACATACGCTAGGTCTTTTTTTTGCAACAAACTGAGAAGAAGAGTACAAATCTGATTTTCGCATATTTCTGCGCTTACTACAGCAATGCGCTTGTAGAGCATTTCGCTTCTCTTCAGTGACGAGCTTAAACTAATAGATCCGAAACGATCGACGAGCAGCAATCACTCTCACGTTCTTCTTCCCGAATTTCGGATCTCTCGATCCTCGCAGCTTCCGCTCCTTCGCACATCCCGCAATATCCGAAAATTATTGAAAGCTTGAGCTGAGCCAGGCGAGAGCGAGATTAAAATCGCCGGCCGCGTGTCCAGCTCCTGCAGATGCACAAAGATGCGCTGCGTGAGCGGGAACGTTGGTGATTACCGTAACCTTTGAGGCGCTACTCCGTTTGTTCGCACCAGGTTGGTTCGAAAGAAGACCTTAAGTCGGACAGTCCCTAACTGCCTTTGGGTCCTCTCCCCGAATACAGTACATCGGTTTATTGTCCGGGGTGTGAGGCTACAAAGGAGACGATCATCTGGTCCGTCCGTCGCCTTGCAGTCTACGAGTACCCCATGTGGCGCAGGATCATCCAGCCGCATGTCCTGCTCGTCCTTTCCGATCGGTAAACATCCCATTTTTTCCCTTCCACTTCGGCTTACGATCGTTACGCCGCTTGTCCACTTAATGGAACGAAGCTGTTAGCTTGCAGGATTCCTAATCAGTGCGGTTGCAAGGTCAAACTCTGATACGTCGGAGATTGTTCGTTCATTATTTCACTCTGTGCTATATTGCAGCTCTCATTTTACCGTTGTCTTTCTCGGCAATCGTGGTTGACAAGCTTCGGTCTTAGATGCAGTGTGAGTTATTATCCTGCGGATGTTTCAGAATTTCATTACGAACCTCATGAATTGTATAATCGAAGAAGCAATACGTGCGAAGTGCGTTCTTTCGCAAAACTACGACACATCTTAGACAAAGTTTCGTAACTGGAAAATAAATAAATGCGAAAGTGGCGTGGATTTTAAAAAACTCGTCAGTTTGGAGCAGCGGTCGGTAATCTTTCCGTGTGGCAGTAACGACGAGCCGTTACGTAATTAGAAGAATATCTTGGTTTCAGTGGGATGTGGTTTACTCGGGTTTCCGATCTGTCAATTTTAATTGCCACCCATGTCACCATATGCATCTTGTGTACACATATTACACAGAGTACAAGCGTCTACGAAGCGGGTGCGATACCGCATCAGCGTATCATGCGCGGCTGTTCCTCCCGAGAAAGAAACGTCAATTACGCGGTGTAACCGTCGGTCTAGTCGAGCCAAGCCAGGCTAAGTATCTGCAGGCATCGTTTGCCATTTCATTCGTCTTTAACAACGTTGGAATTTCAGTAGCGCGGAGATCATACAGCAAAGTCTTTTCCACACACATGTAAGTTGAACGCTCGTTAAGCCTGTTATATATATCCATGTACGCGGAGATATAATTATTATTCACGTTGAGTTTAAGCTGGAAGTGCATTCCTACATTCAGTATGCACGTAGCAAGTGAGCACCGGCAGTTTATAGGTTTAAATCTAACTTAATTGAAATGGTGGTGCAGTTTCTGCCAATTTTAGCAATTCCCTTTTAGTCTGCAGGTCGTTTCTATGCAAGGGCCGTGCAGAAGTGCATAATTATTATTTATACGCAACTAACTGAACTAGCGAGCGTTGCAAATACGTTTTTCTTTCTTTTTTTTTTTCTCCATTTCATTTTGCGAATTTCCTCTTCCGCGTTCACGTTCGCCTCTGTACTCACGGGCATCAGTCTTTCACTTCGCTTTCCCCTCTGGTCCCTCCTATTTTTTATATTTATATTTATTCTTTATTTAATATTATTTTCTCGCTTCGTATAGCACCGCAACTTGCCAGCGTCGCGTTTTTGTATAAATAATTAAAACTTTCTCTTAAAGCTTTAGAACTATGTTGCCAAGGACGCGACGACACTCGAGGCAATGTGACGGATTACTGCTCGGCCAAACCAGCAATTAGACACGACGTATAACGTACCGCAGATCTCGACGAGAGGCGGTCTGACGAGCAAGAAACATAAATAAATAAACAAGTGAATACAGGAGAATGAAAAATTATAAAAAATATAATGACTCGTTGCGGCGAACGTGCTCCATCCGCGTAGTAAGCCTCCGCGGCTTTTATCCCCACGCGGAAGAAACGCTCGTGCGGGACTAAATTTTCGGAATTCGGTAGGACGAGGAAGGGGAAGAAGAAGAAAAAACGAGTGAAAACGATTAGAAGACCGGAGGATTCTCAGGGAGACAAATCTGTGTCCCGGATTGTCCGCACATGCGCCTCGTGCCGACAAAGCGAAAATACGCCCCGCTGCGAGGGCAATGGCGGAGCGGCCGAGTTTACTTTTCCGCAGGGCCGGAAACCCTACGGACGAGCGATGCGGCCGCGGGCGCGCGACGCCGCTGGGTCCTGAGTTAACACGTTATTGTAGTAGGTGTGACGGACTTGCGATCCTAATCCCAGTTGACACCCGGCCAGGATACTCTCTCCGCATTGTGACTGCTGTCGCGAGTCCTGTGCGTGACCAGTTTCCCGGAACGGTCCTTAACCACTGTCTCGTAGCCGCCGGCTCGATGCTCCAGGACCGAAAATCGGTCGAACATCTCCGACGATCTCTCCTCGAGTTATTGTCGAGATTGACACAAAGGTGCGCCGAAAGCAGCCAAGGAACGAACGCTTCTCGAAGCCCGAGCAAGAGAGAATTTCCCGCAGCAACGCCAGTTTTCACGACATGCGGATGTTATCAGAGCGGCGTAGTCAGGGTCCGCTTGGATGGGAAGAACTTGTCCAGTTTCATTTATGAAAGAAAATTTTCAAGGTATCCGATCCGTGAATGAACGGTGTTAGCGGTGCGGTGGTTTCCTGCTGCGGGGATCAGCCGCATCCAGCTTTTCCCATTCGAGTCTCTCAGTGTCCTCTGGAAGCGTCGGTCCGTGCGTAAGCCTGCCGGATTATCCTGCTGTTTTCATTACTCGACAGGTTTTTCCCATCAGTGACAACTGTTTCCTGCGATTACCTACCGCGCAAACGATAGATGCCACTTAATTGTCATCGCTCAAGAATTCTCAGCGCATCCTGCTGGCACTTCGACGTTTAGAACGGATGATCCGATACTTACTTGCAACGCCTTGTCAGCCATCAAATGCTATTTACTTTTAATTCGGTTACGTTCATTGTTTTCAAAAACGAGAAAAAACATTATTTTTGTGAAATTGACAAAGTTACCCGGTTTTTGGCTCCAATCAACCATCGTTCAATTTTTCTTTCTCCAGATTCAAATTCCATACTACGAAATCATGGTGTATACCAAACCATATATAATATCTAAACTATGTGTGTGACTAATTAGTTTTAGTTTGGAGATTATGCATGAATTGGAAAGTGATGGATCGTATCAGCCGAACTTAAGTATGCTTTCTGTAAAGATTAAACACCATCAAACACCGAAAATTCTACGTAGTACGATTGAGCGTTATACCGACGTGCAGGTACATTATTATAACGTAAAAAGTAGATACGTCAACAGATCTATGGGCGAACGGTAGCCACTTTTCCACCTGCAGGTCGGTTATCGATTTTCCAGAAGGTGAGCAGAATTACCTAGGGTACAGACAGGTGGGGTGAGCGTGTTCGTCGATGAAAAAAGCAGTCGAGCTTATCGCAGTTCTCTGTATTACCGACAACCGCGAATGTTCGTTTCGTTATTTAAAGCATTATGCGTACATACATTACCCAATGTAGAAACTTCGACGAGACAGCAGTGGGTCGATCTCAATGCAAGACTCGTTGCTTTTTCGAGATAAAAAATACATCCGAGTTTCCTCGTACGGTATTTTTGTATGCAGTGTGGAGTTCATAAGTATCTTTGCGGTTAGTCCCGCAGCCTGATTTCCCCCTGTTAGCTGATAAAATATTCGAGGAGGAGTTTTTCAGCTCTTGCAGCACGAGCATTGTACATACACGGAGAAAAAAAAGACTAACATTATGCGTTATATTTCATCAACTTACGTAGCTCGGTTGACTCGTATGTAAAACTTTAGCCCGAAAAAGCAGATGAAACAGTTGATTGACCAGTGAAAAATTTTCGTACGAACGCTTGTTGCGGTAATAATTATTGTTCCAAAGTTATTGTCAATTTTACTTATACTACTATTTCGAATATCGTTCTTACATTTCATCGTAGCTAAAAATATTTAATATAAATAAAGACTCCGTTTATAATAAATACCATCAAAAAAGTATGTGAAAATGGCATGCCTCGACTAAAAATCGGGAGAGAAATTCGAAAAACGGGACATTTGACGGGCGGCTGATACGCTCGAGGGTTGGAATGGGGTGGGAATGGCGATAGTAAAAGCTGTGGGATTCGGTCGGAGCGTTGCACTTGCTAATGCGATGATGAAGCGAGGCTGTTGCGGGAAGAAAATAACGCTCGCTCCTCCGCGGGGTGCGATGCTTGGCTTGCCAGGCGTGACCGTGCCAGGGGTTGAACGCCGCGTGGTTACGCAAGGGTGCGAACGGGGCGTCCGCGAGACAATTGGAAAAATCACTTCTCCCAGCCCCCGAAGGTCCGTGTGGTGCTCGGGCGAAGGCGGAAGGAAAAGCTGCAAGGTGCTGTCGTGGTCCATGTGCGGGATGATCCGTCGCAGGGCGACGACACGCTTGGCTGATTCGGCTACACCGGCTTTCCCTTGAATGAGACTGATTGAGGGAGAGCGTCGCGGTTTCGGACGATGCCGAAATCGAAAACAAATTATGCGAATGCCGAATCTAGGCCAATTCAACATTTAATAATACCTATATTGCTACGTGGGGACGTCAAACTGTAACCACAAAAATCACTGCAATTGATGAGAAACGCGTAGTGGCAATTTGTTTTATCTTCAAGAGTACCTAGTTTTAAATATCTCGGAATTGGTTTGATATTTTTAATTTACCGATGAAGAATTTCTCTTACATCTTTGATTATCGTTCCTAATTCGAGCTTTCTATCATTTCCATTGCGAATTACAGATACGTATTGCTGGAAGCGGTGTCAGAGGATGGCTCGACGCATCTCACGAAGCGAGTAATTGGCTCAAGTATATTCGAAGTGTGCGCAGTCCTATGCACGCGGTCAACATGCGCCATGTTCTGATTGGTGGACAGGTAAGTTATTTTATTTACCAGGGATTCAAATTCTATCTTTCAAGATCATTACGCTGAACTTCCGTTTCTGGTGTCTTTGAAATGTCAGACTGAAGGAACTACATTATTTTCTTTAGATTGGTTCACGAGTTAAAAGTAAAAAAAAGAAAGGAAAAAAATACAGATATTATGCGTTCGAGCACCTGCGGAATGCTTCATTATAGAGCCTCAATTTCTGTCGACCTGCCGCACGCTGCAATTAGAGAAAACAACAGACTCGGCGTCAGTTGCAAATACCAATCGATTGAATGGAATTGAAAATGACCAAACAAACGAGTTAACTCCATTTAGCTCTCGTTCCAACATATGTTAGTATCGTTAAGCCGTTAATTCGTCATGAAGTATGTCCGCGCCCCTCGGGGCAATTCACTCCGCGATAACCGGCTGCGACATCAGCTGAAAATGATCGGGATATTTATTGTAAAAAATGAGTTTTACGGCTCTCGCAGTAGCTGCATTATTCGGTGCCATCCACGCGTCAATTTCAAGGTCCGAGTGACTCGGGGCCGTCTGAGGTCACTCTGCAAGCTTGCAGGGGCTGCAGGGTCAAAACCGGGAAACGACGAACCGAGACCGGATCAAAAGCGACTCACGGTGCGAACGGAGACACATGACAATCGTATGCGTGTATTATACGAGAGGAAATTCAACTCGGGGTGTTTGGTTATTAAGTCGTCGAGCCCCGGCGTTTTCATTGCCGCGGGAGTTAGGGGTTCTATCCCCAATTCGTGAAGAGAGGGAAAAGTGACTGCCTATCACGACCCAGCGTCACTGTAATCACCCGGCTCGTCGATTACGACTCTGATTGATTTATTCAAGGGTGAATCGGTCGATGCTGCGTTTTTTCTTTCATGTACTACGTACTACTGCGAATCGAAAAAAGTCAGGATGGACGGAAAAAGAAAACGATGAGTGCTAACGCGATTCGTAGATCGTACAAATTATCGATCTTTTATGTGTTACACTTGGAGAACACTGACTTTTGAGCATTCGATAAAATCAATTCATAGGCAAGCTTAGAAGAACACTTTTTCGGGGTAAAACAAAATACCAGAAACAATCAAATAATTGCTCTAAGAATACGAGAAGATTTCAAGTATAGCTCGACAGGTGTTTTTTTTTTTTTTTATGCAAAATTTGGAACCTAAAAACTTTGCGCATTAGATTCAATTTGCATGGTCAGTTTTATTCGACTATTTATCTTTTCGAAAAGAAAGGTATAACTATCGTTTTCGGCCATATCTTTTCAATCATCCATAACAATGACTTGAGAATATTTTGAACCACTAACAATGTAACATATGCCTATATCGCTATTAAAAGTTGAAACGATGACTTATTTGATTGCAATAATTGAAAAATCATTTCGCAACCTCCACAAAAATGATTTCAATGTATGGATCTGATTTCGCAATCGCAACAGAATTTTTCGTATTGTGGTGTCAATTTGTTTTTGTAGAAACATCTTTATTTCACGTGAAAGTAGTGGGAATAATATTTTTGATCGCTTCGACGAATTTTTCCGAGTATATATTTGTCACTGTTCTTGTAACAGATCATAGTTTTAATATTATTCTTCGAGCAACATTGCTTTGTTCACGTTATTCGATTGTTGTCATTCATTTAACTCTTATCACAATGAATTTTCAATGAATTCAAAAAAATGCACGAACTGACGATAAATAGAATCTGACCATGTTGCATAGAGTTTCTTTCAAGAAACAAACAGGAATTGCAAATAATTTGAAAGTTGAAAACGTCATCATTCAAACAACACAATTCAACAATTGTGATTACAATAAATTTTGACGAACGCTGAAAAACTAGCAACTCTAGTTACACGTCGAAGAGAAAGCGAAGGTTACCCCAATTCCCAGGATCCGATTTTTGGAAGACGAATTCATCTCCTAAACCCGCTTCATCCCCGTCATAAATACGTAACATAAACCTTCCGATCGCAGGTGGTGTACGAAACGATTCGAGATATAGCAGCGGGCGAGGAGCTGCTTCTGGGTTCGCGGGAGCCGCTCCAGCTGCAGGATATGCTCGGTGAAAACACGGTGGAGGACAGGAGCGACAAGGAGACCGGTAAGTGCGAAATTGTAACACGGTACATATGTTAAACACATCGTTCCGCCCTGTGACTCCTCGCGTGGAACGATACGCTTCGAATCGAGTCTCGTGCGTACGCCATTAGCCGGCGCAACTCAGGGCAGGTATGCATATGCAGGGTACAGAACTGCAGGCAGGTGCTCCGCAGGACAGGCGGACTTGCAGCGCAAGGGTAGATAGGCCCAGATACCGGGTCCTGGGGGTCAAACGTGATCGGTGACTCGTGATTCGCACCAAAGTCGGGTCGCAACCCAGCCCAAATAGTCGCCGCTCGTAGCAGGTCGTCACGCCTCGACGAACTCGGCGTGATTCACCTGGCCAACCGTCTCTCTCGGTACGCACACCGATTCTTTTTGTCTTTCGCCGCACGCGTGTCCGCTGCACAACGGATTCGGGGAGTACTCGTAAAGTGGAGTTAACATCATTCCCATCTAGCGTCGAATCAACGATTCGAACGCACGAGTCTGCGTCGTAGAAATAATCGTCAAATACACTGCTGTACTTTGTCATCGATAATGGTTAAGGATCGTTGAGTAACAACGTACTTTCTTCTGAGTCGAAGGTCAGGTGAGGGGACGAAAATCGTTTAAAAAATTTCCGGTTATGTCGTGTGCGCCGATGATGGTGAACGCGAATGAAACAACGTACCTGTAATTATGAAATGGAAATAAATCTGAGCAAATTGTTGATATCTTGGCTTGTGTTATTCGAATCTGGACAGATTCGCTTTTATTGCGTCGTCGAGAAGTCGTTTCATTCGTCTTGACTGTCAGTGAAGATTTTTTAAGGGGGTTTTTCTCTTATTCTAACTTGCTATTTCGACTTCGGATCCAATTCATCTTTGAACGAAATAAAATATTCCGCACTTTTTTTCTGGTTCAAGTGCATACTCTTGGGTTTCAATCGAACAAGATTAAGTATCGAACCCCATGTATTTTACAATTTTACTTTGGGCAAATGAGATTCTTGTATAACCTTCTATAAGGTGATAAAGACATACACTTCCATGGACAGATAGAGCAAAACACCTGAAACGATAGAAAATAAGATCCAAAGAAAAAATGGTCCGATCAATGAATTATACGAAAAATTGTTCGAAATTTATTCTCATCGTGCGTCTGAACATGATGAGGTTCGATTTGAATTTATCGACAGAAATATTATATAAATTAGATCGTGACTCCGAAACGATCGTTGACAACGCGACTGTATAAGGCTGAAGAAGAGATATGGAAGGGTGTACAGAGTTTCGTCAAGATTATGCGAAGGCCGGATGCCGGGTGGTGGTAATTAAAACGGTGCTAATTGTCAAAGTTGAATCGAATTGCACGCGCGCCGCGGCAACTGTTGCGATTTCGGCAATAATTTTTACAACGCTGTTCTTTACCTTCGGCTTCTCCGCTCATTTAATTTTTGTCGACGGTTCGTTTTTTACCCTCCCCATTCACTTCTACTCCTGCAAGCACGAAGCACTCGAAACTTTTTTAATAAAGTTTCGTCTCGCAAAAATTCGATACTGATTATTCTCGGAACACTCGTTTGCGTTTGATGAACTCCGAGCGATACACATTCGTTAAAATATCGATCAACCGACACTCACCCTCCAACCCTCCGGGGGAGTCACGAGTCAAGCTGTGCCGGAAATGGACGCCGCTAGTTCCGGTCAAATGTTTATCCGTAATTACTCGAGCCACGTATCAGGGAGTATAAGTGGCATCAACGAGCGGTGCAAGTCAACGGGGGTTCGGGGGTGAGTCGGAACCATCGTAATGCGACCAAAACAAATCCCCCGTCTCTGATTCTTTTCAAATCATTCGCCATTCTCCGACCCAATGACGTTCGGTTTTGGTTGAAACGCTGCAGATAGGAGCTCCGAGGAACGAACGACTGGTCGCGCAAGTTCCTAGATGAATTTTTCGTCAAGTTCAGCCCGTGACTACTAGCGACCAGAGAATTCCCAAGAATTCCCATAACTTCTTAGGGGCTAATTGCGCGGGGCGCGTGCTCCGCATATCTTTACCGTCTGCAGGGGCGCTGCGGAGTGGTTGAAAATTAAGGAGTATTTTTACGAGACACTTTTAGAGCCGGGACATGCCGTTGCAATTAAGTTCACCCCAGCGATATAAACGTTAATTTGTAAAATTAATTAAGAAATTAAAGTAGGCTCAACGTAGCGAGCAATCGGCGCCTCCGGGTGGCCGGAAAATATGCATCTATACGAATTAGCAGTTTATAAGCGCCGACCACGTGTCACCCGGGACGTTCTCATATCTCAAAACGCTCCTGCACTGCAGCAGAGAACAACTTCCCCCCGAGGCGGCGGGCGACAATGGTGAGCAAAATATAATCGCAATAATGATGTCAAACAGGCGTAAGCGGGCCGAGCAACCCTTGCGACGGGCATCTGCGCCCCTGCAATGGCTTTTCCCCCGGATTTTCCCCGTCTCCCCATGCAGTTCGCTGCAGAAGCGTACGCGTTTTTTTTTTTTTTTATTCCCTACATACGCACAAAACGCTGTAGCTATACACGAATCGTGTCTACATATTTCTTTCGGGGGATAGAATCGCTTTAACACGCCTACGTCGGGTCGCCCATTCGGCTAAACTACCGGCCGAAAAAATACGGACACGCGTCCTCGCATTTGTCCCCCATACGTCATAGGTGTGTGTATGCATATATAGATGAATTCAAATCGCGGCTTAACCTCGGATATTATATCGCGTCAGATCGCCATTTCGTTTTACATTCTGTACTAAGGGAGGCACGTGTCTCTGCTCTGTAAAACGGCACCGCTGTTTCATAACCGATGTTCTGCTGGCATTTTTTTTTTTTTTTTCTCTTTCTTATTTGGTTCTTCACATACCAAATTTTATTTGGAATTGCACCCATGGTTCCAAAGTCATTATTATGGGATATCAAGCGATTTAGATTACTGATTAACCTGATCTCGCCATTAACTGTAATATGGGACTGACTTTAAATGGTGTTGCAATGCAGTTTTAAGATTACAACAGCGCAGTTTCCGGGCAGACTGTAGAGTTTCGTAACTATGTATACAATTTACATACGATTTAAGTATATAATGCGATTACGGCGCACGAGGGTGGGAAACCGCAAGAGATCGTGAGGCCGGATTCCACCATCAGGCGCCTAACCACGGATGGGCGTAAACGCGTTCAGAAGGATCCGCGCTCGGTGTTAACGCGTGTGTGAGTTATTATAGTTCCCGAGACATATTCTGTGCTACCCACTTTTTCGCAAGCCATTAGTTTTTTCCTCCACGTCTCTATTAGGGGTTTCGATAATTTATGACGCGCTTTGTCGATTAACACGCGCGTAACCGGGTCCGGGATAGAAAAAGGATAAAAAGCAAGCAAAGTCGTAGCAAAGAGCGAAGTTAAAAAAAAAACACGACCCAAAAAAGGGGTACGACACAATGGGGCACGCGCCCAGCGGCGGTACACGCGCAGCCCTATCTGATCCGACGCCTCGAAACTAATGACGCGTCTATTTGACTTTTGGCTCGAGCGACGATCGGCGCAGCGATGCAACCTTGACATATATTATACGCGTTTTACGCCGCTGCGACGCAGGAGTAATTTTTCTTTCCTTTCTTCTTTTCTCTTTAAACTATATTTTATCCACTTTTTCCTCATCAGATTTCACGATTTTGCCGTTTCTGTTGTTTGCGCAGTGTGAACGTCATTTTTTACACAGCAAGATCTTCACACATCACATTCCGGACGTACAATAAATGTAATATTATATCTTATTTGTAATTTTAACTTCTTGGTTTTTCCTCTCAGTTACGTAATTTTCACTTCCTCGTGAACACGTGCGAATCGCGAACCCGCAGATGCGTATCTTATTGAACCAGACGAGCTCTAGTTACACGTATCGAGAATCTTTGTTCTACCGTTTACTTCTTTCTTTCCGTCGTAATTCCACATCGCTTCCACCCTTTGTCGGCCGGATGACGCGATTCCCCGCAAACGTACGCAGAGTCACTTGAATTGATTTCGGTTACTTTTTCCCAGGCCGCGCGTCCTCGGCTACCCGGGTGTTCCGCAGTCCAACGGACTTCGCTACGCCGGTGGATCCCACCTGTTGACTTTCCGCAAGGCTACCTCGCCGGGGGTCCATCGGATTCCCAGCGTATTATACGTTGGGATTACGTTAAACATATACGCCTATCTGAGGCTAGCTGCACTTCATTATTCGTCGCCCACATTGAACGTTTGCTCTATGTGTTTTTGTTACGGTTTGTCGCACGCCCTAGCGGGAAATTCTCATCCAGTAAATTAATACGCAGGACAGTGAATGTATTGAACTTCAAACGCATTGAAGATTTGAAAAGACGTTTTCAAATCATTCTTTCCTCTTTTCCAAAGAATATTTTTTGAAAGTCTTTGGTAATTTTGATCCTCTACGATTTCAACATTCAAACATGTTATCATATTATTGCGATGAATTTAGAACAGCTTTTTGAAAGTAAAATTTACTTCGATGTTTTTAATATCAAGGTCAATAACATATTTTATGCACGTCATGTTGAATAGGAATGTTAGCAGTGCTTTAACTCAAAGAATTTTTCCCGGACAGTCTAAACCACCGTTCATAAGTGTGATTAGATAAAGCAGTTCCTCCCAATGAAAAAGACAGCTGTACTGACGTTACGTATTTGCGTCAGAAATTGTAATGCTGGTCATTTACGTGGTGATACCTTGAAAAGTTTGATGGTGTACGGAACATCTGTGTACGTTAACGGTGTTTCAGAAAAAAATAATTCACGATTTTCCACCGTGGGACCCCCTAAAAAGTTTGTTTTGGGTAAAAGAAAGATTCTGTAAAAATATGAACGTTCTACGTTATGTGGAATGTCGTGCTCATTAGATTTTTTACTTTTTTTTTTATACGTTGTTATGAATTTGTGAAATCACACGTTGTAGCACTTCAGTTACTATTTCTTTCCTGACATTTATATTCGATCCAAAGGTCACAATACACAACGCAACGATATATCAACTGGGAATCTTATTCTCCTAAATTAAGAGTTCATATTATATTATAACTATTTTATGAGATTGAATTAATAATGAAAAAGTCGTCTGATACACTTCTCAAACACCAACCGGAATCTTGATATTACAAGTGTGAGTCTTCTCTGTGGTATAATATGATATTGTGATTGATGTAAGCAATGAGCGGAAAAATCAATTCACGACACTTCATAAATTTAAAAAATTGTATAACAGTGAAAAATCAACCGAGCGCGATGTTCCGCATAACGTAGAACTGTCATCTTTTGACAGGATTTTTCATTCGTCCTAAATAAACTTTTTAGGGGGTGCCGTGGTGGAAAATCGTAAATATTTTTTACTGAAAGACCCTAATACACGTAGAAGCATGACCGGGATAAGTATTTATCAAGCAGCGACTTTACCGCAACAGTAAGCATCGAACCGCTGAATGGAGAAGAATGCAAATGACGAATTCTCGGTAATACGGAAAGTAAAGCCGAGATGGTCTGCAATGAGGTTAACCGCATCCCTTTAAAAACTGAAGGATAAAGCACAGAAGCGAGAAATGCCCGAAGGCCTCTCGGCCCCCGTAAGCGGTAATTAGTTTTAGATAGACGTGCGATTAACACTGCGTTCGGGGTGAGCAGAGGGTGTAAAACGCGCCGGCGACGGAGGAGGTTCCCGTACGTGGCCGTACCCGGTTCCCATGGCGGTCCGTTGGGGGCCACCGCCGCAGCCATATGGCCGCCAAGTGCATATAACAGGAGATTTAAATAACCGTTGAGATCATTCATGGGGCCCATTTTATCGCCGGTTTAATTCGAGAGCGCGCCGATGATCCCTACCATTAATAATTATCCCGTCCCTTGTCGGCGCTCACGACATGCGAAGCTATTCGGCCGCTGCCGAGCCGCTTCTTGTCCCTGCGGTTATCCTCGACGAAGTTCTGACCAGCTCCCAGCTCTTTCACAATCAGTCCTCGCGTCGAGTGCGCAAGTTGACGCTCGGATCAGCTGCCTACTGCCATCGCTTCGCTTTCTTCTTACATCGAAGGAAGTTTCTTCGTATCAGATCTTCGGACAGGTAGGAAAGCCGTAAAGACACAACTTTTGACAACATACCTCGTAATTCGTAATTCGTAATCTACAAGCCAGGGGGAAACAATATTAAAAAAAAAAACGTATAAGACTCCGGGTGCAATTCTCGAAAGTTATTTTGAAACAAGAATTTTCAAATTTGGGGCATTTGGTTCTGCATATGATTTACCGCTCTCAACTTCCTGACTCGAGCAATCGTCGGCTGTGGTATTCCTGCCGCGGGGGTTTCCCGGGGCGGGTTAGGATTGGACGGTATCCTGGACGCAACGGCCAATAGGAAACGAGCCCGAGCACCCCGGCCGCATCCGTTTATTCGAGGACCTGGCGCTATAACTAGAGCATCGTTGTTTCTATTGTCTTTGGGACGAGTTGTGTGTCGGATCGCAGTCGGTGCACAGTGACTTCTTCTCGTGGTTGTTTTGGAAATCGTCAGGACCCTTCATAGAGGCATCTTGGATTCTGCGTGTAATTCAGAAGTCAGTTTTACTCAGTGTCACGTAATTCGATACATCGTTTTTTTGTTCAATCAGTGGATGAGTTTTAGATTTTTTCCCGCCCCCGTGCGATTTACAGGATGAAACATATTGAAACACACCGTTTTTCAGAACAGGAAAAACTTTACGGATTTCTTATTCGTATTAGTTTTTATCGAGAATTCATTCAAAATGGATCCGAGTCAACGCAATCAATTTCCGTAATAAAGTGTATCGATAATCCGACACCGAAAGTCATCGATAGCTTGGCTCTGTTCAATTTCGTTTCGCTCCTCGTTCAGCCAGCTACGGCTGAGCTTCAACGTAGGCATTAGTCGTTCGGTTTAATAATTCAACTTGTGATTCCCACGACACACGATGGCGCTTCTCCTATCCGTCACGCCACTGTCGCTAGTCCTGGTTGTCCTCTATTCCACTCGCTATTTGCACCGAAGCTCGTTGGCCTCAATCACGTGACTTAATGGCACCGAGCAAAAGGGCTGCTACCCATTTACGAATCAATTCCAAGCGATACTTATCATGCCTGTAAAGCTAAATTCTGAAGTAAACAGGTATCGGGTCAGATGCTCGGACACGGAGATCACGAGTGACTCGTTATGATCAATCCAACTAATATTTTTCTCTTTTTGTTTCAGCTTCTCAGCACAGCGGTACCGTCGATGAGGACAGAGAGGAGGAGAAGGAAGGGGATATAAGGTGCACGGTCTGCGATAAACCTTTCCAGGAAATCGACTCGTAAGTATTTAATAAAATCACTGACTTAATTGTAGGCTTTGAACTTTCATCAAAAATGCGAACAACTTCAGAGTCAGATACATGTTGGGCGTGTACTATAAATTTGTGTATAAAAATTGTTTTTCGTTACACAATTCGAAGGTTGTACCAAGGTGGGAGATAGACATGGACAGTGCTAGTCGCATGCTAAAAGTCACCCTCTGAAACGGTAATTCGGCGTTCCAGACATATACACGCATAAAGCATAGACAGGTTATCTCGATGAAAAGATAGGTAATCGGTTATACTAAAAACTCGTAACGGTGAAACTCGATCGTCAATTATTAATTAACCGGGTGAATTCAGGTACGAGCGTGTTATCAATTGGAAATCTTGGCAGGGGGCACGCGTCGTTGATTCCATAACGCAACCTGCGAGGGTTGTGTAGAAATTAGGTAATCCCAGGTACAGGTCGCCAGGGTCGGTCGGGTTGCGGGATTGATATACTTATGTGACGAAACACCTGAGAGCCACTAGCGTGGTGCTAACCCGTGATTACAGCCCGGCGTGATGGATGACACCACGGTGTGAGGCCGGACGAGTGTCTCCCGCCTTCGCAGCGTTCAACTCCGAACTAGTTTGCTTTATAGATTTTGCCATTAGATATAATAGACACTCTTTGTTTGCGATGTGTCGTATCGCTCGATAGGCTTCCCATAAGAAATTTGCCGGTGCATTATTAATTCGAATTTCCTTCCTCCGACGCCTGTGAGCTTCGTACCAATTTGTACTGCCAAGCCCAATCTTTTCTCCCCTTTCTTCTCTCTCGCTCTATCACTCTCTTATCACTCACTCACTCTCTTTCTTCCGGGACTGTAAACCGCCAAGAGGGAGAATCTATGCATACAGAACTATAGAATCGGTTTTAGGCTCATTGTCGGTTGGCTTCGAGTGACTTTCGAAGAACGCGTTCTGCTTCGACTCGACGTTACTCGACAGCATTTCTTTTGCGTCAGAGATAATCGGCGCGGCGGGGAAAAGCCACAGAAATCATTGGAGATAGCGGATCCCTGGTCTCTGCGGCGCACACTTGCAGCCTGTTCATCGTCCGGTGGTTAGAACCACGGTCGCGGAGTATCTTTTCCGGGTTAAATTTCACACGTCGTCGTTCGCTGGGCAAAATCAATGTCCCCATCCCCGTTCCGTTCTGTGCTGTCGTGACCGTTGCGTGCCCGTACCCGTGTGCCCCTGCCCCGTGTCGATTCGCTATCGTGCCTCAAGTCCCCATCCCCTGGTCGTGACCCTTTTCGAAGCACCCTCAAGCCGGGCTGGAGGCGGAGGCGGAGCCGGCCGCGGGGGTGGAAGGTGGTTATCACGCAATGGTGAGAACTGCTCACTTAGTCACCACCCTTGACTCTGCTTGGATCAACGCTAAACTCGCGGCATATCATCGCCGTCGCGGGGCGATCCCGTAGCCCTCCGTAGGTAGTTTTGCGAATGCTCCGACGATTCCATCTTGTTTTTGTCGCGGTGGATCTACTTGTACGGAGCTTGCGTCGGAAGACGTTGAGGGTGACCGTGTGTCTAATCTGCACTTTTATTTTGTTACAGACTCGATGGCCACCTGGTGACCTGCCACAGGTATCCAGCGGAGCAATATCGGTGCGAAACGTGTCACAAGGGCTACGCATGGAGGCCACTGGTCGTTCGGCATCGGGCGATCGTTCACGGTGACCTGAAGAGCTACCAGTGCGAGAACTGTCCAAAGGTAAGAGTCGATCGTGGTTCGAAATCGAGTTGGCTAAAAATTCCCTATTAGTCCACCATCTCGACTCACGTACCGGCCATCTTTCCCCAGGTGTTCACTGATCCCTCAAATCTCCAGCGCCACATTAGGACCCATCACGTTGGCGCCCGAAGTCACGCCTGTCCGGACTGCGGCAAGACGTTCGCGACGAGCTCCGGCCTGAAGCAGCATACCCACATCCACAGCAGCGTGAAGCCTTTTCAATGCGACGTATGCTTCAAGGCCTACACGCAGTTCTCAAACCTCTGCAGGCACAGGCGAATGCACGCTGACTGTAGGGCGCAGATAAAGTGCGGTAAATGCGGACAGTCCTGCAGCTCAGCATCGGCTCTGTCGAAACACAAACGGTTCTGTGACTCTACGGGGCCGCCCGGACCCACCGGAGCCATGCCTCAGCTCCCGACCTCGGGGCCCAGCTCGTTTCTCGTCTACCCACGGCCGCAGTGTACGCTGCCCTTCTACCCGGTTCCGAGTCTAGGACCCTACCCAGGCATGTTCCAAAACGCGGGAGGATTGTACAACAATTCATTCGTCTACCCGCCGAAGATCGAGGAGCTTGAAAAGCGGTGCGAAAGCCCGAAGAAGGAGAGGTTCACGCCACCTCGGATACCGACGCACCACAACAAGGTCTCACCCACTACGGCCGAGGAGGCGACGTCGACCTTCAGGCCGTCCCCTGCCAGGCCGCCGGTTCAACCCACTCCGGAAACGGACGAGGAGTCGCCTTTGAAGCAGTGCAAAGTGGAGAAGAGCTCGGAGGCCGAAGCGATGCAGGAGGAACCCGTGGACCAGCCGCTCGATCTCAGGGTCGAGACAAGGAGACGTCAAACGCCCAGCATTGCCGGAAGTCACAGTTCCTCCCCGGTCCCCGTCGTCGAGGAGGCGATAACCGATCCCTGGAAGATCAAAGACGAGGAACGCATAGGGGCCAGGGTGAAGAAGTTGGCTCTCAGTCCGCCGTGCACCGTCGCCGAACAACCGCCGACGAGCGCGCCTCCCCACATGGCTTATCCACGGCCCATTCACCCGTTGGTACTGGACGCCATGTACCGCGCTCCGTCCGGGACGTTCCCTGGTTTCCCAGGGGGACCCCTGCCCCCCGGTGGTGGACCCGAATCTCGGCTCCTACCGCCGCTTCCACCCTTCGGACCTTCCCGTGGGTATCATTTTTTAGGGTCGCTCATGAACGCGCCCAGTGGCGGTAGACCAGGTGGGTTCGACCTCCTGGCCCGTCCGCCACTCGGCGCGTTCCCCGGCATGAAGCCGTTTCAGGAGGTGATGTCCCACCCCCACCACCACCCCCACCACCACCCTCACATCAAGACGAAGGATCGGTACGCGTGCAAGTTCTGCGGCAAGGTGTTTCCCCGTTCGGCAAATCTCACGAGGCACCTTCGGACCCACACCGGGGAACAACCTT
This sequence comes from Neodiprion virginianus, assembly GCF_021901495.1. Classification (NCBI taxonomy): domain Eukaryota; kingdom Metazoa; phylum Arthropoda; class Insecta; order Hymenoptera; family Diprionidae; genus Neodiprion; species Neodiprion virginianus. The sequence continues at coordinate 33,650,991 of NC_060877.1, read as the reverse complement.
ACAAGTGCAAGTACTGCGACAGGTCCTTCAGCATTTCCAGCAACCTCCAACGCCACGTTAGGAACATTCACAACAAGGAGAAACCCTTCAAGTGCCCGCTTTGCGAAAAGTGCTTCGGGCAGCAGACGAACCTCGATCGCCATTTGAAGAAACACGAGGCTCCGGATGGCAGCGTTGTCGGTTCCGCCGCCGACTCACCCGGGAGCAGCAACGAGAACGAACGGGAGGATCCCTGCTTTGACGAGATAAGGTCCTTCTTCGGCAAGGCCACCGCGGAGGGTGACGGATACTGCCTTCCTCACCCCTACCCCACTTACCTGCCGGGCAGACTTCACGACCTTCACGGGACGAATCCTGAGGGCGAATACGACGAGGACGAGGACAGCGAAGAGGGCGTCTCACCCCTCGAGGAGCCCGACGCCATGTCCCCCATGGAACAGGACAACTCGCCGTCGCCTCAGTTCGAGCTCAAGCTTAGGGATAAGCAGGAATTGCTCAACAATAATACCGCCGAACCAGTGATAGAGGTATCGACGTAGCCAGCAACGGGGCGACTCCGACGTCGAACTCGCCCGAAACCGCCGCTCCGCTTTTCCTTTACTTAGTGATTAGTTAGCTATCCGATTTTTTATTTTCTTTTCTTTAAGATTTTTATTTTTTTTTTATTTTTCAAAGAGAGAAGGAGACATAATATAGTTCGACAGGCAGTTCTCTGTACTTTGGAATTGTGCACGGCGTAATGCAAAACTAATATATATTTGTCCTTATTTGCCTAAGTAAGTCCCTTAAATAGTTAGTTCCTACAAAACGCGTCAATGATAATTTAATGCAGATATCGGATACAAAATACAAACGTTAATGACTTTTTTTTTTTTTTTGTTCTATTTTTTTAACAAGTTTTCAATGACCTTACTTACATTTAATTCATCAGATTCATTCAGTGAGGGAAGGCTCTACCGAAATTGTGAAATCTACCTGCTTTAAATCAAATTTAATTCAAGAGCTCGTTGATATTGATTAATGGATTATATTACAGCTGATTCTGTGAACTGTTGCAAAATATTTCAATAAAATTGTGGCAGTTGTTTACATTTTGCAAGGCTCAAAACGTTATATCTCAAACATTATCTCGATCTTTTCAAAATTAAACTATGAATATTGATCAATTTTGCCATAGAGAGTATTTTCTCGGTAGGATGTTTCAAAAGTGAGTCCTCGTTCTCCCCTGCACTGATATTTATTGTTACTATAATAATAATTATCATTAATTATGGCTTTATCGAATTTTTTATTTCAACTTAAAATTAAATCTATTACTATTATCATCATCATCATCATCATCATCATCATGATCATCATCATCATCATCATTATTATTATTAGTATCCTCATTATTACGATTAGTGTTACTGCTTACTATTGTTAATTTATGACTATAATTTCAAGTCAAATATGTCAATCTTATACACACTATGGATGAAAATCAAATTTTGTAGTCATTGAAAAGAGAAAAGTGAAAAGAAGAAAGAAGGGTTTCGGAACGAGTTATAACCTATGTCAAAATTTGTAGTCTGACAAGCCAAAGTAAAAGAGGAAGACAGAGAGAGAAAATAAAAAACAAAAGTGTAATTACGGAATTATAAAAAGTTATGTACAAATTTTCATTAGGTAATAATGTTTGTAAAAATCTCTGTAATTCTTAATATATTATTATTATTATTAAAATTATCATTATACATATTATAGTAATTATAGTAGCGATCAGGGGCATTCGTCTCGTGTCGTGATTATTAAAGAAATAAAAGAAGACGCCGCGTGTTAATTGAAGAGGAAATAAAAAAGCGAAATATTGAGGAGTGAATGACGCCGATTTCTCGGTGCTCCGTACCTAAGCTAGAGAATTGGATAAGTGCGCCCCTGTCAGATTTTTAGCATAGCACACGATCTCTAAACTACGATTATTATTCGTTCATTAAAGCTATATATCTTATAATATAATTAAACACACAATCACACACGAGTCAAGTCACGAGATGGGGCAACACTTATTTTTCACTTTAAAATTTAACATGTTACATGTTCTACATATCTCCTCTCTTGTAGATTATATATGATATTATAAATTGATGAATTTTAAATAAGTCTAGATTAACCAAGCGATAGACTATAATTATTAAGTAAAAAATCTATTATGACTCTGTCTATCTATACATACTGTATAAAAGCATCTGTACTTCATTATTACTATACTATTAAAATAATATACTTCAATTTATTAAAATCATCTTATTTCAGTCTACATCTCGATCATCGCATCCAGCTAAACCAATTGATATTTCGAATTAACCTCAGGACAGCTTTTGCTGGACGCAAACAGTTCTGAACAGTTCATTGGAAAACGCAATTTCCGATCTCTCAATCGTTGATGGCCGTGTAAGTATAAGACAAAACTGTTGTACATATTACAATTAATTTTTCTTGTGAGTTTTCAATCAAACCGGTTCGTTACCATGTATTTTTTTTCACTAGCTAACAAATTATCACCGGTACTTTAATTTTCACCCATAAAAAGAAATATATAATACTTATGGAAAAGGATGATAAACAATATAAATAATATTTTATTGAATTTGAGATGGTTTCTACATAGTACAATATTTGGTAATGAACCGAATAATCAATTTCTGGATTTAAAAAAAGTCTGGTAATTGCTCTATAAATCCATCATTCGTCTTTTTAATTGATATTTTACTTCGATTCAATGGTCACAGAACTGCATCAATTGGATAGACCGGCGGCCAGTAGAAAACTGCAGGGTTCTGCGATACCGGCGAAAGGTTGAACGGTGTGTAACGAAGTCGCTGAAACACGCCTAAACAAAGGCAAGTGCACCTACGCCACTTGTTGCATTTGTTGAAATTAATAAAAGCCACTGGTATATAGATACCGAGCCCTTTCAATCGGTATTCATGTTTGTCATAATTTTCCGCGTCTGCCCGATACTCAAATAGTTTGTTAAGACTCGATCACTAACGAATGTACTTTATGATCCAAGGTGCATGGATCATCATTCCCTGCATTATCTACGGCGGTACACATGCCGGGGACGTATTTGGTGGCGGTACCTTACGAAGAGGTGGCCAACCATAGAAGGGACATTGATTACTGATGTGGAATCGTGTCGAACAGGCGGGTAAAACAAGCTCGATAGCGATTCGAAGCCGTGTAAATAATGATAGCCTTAATATTGAAGGAAGGCAAGACTATTAGCCAGACAATCGAGCCAGCAGTCACGGTACTTTGCTTTGTATACGCTCAGCTTTCTAAACAGCGGTAATGGATTCTACGAATCTAAATCATTGCCTATTACGAATGATATAAGATGATGGAACCTAAAACGGGTGCCTCGAGATAACGATTGAGAAATTTTTCGAGATAATTGATTTGCGCCAGAGCAACAAGACCATGTCCGTTATATGGGCGCTATTATTTTTCACCTTGGTCGGATGTGAGGTATAAGAGATAGAATTGGTTGGTTGACCCTGCGGGCGGTCGTCAATAATGGTGGATATCGGTCGAGATCTCGCTCCTCGCTCATTGCTAAAATTGCGTCATTCTCTCTCTTTCTCTCTTTTTCTCTGTCGGTCTCTTCTCTAAATTGTTGTTTCTTGGTTTCTCCAATTTTTTTCCCTTTGCTGCCCCTAATTGCCTCAGAGACGAGGAATGCGAGAAAACGACGCCCGCCCATCCGTATCTAGCCCTCGTAAACTACACAATCATACCTCGAATCATAAACTTCCCCATTCTTTATTTATTCGGCTTAACGCCGCAGTTTCTTTCTAAATATAATGTTTCCCGCACGATCATTATAATTATTAATTTTCCCGTTAACGTGCCGATAATAAAATATCTTTACGATATAGAAACAGAAAGTGATCGAGTCGCCTCGAACTATCTTGTATGTATACATGCACTACTTGTTTAAGAATCTAATGACCATAGTGAACGATATCACCTTACCGGAATATCGAGAGGGGCGCAGATCTCCTGTATATGTCTCGCAGTAATCCCGGTCTGCTTGAATATCCATAATACCGAGTCGGTCCGTGTGTGCGAAGGTGTGATATCAACGCGAGGTGGATTTAACAGTTATGATACGTTGAGACGGTACCTGCAGCCTGCGTTATTAATTGTAGTAGTGAAAAAAGAACGCAATCCCAGAGCCGATAGAGCGATTGGCCAAACGACCGAATGCCCACGAAGTTGGACAAAAAATAGTTGTCTAGGTCCTCTCGTGTCATAAGCAACGGCAGCAGCGGCAGCAGAGCGGCAGCGGGAACAGCGGCGAGCTGTTGTTAACAATCACTTTCAACCACAAAAGAGGGCCGCGTGTTGATTGAGACAAGCGACTCACTTCGGCCGGGCTCTGAGGCAATATTCTACGCGCGAACGAACATTATTGCGAACGCAATGCGACAAAAAAGTAAAACTAATCACGAAATTCCACGGCGTGCAGGAAATCGCACGTCCCTGTCTAGAAAGTGGAAAAAATCAATCTTCGATCGAACAGATCGAGCCTCGCTCGATTCGGCGTTATAAGGCATCGGTAGTGCGTTATATTCTGGACACATCAATCACCTCTGTTCTCCAGTGTCTTGTAACTTTCCAAAAAATTTTAAACCGAGTCCAAAGGCCTACCGAGACGAAATAACCGTCGGTATGCGTGAAAGTGCCTTACAGTCGCATTGTGCTCGAGTCGGTATACTTACCCAAACTACAATCGAATTACGCAAAAGCGTGAATATCGGTACTCCCTGTACAATGCCCGTAAAACTCGAATCTCTACGAAAGTAGGGTCGCTGTTCTATATTGCGGTTTTCTCAATGTTCAATAAATGTAAATTCTTCGGGCTGGTGAAATGAAAACATTTTCACATTTCATTCTCCGTCTCGGCGTCATATCAATTATTCTCTTCAATATTGTAGGTGACGACTGATGTAAATTTTCACCAATTCAAAACGGTTAGCTACTCGTTCGAAACTTTCGAAGGCACCTGAAAAACATTACAATCAACTTTCCCAACAATTTATAGAAACTGTAAGCTTAAAGCTTGAAGGAAGGATAACACTGTAAGTGACTAGAGGGCCACGCTTCCTTTCGTTTCAACGCATGAGCGCTCTCAATATCGATCTACGTGCCAATAAGGTTGGCTCGCATCGGCGGACCGTGGACCCTGAGGATCGGCAACCGAACACGTTACACGACCGATATCTTTGATTCGTAGTTGGAGCAGCGGTACTTCCGGGGCGAGGCGCGGACATGTCAGAGAACGGATCATTTCCGGAAAACCGGGAAAGGCGACGTGATTCCGAACGTGGAAGTTGACGATTATTGTGGAAGTCGGAGACGCGTATCGAGCGGTTGAGAGACTTGGAGAACCGCGAACCGCGGATACGGGAAAGTGGCGAGAAGTGCGATCGTTTCTTGTCATACCTGCCACTAACGTAGTCCAAACTACTTCTTTGATTCAGCATCGAGTAAAGCAGAACGTGCAAGCACTAATCCGAGCCTTTCTAACAAACAGTTTCCGCGGCTATTTACCCGCATGACTAATTGAAAGGGGTTCGTCTTACACCGTGGGTACTGTGATCTCTTTCAGGTAGACCGTGTGACCGAATGCAGCGAAGCATCTTGTATTCGGATGAAAAGTTTTCTGACAGATTTTTGGCAGACGTGACAAGCGAGGCCGGATTCGGAGCTCAAACGTCGAAGAGGCACAGCTTTTCCACAGCTATCACCATATTTGACAGAGGTATTGCGTGATTCAGCAAGCACGCCAAGTTGCGTGGTGCGGATGGTCAGGCAGACATTTATAGAACGACGCTGCGACGATCCTGTTGCATTCCAGAGTTTTTCCGAAGAAACTGTTCCAGTCTGTTTCAACCTAGCCTCACCGAAGTCGGGTTCACCGAGTCCACAAGTTCCATCCTTTCTTCGGTGATCCGCTCTCGGACACGGAGCAGCCCGTCGGACGGATCGGCGGCAAAATGGTGATATAAAAAGCAAAAAATATTGAATAAAACAGAGAACCGAGCGAAGGAAACACGGCACCAAGTCGTACCATCTTTCAACGCTGTGTTCATTTACGAGCGATAAACTGTTAAATGGACAGTTAGAAGTTTAAAGCTCTTTCTCTTCTCATGCTTGAGATAATAATTATAACGTTTTCCGTACACGTAAGCTTTGCGGTGAAATTGTTACAATTGTTGAGCAAATTCAAACCCACACCCTTGAATCATCGATGGTAAAACTTGTGATTAGAGAAACCGATCGCGTAACCGTCAATCAAATATTTTCATCATTAATCGAAATTTGTCGACACCCACTTTGGAAAGCACTTTGCGTTAGATAAAGACCCTCGAGCAAAAATACTTATACATCACCGCCTACAATCCTATCGGACCATGTAATCGGCTGACCGACAGGTTGTCGTATCAAAAATGAGAAAGTGTCGTATTACGTTTAGCCGCGTCGCGGGTTCGCGATCCCTGCATGTCTTTCATCGATCGAGCTTCTGCCTGCCCTCGCATCACGCACCTCTTTCCTCTCCCTCTTACCCACGAGTGGTGGAAAATACGATCATCTCTGAGGTCGGCCAGTATCGGTGCAACGAAGAAACGCATCGTGCCGGTTTGTGGAAACGATCCTACTCCATACCTGCACCGCGTCCAATGCAGCTCCGTCTTCATTCTGCGACAACGGATGTCTGGCTTCCTCGGGGCAAGGACCTACGGGTAGCGAATGACCCGGCTGCTGCTCCCACTCGTCGACTAGATTCCGCAGGGCAGTGTCCACCGCGCCACCGACTCATCTCCTGGACCAGGATGCGCGAGATAACAGGATCCCATACGTCTTGCGCCATATCCGAACCGGTGCGCCGCTTCCTACGCTAATCTTGTCACCCGGGATCGGAGCACGGTGTACCAAGACATCGATATTTCTATCGTCGACTTCCTGTCGACGAGAAATCGAGAAGAGCTGATTCGCGCTGTATTAAAGTGACGCGAATTACTCCTACGCCGTTTCGCGAATCAGGATTGCAGCATGATTGTGTAATTCAAGCGCGCAAAATTGTGTCGCAGAATTCTGGCTCGGCTGCAGGTGTTGTTTCGTCCTGATTTCACTGTAAGTCAGTGTATGTAGATGTGGAGATATTAGTATTATTTTCTCATCCCAATGGTAATTTTATATCTGATATATATAATCCAGGTCAATCAGAACATGCGTTAGCGATTTCGCAGTTAATTTATGGCGTGATTTAATTCGAATAATTTTTTTATTTAAATATTGTACCCTTGTTACTTTCGTATATTCCGGATCGGGCAGCTTCGCCACTTTGGTACCCTTTGGTAGTTGACCTTAGGAGGTTTAATGCCCTAGGAAATGTCAAGTAAAAGCTCGTTTCACTCTCTCTCTCTTTCTCTGTTATAATTCTTCAAGCTGCCACACAACTGAGCACCGATAACATAATAATCCCGGGCGAGTGAGCAGGAAATTCGAGTTTTAAATCGGGCATTTGGTAAGCTGCAGCCCGCCAACCGGAGCCATAATTTATGGGGGCCACAACCTGCTAGTGACAAATCGAATTCACGGTCCGAGTTCGCGCTGGCAAACATACGACTCGCTTGTTTCGACGGGACGATTAACGCGCCCGGTAAGGTGGCGTTTAATCACTTGGAAGTTACAAAGTGGCCGCGTGTGTAACACCTCGTGGAAATCCCCAGGACTGCCGGAAGCCGGGATCGGAGTCGCCCGGACACCTGCAGGAGAAGAGACGCCAGCCGATACCGACCTTGGTCGCGATTAACCAGATCTCACCATGCAGGCCAGTGCCGATTCGGCGGTTTCCGCGTAATTATCAGACCGCGCTCAACGCGCGATCAGTCAAGGTGTGAACGCGCGGCTAGGTGTGGGAAGATCGAGAAAAAAGGACCGACGACGGTACACAGATAGAGAGACGAATGCGAACAGTCCTTCTAACAATTGCAACCTCTACCGGAACCGAAAGCGTCCTTCCTGCAGCTCGTGACGCGAATCGAAGAGCGCTCCGGGCCTAGATTATTATAGGCTCATGGCCGCGAGTGAGTCTGAATATCGAATGCCTTGGTGAGCCTTCGAATTTAGCGCCAGGCTCCGAAGTAGCTTCGTCTTCGTCGATTTTCCACGATCCTCAGGCTCTACTGTCCCCGAGAAATCGTTATCGCTTGACTCACTATTATTATTATCCTATATACTTACTCGCTGCTTGGACACAACTTTTCTCACGACCATTCAAGGTGCATCGTAAGTTCTGCCCCATTGGATAATAATATGCAGCGGTAAACAGTAACAGTGCGGACTGCGGGATTAACTACGGAGAAGTTTGCGCGAAATGTGTAATAGAATACCGCGAGGTAGCGGGCATTCTGAGATGCCATTTCGTGCCGGGGTAATAATTAGAAACGAGTTCACTTCACACCTACGAGCTGCAAAGTTATTATTTCAGAAAAGCATTAACAAGTGGAAGATCGCGTGATAATTCGCGGGACAGTAAAAGCGCTCGTTGCTGCACCCGGTGCTGAGTTCGAGGCCGCCGTGCGATACGTTATTGGAAAACGCGTTATGCGGATGATCTGCCGATACATGCCAACCTATATTGTTACAGTCCTGCACCGGCAAAGGCTGTAATTGCTTATGCCGCAACGTGAAATCGTCGATATTTCTGCAATTGCGTATCCCCGGTGCTGAAGATCAGCCGCGTAACGTTGTCACACTGACCTTGAGGGACGCACGCTGATCGCGCTTTATTTTCCATTGGGCAATGTACGCGCGACGATGACGGTTGCGCAATCGTCTTTGCATCGCGAAATCTACATTTGAAATTAGATAAATCGTAACTCGACCGAGCCAAGGAGAGCATCGACGACACAGCGAACGCCATGCGTCAGCGTTTGCGTCACTCCGTCTCCAGGCTCGGTGTCCAAAGGCCGCTGGGTGAGCTCTTTGCGGATTTGAAATTTGAAAAAGTTAATCCCCCGAACTGTGACAGGATCCGCCGATCGTTCGACGCGTATGCTAAACCCGCTCATTCAGCTCTGCAAAACAAATCCGATCAGATATTACACCGAAGATAAAGCGGCGAATTGAAGTGCATGAAAGAAAAAAGGGATTAGCTCGGAATCCGGACCAGACGGCTGCGTCGTGATCCGCAGGTGCTGAAACGCGGTTATCACAACTATTACCACAATGCGCTGAAGCGAGCCGATAGAGCGAGGAATTCGGCGAACACCGAGCCCGCGGGATCGCGATGAGGAATGAAATGCCAAGGGATCACGTCGATCATTGTGATCTACACGCTCGAGGCCAGAGAGATAAACCGAGTGCGGGAGTCGGGCTGCTCGATGCTGCTGGCCGTGTGTCTCTCGTATCGGTCGGAGGACCAGGAGTGCTAAAAACGTACCTCCGTGCCTTACATAAACCGACCACGCCCTGCATTTGCAATGCCAGGACTAATGCCAGTGCACGTGTGCTATCCGGGGTTCCTGGTTTCTAGCCTGGCTGTATTTTACGGCCTCATAGGTGACCTCTGGGGTAATGGATGTGTGCATTGCCGAGTCTATCTCGACCGAGTTGCGAGCCGCTCTCGGTACCGAAGCTGCTCAAGTCCTGCGGATCGGTAGTCGTGAACGATGTTGGACCGGGATATCGGGCGATAAGCTGTTTGGATGAAAAATCGATGTGATTGAAACGCACGCGGTTAATCACGATAATCGCCGCCCAAAACGATTCGGGAATTAATAACGAGATCATTAGGGAGTTACGGAGGCGACGCTGCGACCGCTTCGATCTCGAGAGTTTAATTTAAACGATCCTAGAGGCAGATCGCCCCGTCTTGTTTCTTCGACTGGTTTTTGTTCGTGTAACCGCCGGTTACGGGGCGTCATAACTGAGCTCCGGTGTATTATATAGGAGAGCTCTGGAAGATAAATAGAGGATATTGATATCGTAACGGGGTTGGCCTCAAATCATTCGAGTCAATTTGTTTCTTGATCGATCAGTTCGTAATAACGTGGCGAAGCTACGCGACGCTACAGTAATTAGCTTGATGATCGGAATAGCGCGCCTTGGAGAGAAAATTTTTACGATTCGGCTGAGATGATGCATGGAACAGAGAAGACCAACAAATCACCGTGGAAAAGTTTACGGGGTGCATCCTATATCTGAACTAAACTTTCAAAACAACGAAACTGCGAAACCCGATCATTCGATGCCGATGGTGGAATGTGTACCAATCGCTTGAGAAAAATGTACTCTATTCAGCCTATCGAATATTTTTCGTTCGTACCACAGTATGGGTACAAGATTTTTTTGTGACTTGAACTCTTCTGAACACTGAATGCGAAGAATTGTGTCGAGGTGATGCCTTCAGGTTAATATAATACGTGGATGGAATACAGTTCTTGAGAAGGAAAAGAATCCTGCATTCCAGTGTGCCATTAACTGTCTCATCAAGTAATTGGTTTTAATCATCAGCCGGATCGTCTTTAAGAGTTAAACAACGACCAATCGCAATTGTCCGTACGCGAAATAAGAACGGGGCCAATCCTTAAGATCTCTGTAACAATAACAAGAATAATCATGATAACAGTAACGTTTTATAACGAGCGCTGAAACACCGCCAGAGCCTCTCCGCACGGAGCAGTGGAGCCATAACGTGATTATACGTGTACACACAGGTGAGACAGATAGCTATGGTTGCACGCGGTACGTTTCCCTTACGGTTGCTGCTGGCGGAAAGTCGCAAAGTGCAGCGTCGGCCGAGGGGATAAAAAGGGCGAGAGGAGGGGGTGGGGAAACTAAGACCGAAGCGACCGCGGTGGCAGGAGCGAAGTGAGTCTTGCACACTCGTAACTAGGGTCCGGAATTGCACAACGGTGTATAAAGATTTAGTGCATAAATTTTTTCGGCCGCGTCCTCCCTCGGCATCGTCGTCGTCGTAGGAAGCGGCGGCGCGGTGGTTCGCAAAGATGCAGGCGGCTCCGAATGCGGCTGTGTGCGTCGGGCGTGGTCGCGGTGGCCATGGAATGCGCTCACTTTCACCAGGCCAGATAGCGCGCGCGCGCCGCGTGCGCACCAACACATCCAAGATGCGGAATGGAGATCGTTCGTGCACAGCCTCAGATGTTCGCCAACCACCTACCGTACCTTCGCTTATAATACATGCTCGTACACGATCTCTTCGCACACTTGACGCGGTCCGTGTGCGCGTTCAAATCCGAGAGTACGTGAGCAGGTACGCCTTAGAGAACTACCCATGCATACCCGGTGGCACAGACGTAAGTTTCGCGAAAGGATCAGGGTGGCTTTCCCTCGAGTCCATCCGCGTCCTTCGCGTCGCTCCTGCTTACCTTTGGCTCGAACGATCAGCTTTGCCGCTTTGAACCGATGACTGGATCGATCGGGAGGTCAATTCGGAAAAGGTCACGCGTAACCCTGATCGAGAAGATGAATAGCGGCAGTGGAGAACCGACATCTCGGAGCAACCACCGGGTATACACGGGACCAACACAACCGCTGGATCTCTATAAGGACTGCATGCGGTCCCGTTATGATTGCGGGAGACGCCGCACTTTGCACGGAACTTTGCAGGAGCGCGAGTTCGAGCAGTAGCTGATAATCCTGGAGATCTAGGATTCGGAGGACTCGAGTTGACGATTGCCTGTTTTTCGCTTCGGGTGACAATGCGTCGGCGCCAAATCAGCATCCTTACGGGGATGCTCGAGGACCAAGTGTCGGGCTGTTTAAGCCTCTCTCTTTTCCAGGGGGACCGAAGGTCAGTCGCGCGGTCCTTCGGGTTATCCGACATCGTGATTCTCACGTAAACGCGACGACAAGACCGGGCTGCAGCCCTAATTAATTAGCCGAATCGCCGCCACACTCGACGATTTCGAATAACGATAAGCCGTTTTCTTCTTTTTCTTCATCTTCGCCTTTATCTTCATCATCTTCTTCTTGTTCGTTTTTTTTTTTTTTTTTTTCATTTTGTTTCTTCTTCTTTTGCTGCTTCTTCTTATTCTTATTCTTCCTCACCTTGTCGCCGCGATGAGAACAGCTCGCGCGGAACTTCGCCAAGACGCCTAGACCGGTCACGAGGACTAATATGGGAACGCTCGTCTCCGAGGTATAAGATAGGAGACTCCACCCGGCGAGGCCTCAACTGGATCACAGCCAGCAGGTATGCCTCCTTTACTCGTTTTTTGTTCAATGCAGCTGGAAAGAGCTCTGGCAGCGGTTGCCGAGTTACTTGACTTATAAATTATAGTAGCTTTGAACCCGATAAGCGGAACATCAAGAGTTAGATGCTTGCACCGGTCTGATCCCGACTTGCGGAGCTAATCAAAAAATCACCTTGCTAGTTTCCAATCAAGTTGTTCAGCTATAAGGAACTGAGGGGGATCTGAATCGTTATCTGCTTACACTGACAACCTTTCTATCAGCAGAATGTGTACACCATGCTTCCTTTGATTTTAAGAGACCAACAACTTTGAACGAAAGCGACAGTTTAAAGATGAAACAGAAAATATTGCACTGAAAACTAGAAAAATAGCATCCCTAATTCTACACAATTTCATCATGTTCGTCGTTCTTCTTCTGTTATGCTTAAAAGGTGTAAAGACGTAACGGAATCTACTTCTAAAATATATTTAAATTGACCAGAGCTGTTGCTTCATCTGGGTATCAAAGTGCATTCAATAAAACAAAACTTTACCGGTAAAGAGTAATATTCGGTTTCAAAGCGATTAACGACGAGCAATCAACGAAACACGCGGTAAAATATAGGGGTACAGGATTTACAACGAAAATATCGATTAATTTTTTATTTCTGATCAACGATTATCGAAAGACATACACATAATTATCCCTGGCGTAATCGCCAGCGAATATCGTTGGATAGATGCAGAGATAAACTGAACAAAAGCAAAATAAAACACACAAAACTAAGAAGAAAAAAAAAATAAAATAAAAAAATAAAACTTAACCGAGTGGTAGGCGAACCGGTGTTACCTAACCCATCGATGCCACAGAGTGTTTGAGGTCCTACCGATGATCGTCGACGATGGTTACGTGAATCCGATGAAGCGAGCGATACGGGGGAACGTGTGTTCGTATAATTGCCACAGCATTTGGTAGATGCTGCCGGTGAACAGCGGCCAAGTCCCACGGGCTCATTGTCTAGGCTCACAGCCGTGGCCCACACGCCATAAAGGACACTCGTTGCTCTGCCCCCGAAATTCTAGATACCAGATGAAACGGAAGATAAATGTGTTCCACGGAGCGTGCGTGGAAGAGCTACGGAGGAGTATCGAAATCGGGATAAATGACGAGCGGCCAGCCACCGATACGAATCACCTCGGGACGGTGCTACGGAGGTTCTTTCCAGCTTCACTCGATCATGGAGCTCGATGGGATTTAAGCAAAATGCGATTTGGACATAAGCAGAGGCACTTGGTCATGTCTCGATTAAAACAATAAATGACCGGAAAAGTTGAGCGAAACGTGCCTGTATAATAAAATACGGTCAACTTCAATTACCGCAGTAGAGAGGATATAAAAAGGAAAAAAACAAAAAACAAAATGGCGACTGAAATTAGCCTGGAGTGTAAAACTGCAGAGACGACTGGTCGTAGAAGTTCTGTTTTATTTTTTTCTTCTTATATACATACGTATCAATGAAATGTAATTAGTTTTATACGGTGGTTAGCCAATCGTTATACAGATGTGTAAATTGCGTGGATCGTTTTATTTGTGTAACTGGTCAGGAACATCATTATACTCCGTAAGCTCGTGCCTCGATAATCGTTACCGAAAATATAATTCACCCCTTGGGCTAGACGCCGGGATTTGAGAGTATTATTAAGCGTTTGTTTGAACTTTTGGACATTCCGATCGATTTATTAGCAATCGCGGCGATCTGCCCGTATGTGCCTTAGATCAAGATCTCGAGAGTTAATTATACCGATCGATCGATCGATCGATCCAACTATCGTGCCGCTTGATCTTCCCAAAGGCAATGAAAGTTGAGACAGATAGAAATATGCAAAGGTTGCCCTGTGCGTGTAAGAACGCCTGGCGTTATCGGAATCGGGCATCTTTAAGGATTAAGCAAAGTGGTGCGCGAATTACGATGCGCGGTGTGAACGCCTCTCCGCAGATCGCGTCACGATGCATTCGCATCGATGAGATTCCGGCCGGGTATCAGCGGAATTTTAACGAGCGGGCGAGACTTTTATAACGAAGATAGAAATCGGCGCGACGCCGAATACCGGAAGGCATGTCGGAGGAGATTCGCGCAGTTTCCTCGAAAATAAATCTAGAAGAAATATCCCATGTGGTTTGAGGCGCTCGGCTTTCATTAATCGGGTTCTTGCAGAGCCGGAGCGCGGGAAGAGCGAGCGTCGCGACGACTCGAGCTTAGAAAGCGGCCGCGTATGCAGTAAGCCTAACGAGTTCGAAGCTGACCACCGCAGCAACGGCAGGCGACCGTTCCGACGTCCCGATACACGCCGATACCTGAATTACGAAGATAAAGATGCCAATTAAGATCCATCAGCCACGCAAACACGTTTTACGCGTTATTCCATCCTCGCCCCGTGTCGCGAACAATGAGACAGGCGCCCGGCGCTTTTACCGTTTCGCTTCGCGCTCCGGAACGAGCCTATCCCGAGGAAGATCCACCGACCTGGAAATCCTTCGATCGAGGAATGCTCCTCGAGGAGAATTATTCGAGTCCGCTCTCTTCGAGGGGAGAGGTGCTCATTTTATGGCCGCTCGTAAATCTTTTCTCGGTCAACCGTTAACTCGCAGTTTTAGTCGTGGGTATGGTCAGGGCGGTTTTTCATCTCCGGTAAACCAGCTTCACGACCCTGAGTTTGTCATACTGCACACAGAGTTACAAGATGCCTGAAAATAATGCACGATACGTCG
This sequence comes from Neodiprion virginianus, assembly GCF_021901495.1. Lineage (NCBI taxonomy): Eukaryota > Metazoa > Arthropoda > Insecta > Hymenoptera > Diprionidae > Neodiprion > Neodiprion virginianus. The sequence continues at coordinate 33,635,967 of NC_060877.1, read as the reverse complement.
GGTCGAGGGTGTGAAAATGAACTGTAACTCGATTTAATTATAAAAGTTTAATAAGACAAGGATTATACAGATTTTCGATTCAACATTCGTCAACTAATTCTTCGCTGACCACATTTGAGAAAGATGAGGCACGTTTAACATCCTAATTGCGACAGTGCCCTGTTCGCGGCAGTGATTTCCGTTGCTGCGGACGATGGTCGATTCAAGCTCCGTAGAAACGGACGATAGAAACCCCATGGGACCAGGAGGTGGGCGTCGTGGGCAAAAGCCCTGCGGTGAAGAGGCCGAGCATAATCGCGGAACGGTGCGTCGAGGAGCGAACGAGCGGATGGGAAATCGCTTTCGACGACGAGGAAGGATGGAACCCGAGAGGTGCGTGGAAGCTGAGAAGTCGGATCAGGCATGAGCGGCTAGGCGAGCCGCGGAGAGGAGAGCGAGTAATCCGAGGCCCAGATGCACCGATAGGCGAGGGGGCGGAAAGTGGGCATCGGTAGCCCGGAGAATGCGCGCGGTGCCCGATGCCGAGCCGTCAAAAATGTAGGAGTAGCGCGGCCTCGGGGAGTGGACGGACCGCCGTTTGCACCGCTGGACGTCCAGTGGCTCTCGATTCTGCTCTAGTTTCGCGGGCGTTGTCCCAGCCAGCGGCCGGCGGCCATGACGCCCGGTTTACGCAATCGTCGGAACCCGATCGGCCCGAGGGCTCGAGGAGAGAAAGAAGCGCTCGGCTCCGGGTCGAAACGATCCGCGTAGCGTAAAGGCGGGGTTGCGCTGAGCACCTCTGCCCGCGAACCCAGGTCCGGAGTATAAGGTACTTTATTTCCGGGATGTGGGTCGCGACTGCCGCCTGCCACGCGATCCGCGTTTGTACGAGATACTGTACGATATCTTCGGCGCTGTTGCGCGGACCGGGATGAGAGATCGGCGCGGAGAGGCTGCCAATTGAGAAAATCGACGCGCCGATCGGGGGTATTTTTCCGATTTTAGCATCCTTGAATTGTTGCGGAAAGGCGAAACTGCCCGTGTGCCATTTGCGATCTACGATTTATACCGAGATCGGTTCGTACCGGCTGCGCTACGTTGCGAGGGCGCTGAGAGAGCCGGGATCGCTGTTTAATAACGACTATTAGAGTTGAGAGCGACGCGATTCGCTGGATTATTATTCCGCACCTCGTTATATATTAACTCTTGCTTATTTATTATATACAGTTCGAACGAGATATCGACGTTGTTTGTACGATGTGCTCGCGAAGGGAATTATACGATATATACATATGCGTGTGTATATATAACGCGAACGATTTCTCGTTTGTCTAATAAATTATCAGCTATCCGCGAGGATAGCCCGCCCATCCGACACGGAAGCTGAATAAGAAGCCTCGGCTATCTAACGCCTTCGTTGTTTCTATAATAATAACGTCTTACAAATTGTCGATTAAACCCAACGTCAATCAGTCGGTTAATCCGCTCTCGATATGCGCCGTTCTAGAAGGATCTCTTTTTCTACCTCGATTTCTTCATTTTATTCAGTTTAATTTTTTTAACACACCTCGAACGCATCGCGGGCTGTTAAACCGACCCATGTAGGCAGAGAAGCGAGTAGAGGAAAAGCCGACTACTCGAGTTCTCCGCGGAAGTAAACACGCGGGCATATAAGAAATGAAAAAAAAAACGTTAATAAATAACGAGATTTCCAGAGAGGACGAAGGAAGGCGAGATGGTATATGGCAGGCGGCCTAGGCGTAATACGATGAAATAAAATATTCACTCAAGCCTCGGAGGACTGTGTGACGTATTAATACGAGTATGCGCGAGCCAACCGACGAAGGCTGTCCACCGACAGGTCGGGGCATTATTGTAAAAACCTGTGATATATATCTTGAGAAGAATTGACATGACGAATGCTCGGCTCCGAGGCATGCACGCGTGTGTGTTTGCGCGTGTGCGAGTGATCCTCTTCGCCCGCTAGATCTCATTTCGTAAGATAATACATGCCTCGCGTTACGGTTAACAGGATTGTGCAGTTATTATTTCACGGACATAATTGAAACAAGTCGTTTTGCAATTCTGGGTCCGCGTATACGCGGCTCATGTCGCCCCGAAACTATTTCTGTCGATTAATCTTGAAAATGTACATATACATCTCGTTTCTTCTCAGCGTCTTCGCCGCCAACGCGACGCAATATCTCTTCGGTGAAATCCATTCGCATTGGTTCGCTCGCCTAATTATTCATCGCGTCAAATTCGGCGATAGACAATATTCGGCACAGCTCAAAGCTCGCGAATTCTCTACCGCTGTAGGCATTCGCACTCTGTTGGTCACAGAATAAACGCGTCGTGTCGTTATACATATATCTATACATACATATATATATATATATACGTATACACCCGCTCAGCTTTTTCTGCCTATATGGACGAGGCGATCTCTTCGCGTACCGCAAATGGCGAACCGCGACGACGCCCTTTTGCGCATTGCCGGAAAAAAGGAGAAGCGGAAGAAGAAGTGGGTGGATGACGTGCAGGCGGTAAGAGAAAGAGGATAAAAACGATCATTTTTCCACAAATCCGTCAGGGACGAGCGAGCTCGATTCTTCTACAGTTGGAAAGTAGCGAGAGTCGTCTTAAGACGCGAGCGAAACAAGAGGAGAGCCTAATGTCTGTTTTATAGCACCCCGCTATGGCGGTGAATTTTATATCTTCCGTGATGATTCCGCCGAGCTGCACTCTGTAATTATAAAAATCGCGAAAAGAGCTCTTTGCCGTTGCACAATTCTAGCGGTCAGTTTTTTGCAGGCTGCAACAATCTGCGCACCCCTTTCTTTCCCAGCGAGTGGATGGTGAGTACCACCGATTGCCACTAAGCTTAAAATAAGCGATGCATCGATTAATCGAGTTCAAATGAGTAATCTAACACGACTCGATTGAATCGGTAAAAATTAACCGATTAATCGATTGTTTCGTATTTTTTTTTAAACGGTGCATGCGAAAACAAAATTTCGTAACTTTCGGTATGTATAAGTCTTGATAGCGGAAATTTTTTTTTAATAATTCACAGTTTCATTCAAAAATTTTTCAATTTCAGATGACAATATTCATTGATCTTTCACTGAATATGTCAAATAGGTACTTGCTAGGTCAGACAATGCTAATAATCGATATTTTAATCACATAAATTATTATTGTATTGCATCGTTCATGGGAGTAAAAATCAAAAACCGATCGTGAGAAAAAATAATCAAGTTGGTCGATTGATCTGGTGTGAAAAATAATCGATTATACTCGATTAACCGGGAAAAAATAACCGATTTAATCGAAAATTGGCTGTTTATGATAATTCGCAGCAAGTGCCGCTCACATCGGATATACGTTGATCCTCTCGGTATTTTCGAACGCTTAGATCCAGCCGATCGATCGTCCGGTATTAGCCGATTATTGCCCGTAGGAGAGCACAGGCTGCGACGAGGGAGACATCGTCGGTGCAGTCTATAAACATTCCCGACTTTTTTGTCAGCGCATAACGTTCTCGAGGATATTGTTAGCCTCCTCCCCGCCGCCTGCTGCTTCACTTTCGATACTTTCAAAGCCATGCTCTGATGTATCCAGTATCACTCTCAGCGCGTTGGGTCCGAGTAGAGAGTCCGAGAGTAGAGTCTCCTCGCTTTCATTACAGAATAAACTGGAACTAGATCACCGTGTGGCTGTACGCGTGCTTTTCCGTTCGGCGATACACAGCTCGATTACACACACTTACACACCTACGTGTACCTAGACCAGGTACCGGAGGCTGGGCTCGTCTTGTACGGCCGCCTCGCTACGTACGTAATATTTATTTTGCGCCGGCCACCTGCGGTCATTCTATGGATCTCTTGCACCTACATCTATCCGCTGGAGTTTCATTTGATTGGTACTTCCAGCCTTACGTATACCCCTGCCTACCTCAACTTCTGCAGGAATGATCCTCGGCCATCGCCGCTACGGCCTGAGACATAATGATGAAAAAGCAAACACCGCTACTCGCACATATTTATATCACACAACGAGGGGCGAATTCATCGCTTGCACTACATCTCGACGCTTCCGCTTCCGCGTGCTACCGTCACGCGAAAAGTTGATGAAGGCGTACCAACTCGTAAGTTACGGTAGCAAAAATTCATTCGAATCAGCAGATTCGTTTCACGAAGGGAGAGTTATTGACTCTTCATCGTTTTCTGCAATCAGCTACATCTCGCGAGAGAGAGCTGACTGCTCGGTGACATCTGGTGGCTGCCTGTCGTGGTAGCGGTGTGTCATGTTTCCTGTCGCTTCAATGAAATGACAAGAACCCATTGGATGCCAAGAAATTCATCTGGACAATGAAAGGTACAGTAAATAATTTTCATACGTTTTGCAATGTATTATTAAACGGTGTGAAGTTGGGAGTATTACTACCGAATTTGATCTTCTGTTACTCCTCACCGAGTGCAAGTGATTTAAAAAAAGTTAGGGTGAGAAGCCCCTGTTTCTCATTGTCAGTTATTTTCCATTCATCGTATCCCCGCAGAAAAATACACACCATTAAAAACAAAGCGTGATACTCTAAGCGTAGGAGCTCCTACGTAGGGCTTAAAGATAGTAAAGTAGGTTCTATTTGAATGCAATATCAAACCCGATTTTGGGGCCAAAAATGTCCTAAGTTTCCCGATTTACCAAGTTTACCAAGGAACTTCCTTTAACCCTCCAGAGGTAGTACGATTCGATGTATTAATGAATTGTGGAATTTTATATTTATATTAACTCGAAGCTCCTCTCGTTAGACGGGTTTCTGCATTCGTAAGCACGTTGAATAAATGCAGTTGAAATGCAATACTTAATTTTCCAATGTTATTGAAACTTATCAAAATTACGTCGAAATAGCCCTTGGATTATTCAATCTGATCAGATGAATGTCGCTATAATAATATATTTGTGAAAAAGGAGTTACAGATCCAATGGGGAAGCTGTAGATTGAATAGCGTCAAAATAGGTTCAATCGTCTGTGGATGGCGTCAAAGTACGATTTGGTACTTTAATTTTTAGGAGTCGGAGGGTCAATGTAGGGTTTGTCCTTAAATTCTTAGAAGTCGGAGGAGTTTGATGCAGGGTATCTAGGTTCAGTTTCCTTCAAAGTAGGCTCATACGAATCTTGGTAAGGTCAAACGTGGGCGTTAAATTTCAACTCGGTTCTTTCAGAGTAAATCTCGGTACAAACTTGGCGATTTACAAAATCACCGCATAAGAAACTCGCAACGGCACGTTGCGACGATCAGAAACTCTCACAAGTCACAATCATAGGCTGAATGACGGTGGAAACACCAAGTCGCAACATCGCGCTGGTTACGGGCCTGCATTAGCTGCAGCTCGCGCTCCTTTCCCCCACGCATTTATAGGAATATCGCGGTAGTCCGAAGATTTTTGCGGAACGGACTCCTGGCCGTGTTGCTCGAGCCGTACGCCGGGCACGGGTCCCCGCACTCCCGGCGGATATGTTATTCGCGAAGTTTAAAAAACGGCACACGCCTTACGGTGGCACCGAACGGCTAGACCGCGCTCGTATCCCCGCCGCGGCGCTGCCGGCCAGGCGAAGCTTTCTCTGCAAGAGCACCTCGCCTCCTGGGCCCCATCAGGCCCCGTTCGGCGCCCCGGAACCCCCGTGGTGCCCCGCGCCCACCTACGCGTCGCGACGTACGCCCGTAACGCGAGGCTCCCCGGGTGCCGGCGAACCCACTACTTTACTTAACTACCGTGTTTCCAATTAGCTCCTCGTTAATGCCGGCGTAGGTCCTTCAACGGCATTAACGAACGCCCGCCCGACCGTTGCAGCGTTGCGGCCCATCGAAACTTAGCGCTGTAAATATACCGGAACTATCAATTGACGAATCTGCTCGTGTTTTGAATTTTTTTCAACAGCTTTAAACTTGTTCCTCTTCTTTTTGTGCTTGTGACGCTTCACAGACTGTAACAGACTCGCAAGATTTATACGTACTAGTCACGCACCTTGCGGTTTTATGCACTCCTCGTTGATTAGCAGATTAGATCGTTTGTGCGATGGAAATACGTGTCAGGATATCGCGATATAATTAGCCTGAGTAAAATCGACCTGCCAGAAGCCTACTATCGGTATTCTCATACAAATAATTGGGATTAAAATCCTTGTACCGATATGTTTCTGAAAATCTGATAAACATGTTTTCAAATGGAGCAACGATGTAAAACTGACGATCAATGCTAGAGACGGAAGAGGGATAGAAAATTATGTATCGATTAATCGAATCTTGAAAAATTATTGCTCTCTTAAAGTTTCGATAATGTACACTAGTGCGGAGTGACGTTCGGTAGCTGAGAAATAATCATCGAAAAACAGAATGGTTTTTCTTTTGAAGGATTAGACGATCGTTCGATACTATTGTAGGTACGTACTCTCGCAAAAACTTGAGAACTTTCGGTAGTCGAGCAGAGGCCACTCGATACTAAACGCGAATTTTGACACAACTATAACACGTGCCGATTTCTAAAGTGGTCACTAGGTTTTATGATACTATATTACACGGTGCGGTATGTATACATATTCCAAGGTCCGTAAGGAACCACCATATTATCTCACGTCTGTGGTCATAATTTTGTACATCGACACGTGGTACTAGGCTGTCAAAATTTACGACGGAATTTCGGTTAATGATACTGCTCCGTTGCAGAGATAGAAAAAACTAGAAGAAAAAAATATTAAGGCGTGAGTTCTTTTTATCCTTCAAAGGTTCTCGTCAATTAGCGATAAAAAATTGAACGGGGTTACGAAAAGAAAGAAGTGTAACTAAATTTCATTAGGCGTTTCCACCTGCCTTCGGCAGATTTTTAGCTCATGGACCGGAAGTGACAGACGTCGAGAATTGGCGGCGGCGCAAAGAGCATTTTCGTACAGGCGTTTAAGTAATTTATAGTCCCTGTAATTACGCATTGTATAAGGATATATATGTACGTAAGTGAAGCCCATTAGTAGGTGATATATTTTTTTCTCGCAATATCTTTCCCGCCCCCCTCCCGTCGTTCATAGTACCAGCGCGCGCGTTAAGCGCATGAATATTTCGAGCCCGGCGCGTACGGCCTTTTGCGAAAATGATCGGGTGTCTAAAAAGCTTGAAGGCCGGATAAATAATACGAAGGAGTGACGCCGCGGTGAGAAATAAAAAGAAAATGGCTCCTCTCGTTTTGGAGTGCAAGGAATTGTCGTCCGCCTCTTCTGGCTGCGGGTGACTACTCGACGCTCTCCGTAAGACGGACTCCGCTTCGCTTCGAAGGCCGTCCGATACCCGTCTCCAGCCGATGCCCAAACTAGATCACTTCGTGCAGCGGACCACGCCAGGGCGGCGGCTCTCGACGCCGAGAGAAGGGGACCGTGTCCGACGTCGCCGAGGCGAACGACGCGGCAAGAACACCAACGCCGTCGTTACTTCGGCTCGGTACCACTCGCAGCAGGCAGCTGCGGTTTCCCGCGTTTCATCGCGCCGCATTTAGACGACGACACAACGTGGGGACGAAACGCGAGGCTTCGATTATACCCTCGAGGCCTCCGAACCGTCCGATTTTTGCTTGTCTCTTACGGCGAGAGTTAAGCCGATCCGATCGCGGAGGCGGTTTCATTGGTCAATCTGGAGTTCTGCGAGATCCTTGGTCGAGCCGGAAATAGGTTCTACTATCGAGAAAAAATTGATTTCATTGATTCGCGGATCCACTCGATGGAACCGAATATCCGTTTGAATGATGAAAAATGCGTTTGTGCGATCTGGACAATTTCGGTTCAGATTAAACTAGAGTTTCAATTAAAATCAAAATCTGTTCAATCAGAACGAAAATCAGGTTGATCGGTTAAAAATTGGTCAGCTAGATTGTAAATTGGTTCAACGCACACAGCAAAGACTAAAAGAGACACATTTGTATATTATAACTCGTACAAACCACTTTTACGGTAAGTAGTACTAAAATTTTGAATTCTCAGACAATATTAACTTTCAGCATAATAGAAGAATAATTATCCTAGTTGTAAAATTTAGATGTCTGATCACGTAATTATATTCTTCTCTGAATTGTTAAAACGAATATTGGTTTAGATCAGAAGAAATCTGTTGAATTCAAATAAAGGTGGGTGTAATCTGGATAAAATTGGTTCAGTTGAGACGACAATCACAAAGTTTCTTCAATAACATAAAAAATCGGTTCTGTGAAAACGAAAATCACTCCAACCGAGGCAACAATCGATCGGCTCAGTCCAAAATTGAATTAAACGAGACGAAACTTGGTAGTATAAAAGCAAGTGGGCCAGTTCAACTGGTTTAATTTCAGATTCACGTAGGAGCAGAATCGGTTGCGTGAAAAAAAAGGATCATTTAAATCGGTTCAATTTTGGTTTCGTAAATGAGCAAAATGAGTTGACTCGATACGGAAAAAAATTGTTCATCGAGTGGAAAATCGGTTGCAACATTCTCGGACAGGGTATTTCCGCAAGACCGAGAACGAAGAGTCGATCAATGATCAGTGATTCCTAGAGCGCGCAGCGAGGAGCCTGGGGTGAAGGCGGGTTTGCAAGAGTTCCAGAACGGAGTATGGAAGCGGAGGATGGTGGTTCGAGGAGGGAGCGAACGCCGCGAGTGAAAGTGAGTCCTGGACTCGGCAAATCGGCAAATCGGCCGTCAAGCCGCGACGGCCACGCGTCCTGTCCGCGGCGTACGACGGCCGCTGACGTTTAAGCGCAGAGCCGCTCGACGGACGCACTCGGAGCCCCCGAGTCGAGGTGGAGTACGCGTGACACACCTACGGGAAAGGCCGATGATATGGTGGAAGCGGCACCGCAGCGGGGCGTTTCGCAGCCTGCGGACACGTCGCGCGGTCAGAGGAATATAGTCTTGCGAAATCGGAGCGGCGCGGCGGCCACGCCGTCGAGGTACCATCATTTATACCGGCTCGACACGCCGCGGTCTTTGATATTGTCACTTATTAAACTACTGCACGTTGTACTTTCTGTTTCGTCGATTTTTCATTTCCAAGATAATATATCTCGTTCGTGACGCAACGAGTAGGTGCAGTGGACGATTTCACGCCTACTAAAGCCCCCCGAGACACGGTGTCTTCTAGGAATCCGCTTCTGTTACGGAGGAAACATTTCGAAACGGTATCGAAACTAGACAGAGAGAAGCCGTAGAAACAGTATTTTTCGCGCTACCTTTCTTTACTTTGAAAAAAACATTCAATTACTGGAAGTATCGTCAAGTGGGATGAGAATTTTATGTCGTTAATACGTTTTTTTTAACGTCATAAAATGTGGAAAACTTGAAAAATTTATACAAATATACGTCGTGTAAACTGTTTGGCGCTGCTTTAAATTTGTAGAATTCATCATTTCCGTGCGAAGTCTTGTAAATTAGATATGTTTTCATCAAACCATTTACGAGATCATCGTGGAAGTTTGTCAGAATAGACACATAGACCAATATTTTTCTAAAAACCTATTTTTCGGATACTATGGGTCTAAAAACGCGAGGATTCGTTGAAATCAGACAACGTTGTGTTCGACCGAAGCAAACACTTTTTCTACATCACCTGCATAGCTGATGGTGAAAAGTAATTTGAATATAGAACAATATTCAGAAGGTGCAGCTAAAGTTAATCGGGATAGATTCTTTTCAATCAATTTTTCTTAACCGTATCAAACGTCACAACCATTTATATAAAATTCCATTGAACGTAAAGCGAAATGTAACGATATAATTTGTAAATCAGGTTTTATTCTGACCTTCATATTAGTTCTAACACGTTTTTTGTTAATTCTTATCGAATTCCATTATAATTGACGAGTGAAGAAGAAAAAAAAAAATATTCACTTTGATCGAACTTTGAAAAGGCACAAAAAATGGTTAACATCAACTGAATCACTTCGATATAATCTCGTAATTTAAAAACTCGATAGGTTTAGTATTTATTTGTTTTTGGTTCAAAGTTGTTTGAACAATATATTGTCGAGAAACAAATCACCGTTCGAATAACATAAAACATCAGTGTTTATAGCAAAAAAAAAAAAGAAAACTAACGTAATACATGAGTTAATCTAGTGATAGGTACACAAGAAACAATTGAATCGTGCAAAATCATCATACCCGATATTAAGTGCATGCCATGCTCCACAAAAAGGGCTGCGAAATATATTGTCAGAGTGACGAAACAATTCTCATAGCTAAAGTGGAGCAAGGAGTTGCAAATTTTTTGCCAATAGAGTTGCAAACGATCCTCCTTGCCCGCAGGCACGCGATCAGCTGGGCACGTGGCTCGTAGAGAGTCCACCCCGCCTTCTAAATTGGAGCGGCGAGATTGGCGGTGGCGGTCCGTGGACAGCATCGCCTAGAGGCATCTCTCGGCGGATCGACAAGCCGCACGGCTATTTCAACAGTCGAACGGAGCCGAGCGGCGAATCAGCCCGTCGTCGTCAGGATGTCAGGACTTGGAGTCCGCTAAACTAATCCTAAGTAGACGCCGGCCTGGCTACCTATCACTGCTTCTGCTATCCGTCTCGAAAGCACTATCTCTCGCGGTAACGGGACGTCCCAACTTCCATCCTGCTAATCCTGATCCCCCGCAAACAATCTCAGACACGATCGCTGGGCGGAGCAGCCACGATGATATCGTGGCTCGTAGATTTCAAATCACGAAAACCGTAGCAGCTATTTCGGATGGGAATTGAATTCTCTTATTCGAAAGCAGGTTTTTTTTTTGCTCGGGTATTCGGATTCTAGGATCTTCGGATACCTACTCGGTTTTTGTATACTCTCAAATTTTGCGTCAAAAGGTTTGGAAAGCTTGTACTGAGATTGACTTGGGACCTGATGACTAAGTCTGATGTGACTTGCAATTGAGTGAAAAATTGAATTGACATTTTCGCATAAAGCAATTAAATCGTTTAGCTTGCAGATTCCTGATTACAGAATGAACGTCATCAAAACTTCGGAAAAATTAGTGATTGCACTCGGAGTGCGATTTTGATTATCAACTTCAATATATATGTATCTTCCAGAACCATTCACCGTCATAATGAAAAAAGGGTGAAAAGAAATGAGCATGGTTTCAAATGATTTCCATTTTGCAAATTGAGACCCTCTTAGGTTCCGGAATGTCTCTTGATATCAACATACTTTGATATTCTCTTCGTCTTTCCAAAGTCGGAAATACATCTGCGGTTCAAAATCAGTGAGAGCGAAGCAAAATAATTCCGCGGAGGAATCTGTAACGGGCTTTTGTCTCACGTGGCACGGAGCAAATGGAAATACAGAGATACACACCGCAGGACGACGTCTTCCGAGTAGAACTGGAGGAGAGGCGAAGCTGCGGCATATTGCAGGGGTGCGGAGATCGGGACGGTGTGCACACGCATGTGGCGTGCCAGTCCAGGAAGTACTAATATAGAACGAAGCAAGGCGCGTAGACGTATTGTTACGAGCCTGGAGGAAGTTTATCACGATTCCCGGCGTATTCCTTCATTCCCGTTTCTTCCTACGGGTTTCTTATAAGCTCCTTAAGCTCCGCGCACCTCGATACCAGCCGTGCGAGACGAGAGGGCGCGTATTGTGAACGGGAAACACAGCTCGTCCGCACGAGGATATATCGACGCCAATAAAGGATCGATATCGTTATAAATCGAGATATACCGATGGGTACACGGGCGGTACATGTACGCGGAGCATCCGACATGAACCAGCGGGCTATTATAAGGTTCGTATAGAGAAGGTTGCGGTATAAGAATAAGGCCCAGGCCCGCCTCGGCAGGGTCGAGCTATGGGTGGTCCGCTATGCTAATCGCGTATCCTCAGCTCCCCTCGGCTCGTTGTCGCTCTCCATCGACGACGCTGCCCAGGCATCGAGTGCTCACGGGGGATACGGAATACCGTGATTTATCAAAATCGGTGAAACCGAAACTCCCACGCCCTCCGAAACCCTCGGCAAAACGCCGGGACCACCGTGCAGCTTCGAATCCACGTCTCTGCATAAGCTCGAAAATTTTTCAAACTTTCCAAAACTTGAATTCTTTTTTTCTTCCTTATTTCGACGCAAGCTTGTACGATAGATGACCACGATGCACTTCTGACTCGCGTGACATTTTTTCATCTGTAGACACCGAAATCAAGACATCGCGATTATCTGCCGTTGAAAAAAGAGCGCAGTTTGACTAATATCCACGATCAATGGATTGAGTTAGATGAATATGGAATCATTTGAATTGTTGAACGGGCAATGCGTAACTTTTTTCCTGATATGTGACAGCTACTCATCGCCCGCTTCCTAGTCTTGGTAGCGGTTGCAGTTCTATTGCAAAAACTCTGTTATTCACTCGAGGAATGTAACAGGTGTCGATGAAATTAATGCACACGCGTAATTCCCGACTGTTTTCTCGCCGTCTCAGTGGCAAACGCCACGTTGCTAATCAGAGGCACTGCTATATAAGAAAGCAATCTGCAAACATAAATAACCAAACTGTTTCAACCGTTTATAATTTGAAATTAAATATTTATTAACTCTGATGGTGATCAAGAGATGATAGGAACGTTGAGTTCTCGTTCGCATAATAAATTACAATCTTTTTATGGGTGATCGATTCTCTCCTCGCATGTATGCGGCTTGCACGATCGGTTACACAGCACCGTCGGGCAACGCTGATTCACTCGTCAAACTTTCGATTCTAAAAAGCAGAACTGATTCGAATTAATTCCAAAGTATACGGTATGCCACGGCGTAGTGGCTAGGTCGGTTCCTCCGGCCGGTCCATCTCCTCGTCTCCTGTTAACCCGACGCGCCGAGAAGGTTTTGACCAGCAGCGTGGCTCGAAAATCGCCAGGATCCAGAGTCATAAGCTCTTCCGCGCCCCGGCCCGACTAGTCGCGTCGCGTTCGATCGAGATGAAGCTGTCCCCCGGGGATCGGAGAACGCTCGAAAGTTTGCGACAACATTTTCACCACCATGGTTAATCGTGACTTACGTTACCGTTAACACTGCAGAAATAAGAGTGCAGCAGCTCGAATTGTTTTGACTTCTGACAGCCGTGGTGAAGAGTCTGGGTGTGTCCGGGACATCGGGGATCATCGAACCCGCGTCAGCCTGCTCGCCATAAATTATCTGTCTGCAAACTGCGGTGAAAAAATTCCGCCAATTACTGTTTAACGGGTATGAGACGAACCAACGATATATATATTTTTTTTTCTCCCTCTCTTGATTTTTCTCATCAGCTTGTGAAACCCCAGGGGAAGAGAAAAGGAAAGAAGCGAAGAGAGAAGGAAAAAAGATCGGTGGATGATATCGGATGCGACCTCTCCGAGCATTGCACAAGTGACGCGGTTGTACCTAGCGCGAAACCCAAGGAGGAAACGCGACAACCTTGCCTTATTTATGCTGCGTGGTAAAACGCGGTACGTACTCGCACATATAGGTGTAATGGATAATTGACAGGTGTTGGGTTACGAGTAGGCGCGTGGAACTAAAGAGGACAACTGTGGCGACGACGATGACTCACGAGAGGCTAAAACTGTCGTCGAGAAAATCTCTCTACCCTCCGATTCTCGATCAGATGACGTCGATCCACTCTTCTCTGGAAAATAGCGGGTAGGTTTGTCTCATTTCAGGTTTCCTGTGCTAATTGTTTTGAGGTCAAGTTTTAAGCCACAAGGCCGCAATCGTCGCGGGCCATCGACGGTACAACCAAGCCTCTTCATCCAACAAGGACAAGCTGGACAAGTGGTCAACGTTGTTTACGCGGTTTTTCCATCGATTGGAACAAAACGTCGGGGCCTTGTTATCGTCCTTAAGCTAGATTCCCTGATTTCTAAAGTAACGAAAAAATCAACGAGTTCAATGATCGGCTCAGGGCTGAATTAGCTAGCTGGCCATGCCGTGGAATGACGACTAATCAAGACCTTGAACAGAGGTAAAAACGGCGCTGTATTCAATCTCGTTCCGGTATTCCTGTTGTCAATGCGATTCGCAGAAGCGCAAAACAAGAGAAGAAAAGTTGTTATTTTGAAAATGGACAATCCCCGCAGGAACCGCGTTTTGGCGTCGGTGTATACGGTGCACGGTCAATGAGAAAACCGCAAGGAACGAAGAGGAAGAAGAAAAAAGCGAGAGTAAAAGGACAAGAGATATTGAATCTGTCCGGAGCGATGTAGCACTCTGACTAAAGCACGAGATCGAGGTCTGATCTCCTTGAGCCTGCATGACTTTGGTTTTCACATCGCTACAGCCCATCCGGAGCAAGTAGCGTTATCCTCGCGGATGTTGGTTACTATTTTCCTCGCGTATTGGCGGTGCGTCCTTGAAACGATGCCCGGTGTTTCACGCCTTGAAACTCCCGCTCTAGGAATCGTCAACGTCTATCCGAGTCCTGGCCAGCCAGTCGGCTAGACTTCACCTCGACTTCACCTCTACTTCATCTCACTCACGGACACTCCCTTCGACACTGGGTTCCACCTTTACTTGTCGAGGTGCTCTATAGTCTGACCATACTGCAGGGCATCCGGCCATGCACCGCTTGCACCAACGCGAGTAAAAACTAGACCAGCTGAGTACCTAGATGGCCGCGGTGCAGAATAATCGGTCTTGTTCTGATCCGGGACTCCTCCACACGGGACGAGGTCCAGTTGTGCTTTTAATGGCCGGGAAGCCCGCCGCACCCCGCATGTAATATTCTATGCGAGTGAGAACGTTAATTGCTTTCAACTCGTCAAGGAGCTGATCGAAATCCGCGAGAGCGACGCCGAGTCGAAGGTAAACGGTAAGAAAGTGTTATTGTCAGTATAACAGTACTCAACCCATATGACTCGATCGGGTCCTTAGGACATGTACGGCACTTGTCACAGCCAGTCCTCTCGGTATCTTTCCAACTTCGAAAACCCGGAATCAGACCAACTCCTCGGTTTCTTCGTGCCCGACAACCACGCGTTCTGCGCTTCGGAATTCCCAATTGAGGCTGGGAAGCAAGGCGCGGCACTCGTGATTGACCCGACCGCGTATCGGCGATTGCGATTACACGCATTACTGTATTGTTGGCTAATCTCATTGCTGCAAGGGTGTGTTGTAAAGGACCGGCGGATGGGGACCTCAACCCACGTCCACCCGCCAGTCAGAAGTCACGTTGCATGCCACCCGAGAACAGCCCGAACCCCGCAGGACCGGACTCATTGGCGGAATCGGCTGATGGTTGCGAGCATGCACTGTACGAGTATTGTATCCACACACACAATACAAAGTAGACGCAATATCTATCTTCGCTTGGGCAATAGTGAACGGATCGGCGATCGCGGATGTCAAGTCTCTCGGACCATGCATGTCTCTATGTACTCCTTGTACTTGCGGTGCGCTCGACATGCACGCGCACCCTTTGCTCGACCCGACGTGAGGTTTTGCACAACCTTGTTTGCTTTTTGCTCGCCATTCAATGCAGATCGGAGCAACGGTGATATAGGGCTGAAACAGGACGACGTTACCACTTATCAAGCATGTTGATTTTCTCCCATTCTAACATCATTCAGATCTCGTCTAAGATCTGCCCAATTTGTAATTCGTCTAGCGAGAAACAGCAACAATTCTTGCAGGAAGGTTGGGACTGTCACTAACCGACAATGAAGCGTACAATGTATACCTTTTTACGATACAAATACTTGCGGAACCTTGTCTGGTTAGTATGCTTTTATCCAACTGTCCGAGTTTCGGTATTAACCCTAAAAATTTATCCGTGTTATTCGTCATTAATCGAAACCTGTTGAAACAGTGACAGACCTGGGCTGCCTTCTGACGACAGAACGACGTCTCGCCGAACTTTTTCACTTCCCAATTACTGTCGCAATGATACGCGGGCGTGTTGATCATTCGAATAAATTTTCGATCCAGCAACGAAATTAGTACACGGAGGCATTACGTTATACGTCGACGTTTGCACGACTGGCTGTGGTGGTCTTAAGCCTCGGCCAGAGTGTCGATAACAATGAGGTAGGTGGCAAAAAATCTATTGAAAATAAAACCGTGTTGGTACAATACTAATATTTCACGGTTGCAGATCACGGCCGACCTTCGCGCGGGTAGATTCGATCGATTGATCGGTAGCAGGAGGGGCGATGCGGTCGTACGTAGTATTACACCTATCCGTGCCTACTCAATAGCGTCGATGTTATCGATTCGCGGTCTTATCGGGCTCCACGAATATACGCGGAGGTGGATAAGCGCGCTATTAATAAGTCGCGCGATCCAGACGGACGTTTCGTACCCAAGGTTCGTCGTTCTCTTCTCGAATCGACTCGCGATGTCGGCTCGATTAGCGGCTACCGTGATCCGACTTGTTTTCGGTTGCACTAGACAATTCAGTCGAATGTTTCACAGCTGCGACCCGGATTCGGTTGATTGATGGTAAATACGATCGTTTTCTTCATCGGGTTCGAGGCTTCCTAACTTGCCTCGCAAGAGCTCTCCTGCAGAACTTACGATTAGAGTGCGACTTCTAACGTCGAACAGTCGCTTGCTTCCCGGCGGATGTATCGCCGGAATTTGTCACCTCGATACGCAATCTTCCTCGTCTACACACCGAGTTAACATCGTTTTTGATTCCGAACGCCGATCGCTGTTCGGATACCGATTTCTCGCTCGATGGAATACGCTTTCCCGTACAAGTATTGTTCAATTCCTTTTTTCCGATACCATCATTCTTCCCAGTCATCTTATATTCAGTCCCAATCTTTCCCAATCATCTAGTAGGTATCGCATTTCGCTTACGATTGCTGCAGTGCTTACTTAAATCGGAGAATTGCGGTACCAATTGAACAGAGTAGAATTTAGGTGATTCGTTGCACAATCGTGCGATGGAACTTTTTCAGCCTGATCGCCGTACTGCTTGTGTGAACGTTGAATAATTTGCACGTTGTAAGAATTTTTGCAACGCGTTCTCTGCAAGTGGTTCACGTTGTTTGGTATCGCCAAAGACTTTCAGATTTCTTAACATCACAGTACAGTTGTCGATTGGTCATTTTACATTTACATTACATACATTACATTTTGTCGATTGTACGATAAAAATAATTTCCGATTCTGGATGTATTTATTACTTGTTTTTTTTTTTATTTTTATCTTACTTATCATTGCCTTAAAAATATGAAGATTTGCATTTTCAGACACCGTTTAATAACACATTAAAGGATTTGTTCTCAAGTCCATTGGCAAAATTGCAAAATTCTTCAACAATTCCCCCATCCGTAATAACCGAGAACGGTTTAATCGTTGCTGAAACACTTTTTCTGCGCGTCAAATTGGAACCTGGAAGTCAGATCGTATAATTGAGGCTAAATGCCCGAACTGCAATCGAGTAAATTATGCTTAATCGGCACGAATACCTGGCCATACGTGCAGACACACCGCGGAGCGAAAAGCGTTCCTCCGTCCGATAATTTTTAATTGCGAGTATAAAAAGTGATGGGTGAATTCGTGCGTCGAAAAGATTTCAGGTGATCAATTTTGAATATGACAAACTAGCGAGTAACGTGGCAAGCGGTTTTTCTGTAGACAGATCCAAGGGAAACGAGGCGTGGCAGCGAAGAGGAGAACAGAAGAAGGAACGTCGCGTCGGATGGCGGCAGCCTTCTCGCAAGCCCTCTCGGCGGCCTTCTCTGAGGTAATTTCGAATCTCCCAAGAGGATTTAATTGTCAGTCGTTACGGCTGGGCGTCGCGCCCGAAGCAACGTAATCTGCTCTCCATCAGCGTGATCCCGCCGCATCGTCATCGGCGTCGCGATCGCATCATCGGGGCCGAAAAATACCGCGATACCCTCGGTAAACGACGCGCTGCGCGTTACAGCCAGGCCGTACATACCCTGCATTATGCGGACGTCGAAACGGTTACTCAGAATCCGTCCCGGGTAATTGGAGTTGGCCACTCGAACCCGAGGAAAAGTCAACCGCGTTGACCATCTGTCGATCGGCAGGTTGGGCGTTTCCGAACCATCGGCGACAGTCGGATGGTGCCACTGGCATCCCAGGAGATCTCTCGCCGTGAGCGCAGCCGTCTCGGATTCGCTAGTCCAAGAAGCCCGGGGCGTCCACGCGTATCGCTTATGATTACCGGGTCTCTGGAGCTTCGTGGAAACAAGGAAACGCGCGACTGTGTGTAACGATGAAACGAGAAAACGAGCGGGTACGGCACATTTCGCTAGGTATCCGATCCTTTTTAATTTCATCTCAGTTATTTTTACTTATTTATTTTCTTTTTTCGTGCATTGCTTGTTATGAAACGGCTTTTTTCCCGAGCAGATTATCGTGCGCGTTGATCTCGTTCTGGCGTGCGAGTTTTTGTTCTTGTACAATACAGGAGTGCGAAGCGTGCAGCAGGAAAGACGAAGCTCTGCAGAGGTGAGACAGGTGCTGCTGCGTGGTCCCGGAGAACCGAACGGCCCGCAACGGCTCACGCCCCTAAAATTAAGTGATTACGGAACTACTGATGAGCTCCTGGTGCGCGTCTCGCTAGATTTCCGATCGTTAACGTTTCATTCGAGGCAACCCAGAGGCAACACGTAGTGCGCACGGGCATTCGTGCGATGCTGGCTATTTATAACTGTGCGTTAACTGCTCGCTTCCCGGTGTAAAAGGGCCGAGGTTGTCTGCGCGCGGTGATCCAAGGTGTCAGGTACGTCCGTAAAACGTAATTGGACGGATGTTATTGGAACCCCCGTTCGGCCCATCCTTCGTGGTTCTTTGCGAGGATCCGTGATCGGACTAGTTTTGGTACGTCGAGAGCGAATTAGGAAGAAACGCGAGTAAAAATAATTTCATTTCAGTGGAACAGTCCCAATGAACCCGCGCGTGTAGATCAGGAGGGCTTCTTACGTAAAGTAGCACGAAGTGCGAGACAGAAAAAGCCAGGACACCGCGGACCCCGTCACGTCCAGGAAAGTGAAATTCACAATCGTGTCAGCGAGCTGAGTTTTTTCACCAACACCTCGGCTCACGCCTCTTTGCACGCAAAAACGTGCGTCCGGGTGATACCTGGCAGTCGGACAGCCTACCTACCCACCTATCCACCTACCCACCTCCACCTCTCGGAGGAGCTGCCTTGTACTATTACCGTCATCGTCGATGCCGACACTGCTAAGTACTGCGGACTACTACTACTACCGTTGCTGCCGATTCTGCTCCTGCCGCCGATGCTGAGGCTCGTGTTCACGTTGAGCAACGCCGAGACTTGGGTTGGCTTCGGGTTCGATTTGTTATGCCGCTCCCGAAGGCCGGCCGAATTGCCTAACAATGAGATCCGGAGCGTTAGAAATCATTGTGTGAATAAACAAAATTTGATGAGGACTGAAAAAGGAAGAGATAAACGCGTACCGTCCGCTCGGCCATGTCCGTCACACTTGTGGGGTTCCAGGCAAACACGTCCATAGACGTGTGCTTCTTGAAAGCTAGGAGTAAGCCTGCTCGAAGAAGTCTTAAGATTGAAGAATAGGTACAAGGAAAAATTTGAGCAACTATGGAAAAGAAAAATCTTTTGCTCATGAGTAAACTACGATTATAAAAGGGATTAACGACACATGCAGTACAGTAGCACTGTCAATGAAGCTGCGATATATCTATCTACTTATAGGCAATAAATTTTAGTGCCCTCATTAGCACCGCGCGCGTGGAGTAGCTCGCGATAACAAGCCTGTAGCGGAGTTCTGCACTGGGTTTAATGGTAAAATAAAAAGAATATCACCAATCGGGAGAGTGTCGGCCTTTTCATATACAGAGATTCATATCGTGTATAGGCTAATGATTAATCGCCCTATCTATGTATCGATAAATAGGGTCCGTGATTGCATTGCACTCGAAGTTGATACGAAAAAAAGTGGAATAAAAAATGGGTGCAGATAAAAATTGGCAGAGAAGTCTAGGCGTAATGATCCGTGCGACGAGAGATTAGAATAATAAACCTTATTAATTATGTAAAACTACCACTTAAAGTTCGCGTCTACGGTTCAGTCGCAAAGTCCAGCCGCGCACCTCATGTTTAGTTTGTTCACCGATGGTGGCGCGTATGCGTGCACGTATATATGCGTGTACATGTGTCAGCTGTTTCAGTTTGAACAGCGTGTTGGAATGGTCGCGTTCGGTTTTAGGCACCAATCGCTTTCGATGAAAGATTTATGACCGGTGGTCCATCAATGGTTCCAGAGAAACATTTACCGTTGACTAATTTCAAACATGAAGAGATAGTTCAACAACATTTAATTGCTACAAGGACCAATTATCAGAGAACTCTAGCTCCGCCTAGACTGGACTTCCAATTGCGCTTCATCAATGACTTGATTAATTTTTTTCTGATTTCACCTGCAGGGGGTACAACTTTCACCGTTTATAAATTTCGATGATACACTCGTAGGTCTGCACGTGCTCGATTGTGTATACGCGTTGCACAGCTTTACATTATTCTTCGCCGAATTATAAGCGTCAATTAAAACGACGGTGCCGAATCTTATCTACGCGGAGAATCGAAGTGCGCCCATTTAAACAAGTATCGCCGTAACCACCAACGAGATTCTCCGCAGAGCCACGAACGGCACAAGGAACGTCAACCGCCGCTGCAGTTTCACATCCGTTACCTAAGCTACGGGTTACCCAACTTGTGCGGTCAATTAACGATCACCTGACTAATTAATATCCGTGGCACTTATTGCCACTCAAGAGTGGTCGATCGTAATCACTGCAGTGGAAAACCATGCAGCTTTCAAACGTTGATAATCTTCGCCAGAATTCTTCGGTTTACGTCTTAAGTGCACCAGTAAAAATAGCTTTTGCAGAATGCTCCAAACGGTGCGTTTAACAGAGATTCGCAAGTTTTAACAAACTCAGTGTTCACATTTTCGAAAGTTTTTTTAATTCTATTGTTTATGTTTTCTTATAGATTGATAAATGCGAAGCATCCGATATCTCACAATTGAAACATCGCGTCACGCTCTGATCAACAAAATATGTCACTGATCTATCAGCGCTCAGTCGGCAAAAGGATCAATTGGAAAGTGTGACACCATTCAGCGACTTGGATTCTGAAAATCACAACGAATCTCGTCCATCACCTATTTGCCACAGGGTACCTGCTCGTAACGCGAGTACGAGGATGGCACCAAATAAATGATACCGAAGAGTAATGCGTTCGACTTGGAGTCGGAATTACATTTTAACCAAGTACAAATTGCCAGGTTGGAAATGACGGCCGCTTGTCATGAAACGATGAAAAGTTTGCCCCTCATTCTTCCGAGAGAAGGATATTACTTACACCGAGCACCGGACCGGTTGAGCCGCGGAGCGTAAAGATGCAGAAGAAGACATGCGCGGCATTGTCGCGTACCTTGCAGTCCTCCTCTGCAGCACGGTCTGGGGCAAGTCATGCCGATGAAGAGATACGTTTGCCTCCTACAGCCGTGATACGTGCGTACCTTGGTAACGACGCTATGTGGGCATTATAATGCAGGTAGGTACACTTAGCTCGGCGGTGCGGTGGTGCAGCAATTGAGTCGTACAACTGCCGACGCGGCCGGCTGTTTCGTAAGCCGCACCACCGCCGCTGAAGCAGCTCGGCTGGTGCACCGGACACTTATCTCGCGATTCAGAATTCGCTTTATGTACGGTCTTGCGTACCTGTAACGTGTGCATAACGTACGCATAAAGGCGGACGCGGGAGACGTTCATTCGTAGGTCCATGTGTGTCAAGAACAAGCAAGGATCGCGTCGGGCCCAGCCTCCCAGAGCCGCGTAACGTGACCAGGCCCAATCCTCGCCGGTGCAACACTTTAAGCTTTAACGACTGCGAAATGAGTCCCGGCATGCCGGCCGTAATTGCTGAGGCAGTCAGCGGGGTCTCGTAAAGATCGCGCGCCAACTGAACGGACTACTCTTTCCGGCTGACTCATACTCTGCCTATGAAGCATAGGGCAGTATTCTCGTTCAACAAAGAGTAACAGTCCTGGCTGTCATTCGGAAAACGGTAACGAAAAAACCTCTACTGGAAACAGCCAATTTTATGAGCTGCATTGTACCTGCTTTTTCATTCTTATGCCATTCGCGCTTGCTCAAATGCTCGGTTGCTCCGGATACGCCGGTTGTATCTTTTATACCGCGGAGCATAATCATGTAATAGTTTTTCTCAACCCGCAGCTCGACTGTAACATCAGTGAAGTCATTCTGGTTGTTATGTGACAGTAGGCTTAGCAGATTTTCGAATCTCAAGATAGTCGGGAGAATCAATGAGCGAGTAGATCCTGAGCGCGAGTGGGAACGTTTAATTTTGAGCAATAGTAGGTACATTAGACGATTTCTAGCAGGCTAGAAGTGATTACCAATCCATAAAGTGAAAAGATGGGACTATTCAGAGGATTGTTAGTGTCCATTACTGCCGAGCTCAATAACTGTTAATACTGTAATCTCCGTGCTGCATGCGCTATACACTGCTGTTCGAACCCACGTGTGGCTGAGCATCGTTACTGCACATGTGATATGACTCTGTAATAACTGCATCGGAAATAAGACTGAATGCGGTATATATGTACGCCACTTAAAATGCTTTTACGAATATTATATAATTGTTCAAGACTATTACCACATATTCCACGGTCAGTAGAGATATTTCTGTATTGGCGTGGGATTAATAGTGAACAATTTCTTCCAGCGCTCGCAACATTCATTCAGAGAACTGGTACCATTTATATGCTTCAAACGGTTCGAAAGCCTGATTAATTTTCGAGATTGTATGCCAGTTTCTCATTGAAATTCTCCCCATTAATAGATCGAGACAGGGTCTTCGCTTCAGCTGAATTTGGTGTTACGAGATCGATACATTGCTGTATAAATAGCCAATGAAATCACGAAACTGGAAATTTTTACTTGTTACGGTTGATTTTTATAAAAGATCAATAGGCTCGCGCATTTTCCGACAGTATCACACAAAGAAGTCGACTTATGTAGTCTCGGAATCTTTCACGCTAAGTTACGCCAGTTTTATAACCTGGAGCGAATCATGTTCTTGCCGTCTGATATAAGATGTGGATAACTGCAGGCTCATGCATCCGTTAGATTTGCTCGGATAAATGTGAGCCTAGTAAATTATTTCCCGTTTCGGGTCGGCAAGTCTCGAAAGTCAAGATCTGTTAATATAGCTTCGGCTCCGTCTAATCAATTGCAATAGAACCAGATGTCCTTGGATCAATCTCCAACGTTTAATCTCCGAACAATTAACAAGTTTGCCGGGATAGAACGGAAACCCGATCGTCGCGTTATCCAATCGGTCGATCTTCGACGTTCGGAATAATCTGACAGCCGCGTTCCTAAATCCTTTACTCGTATCGTGCTGCAGTACTTTGCCCTTATATACGCGGTAATTAACAGAACCGTGACATCGCAAGTTATAACTGGACGCCGTCCAATTTGCTTTTCACCTTTGAATTTCTTCAAAGCCGTAGAGCTCAAGGACGACGACAAAGCCCGGATACGCCCGATCATCGATAATTGATAATATAGCCGGGATTAGGAAATTCGACGCACTTAAAATCGCCGGTGGCGTCATTCTAGTCTGTGTTTGCTCCACATTTTTACCTGCCGCATACGTGTGTTTGCTACCAGCTCAGTTTACGAGCTACCGACACGTTTTACAATGGCGATAGTCGCGAATAACCTGTGAAACGGTAAAAGCGTTTCAAAATTTTGAATCAGGAGATTAAGGAGCTGTGATTCAACATATCGATGCTAATTTCTATTCAAATTTTTACTCCCGAAACGATCGATCAATCCAACGATCGCCTCTGAGGTTCCACTCACTGTTCCCTTCTGAGGCAATTGGAATCCAGAGCTCCTAAATACCGGATCGTCTTATCGATCGACGATCTGCGGTGTTGCGGATCACGGTTGCAGGCGGTTAATGTGTCGAAATACGACGTCTGAGTGAGCGCGACGACTGATCAGCGAGGGAATCGACCAATCTGGCGTGAGATTGATAGGAGAGATCCGCGCCTGAAGTAAATTAATCGTACCCAGTTCGATGATGTCAAGGCTACTCGTTTAAAATCCCATAAATCAGCCGCGAGTTCAAATGTCGATGGGTCGCCGGTATGTCGCTTTCGTTGGCCATTATTCAATACATCCGATCGACAAGTGCCTTCAACAATCCACCAGCTCAACCAAATTTGTACATCGGATCTGTTTAGACAAAGTCTTATACAGTAGCAATGAAATATTTATGCGAATGCGATTTTCCATGCGATCTCAGATGACAACGCAATCAGCCGAAACGAGAGCGGTGTGTTAATAATTATTTATATGTATACATTGTGATGCTGATCGAATTTTCGTACACGGATATTCAAATGACCATGCCTGCACGTAATAAGAAATTAGCATTTCTACACATATAAAAAGGTAGAGTAAAAATCATTATGAACTGAAAACGGTGAGCGTTGAAAAATATACATTATACAATATCAATGATGAACACATCCCTCTGATACACTAATTAATTCTTCACGTATCGAAAGGCCACGCGTTATACCGGTTTCATGATTTTTTTCTGCGTTTGTAATCTACCAATTCTTCAGTTCTGCAGAATCACGCCAAATTTAGTGCGTCGCCGACAACGAAGTACACCTGAGGTCGTGTTGTCGGGAATCGGTGACAAGCAAGCCTACAAAAACCGAGCAGCGTCCTCGGCCACACGTCGGACTGCTGATCGTTTGATTTATTTATTTTTTCATACGTTTTTTTTCCTTTTCTCCATTCTTCTGCATATCATTCCTTTTTTCGCGAGACAAACATTGGAGGCTGGTGGCAAAAAGCGATGATGATTCAAACGAGGCGAGCGTTTGTCCTTCGCCAATTGTAACGATCGTAACGCGGCATCTCGGGAGGGAATGGCGGACAAAAAAATAGCTACGCCGACACTTGATCTCGATACGATATCCAGTATGCACAAGCTGATTCCCGGACTCAAGGTGAAAATTTCACGTTTACTTGGAAGCAAACACAGTAAGTAGCTATGACCGAGTGTCCGGGATCCGAATATCGCGCTTCATTAACTCCGCGCGTGGCTCGAACCTCCTGCAGTGGATCCTCGGCGAAATTCCCCAGCTCCGCGAGGACTTGCAGGAATCCCGGCCGGTTTTGACACGCATCGAGCATTGGGCACAGTTTCGTGCATATTTCTGTGAGGCGATGTGGTAAGTCAGGTGAAGTAAGTTAGGTAGGTACCTTACCTCCTTTATACCTAGGTAAGATTTGCCTTTCTATGTGGGTGGGGCCATTTGCTGCTGGAGCATGGCTTACGGCTACCGTCAGGGACACCGCGTTGCGCGGTCGTCTCTCCACATCCACGCCCGTTCCCCGGGCGCTTTGTGCACCTCAGATTTGAGTTACGAATGTCCCGAGGACGCGGAGCAGAAGCGCGAGAAAATTCGCCCCGGCGTTGAAGAAGATGAAGCGCTGCGGACCGCCTCGCGGATTTCTCTTCCTCTTCGCTGCAGCTCGCGAAGCATGTGTGGAGCAATCCATCCAATGGACTGCCCAGCCCTCTTGGATCCACGATCTTGATCACCGTCCAAAGGAGGTCAGCGGCACGTTCTCCAAACGGCGTCTTCGCAGCGGCGATTAACTCGCAACGATTTTCCTGACGAGACGATGACAGCGCGGACAAAACCCACCTGTGGGTGCAGTCTGCGGCAAGCCAAAAACGAGCCGCCATCCGCATTGTAATCGCGCCGCGGTATCTTGTCCGCGAACTCTGAACAACCCCTTGAAACCCGATACTTTTCATTTTCGAGATCTACTTCGGACGCTCGACTTCTGCCGCAGATTCAAAGCGACGAGATGCTTTGTTATTTATTTTATTTTGGTTTTTTTTTTCTAACTTTCTCACGCGACAGACCTCGCGATTCTCTTTGCAGTGTCATGCGGCACGCAAAGGGCTTTTGCCGCGACAAGACCTTCGGCGTCTTGCAATCCTGACCCATTTCGCGAGCATCGCAGTATCAACTTTCCTTTTCAATGATCTCGGCGATTCTTTCTTTTTTTTTTTACCCTGCTTCCATTTTTTTCTCTTTTTTTTCCCCGCGTCTCGTCGGCATGAGCAAGTCAAACAAAAGAAAGACACGCGCGACGTCGATCACGAACGGTAGTCCGGTTGTCCGTCAAGTTTGCCCGAAGCGAGGTGAAGCAGACCTCGGGCTCCGATCACGCGTATGGCCGCGAGGACTTTTGCCATCTTCGCATATGGTGCGAGTAGCTGGCCTCCTCTTTAACCTACGTCAGAAAACTCCGCCACCAGCTGGTACGAAACGTCGTTTTAGGATCCATATGGAAAAAGGTCGTTGTGCCCGTCGATCCTTTGGTCTGAATCCAATCGCAATGACTCTAGATGAGTCTGAGAGATCGTGCCCATGAGGCAAGCTTGGCGTAGTCAATCTTCTTTTCCCCCAGCTGATAAAAGAAAAACGACGAGAAAGATGCCCACTCGAGCTAGCTGAGTAACCAGCTGGGAATGTCCACATAGAGCGACCGTTCCGGATTCGGTTCGCCGAATTTCTCTAGCCTCGCGGCTCTGCAGCGAGCCTTCTCTACGATCCTAGGATATTCTTCTTGTGTAGAATGTGTAAACTGGGGCATATCAAATTTCGTCGCAAAAAGAAAACTGAGATGGGAAGAACCGAACACAGCTCGCGTCGAAGCCGAACACCGATTTGCCGCGACACCCAACGGAACACCCGCCGAACAATGAGCCAATTGACAGTAAAAATGTGGGAAAAAATATCCTCGATTTCACCGCGATGAAGAAAAACGCTTTTTACTACGTCGAGAGCTAGTTGACCCGAGCCCTTTGGTTACACACCATTAAAATTCCGTGCCATATTATTTCAATGCTCGTATTTCGTCGCCCCATTTAATTCGTTCAACTCATGCGGTACACTGCCGATTCGGAACGTCTTCTTGTACACTGTACCGGTGTAATGTGAGCGATCTTCGAGTGTATAGTTCATTCGCCGAGAAGATCAAAGTCGATCCGCAAGCTTCTGGATCTTGATTTAACTGTCTTTACTATACGAAATCGTGCATGGAAGAGTGGGAAAAAATAAAATGAAAAAGCATTTTACGACATGTTAAGTGATGCTGGTGGCGGCGAAGACTGAACCATCGGTAGCAACACGTAAGTTAAGCCTGGTTAAGAAGAGCGGGCTTGTATCGCTTACGAAATCCTGACGTTTGGCACTCCGTGGGAAGAAAGTAAAAAATAAGAAAAAACATTCAACTGGAAAAAGCTCTGGCGTGTGAAGAAAATAAACAGAGTTGGTACCAATTTTTGGTGCAATAGTTCTTTACGCTATACCTAAACAAAGCTGGAATGGAGAGTGAAATAAGTGGTAATCGTGTGTCACAATTTTAACAGCAGGTTAAAGTTTAGGGTGTAAAAACATGAGGTATAAAGGAGGACGCGGGAGTTGGTAATTATGGAGATTGTTATCTTGTTCTACGTTACGTAATAGTTGCAATAACTTATTCACTGGAGCGAAACACGAGTCAAATGTTTTGCACCATTCCACGTGATATTCGCGGTTAACTTACGAACGCTTATAGAGAGTTTTTATAGGTAGTTTGCATAGAAAAAATCCGGAAAGCTTACAACAACCTACAACGTAGATTTTTCCATCGATTTTTTTTTACGTTCATCAACGCGATGAATTACGTTAAACTACCTGCGCCGCACACCCACGCCGGACGACGCTGCCACGGTTCTCATCGCTAAGGGAATGCTTATTTCTTTTTTTTCATTTTTATCTTTGACGTTTTCTGATCGCAGCAAAATTTACGGGTTTTGCTTCGAACCATTATCTTAAATTACGCGGGGGTATTCTCGATGAGGTGTGCCCGGAGCTTTGCAACTGCATTTATGGCAGCATATTCACAATATTCGAACAATTTTATTTTCGAAATGGCATTATACACGCAAGCGATCTATACTAAGTGAATATACGTAGACGGCGTTAGAGAAGCTTGCGTGTATGTACGACATACAACGCAAATTTATGTTCAATTTTATTCCCACTTGCCGTCCAATCTTCGTTTCTATATATACGTTACTACACTGCTGGTATATAATACACACGGTAATAATTATTCAGACAAGCGTTATGGGTGGGTGTATATAATACCGATAGCTATGTACCACACGCTCGAACAGAGTGCAGCTTATAAATCACAAAGTACATAAACAAACGTGAGCAGCAGCGTACTTCAATATCCATATTACGGTTTGACGCCGCGGACTCGAGGAGGCCGAGGTTCGTGGCACACTTTTCTGCCGTTCGATATTCGCGTTAAGGTTTCTTTTCCTGAAAACGTTGCTTGAAACGTGGCCACGTCATTGCGAAGCGAACCAAACTCAACGGATGATGGATGAAGTTAGCAGGGTGAGAAGTCACTGCCGTGAAGTGACGAAAGATCGAAGATCAACGAAGGGAATTGGAAATCGAGCAAAGTCGGCTAACCCCGTGAACTTTGTGTGACAAGGTGTCCCTAGTGCGGATGAAAATCGTGATCGGTGAAACCAGAAGCCCATGAAGTGACTCGACCGATTTCCGGGTCGACTTTCGTTTACGGCTGAAACCGTAACGCAGGCGGGGGACCGGAAACGAAGCCGCCACCCTCCGACTCCACACCGAACGAACCGATCCGAGTCCTCACAGCCTTGTGCTGCGGAGAAGTCGAGAATGCGAGGGCGCTGATCGGTTGTACGAAATACCCGCTCTCGAGGCGCGCGACGTGCCCGATAAGACGGGTCGAGCTGTTGCTGGTAGGTAGATAGGTACGTAGGTATCCATGGATCCGGAGCTCAGGCGTGGTGGTTTAAGGTGGTTTGTCTCCGCAGGATCGCGCGAGCGGTGCGTGTCGGTGCGGTACCGGAGCTCATGGGAGTGTCGGTGAGGGCGTCCGAGGCGGACGGTGCCTGGCGTGTTGGTGAGCACCGAGAGCAGCGAGTTCTGATGACGGTGGTCCGACCCTTTCACTGGAGGCTGTGGATACGGTGCCGATCGACTCGAGGCAGCACCGCGAGACCGCGGCGGATAAAGTTATCATAATTATTTATCCCGCGCGTATCCGTTGGATCTTTTCGCGTCCCGTGCGAGATGCTAATGCGAGCGGGGATTTATGGCCGTGATTTCCGCCGCGGTACACCCGCGAGAGGAAGGCGACGTTTCGTGTAATTGGAACTCTGAGCGGACCGTTGTACGGCTGTCACTCTTTGGGTCGATTCTCGTTAATTTGAATCGACGCCGGATTTTCGGCTACTTCGTTCGGTTTGGACACGTGTCGAGTCTGATTGCATACGCATACGCAGCGGTTCGTCCGTAGGCCGTAATATTCTAACATTGGAAATAAGCTCGTAATGCAAAACTCAGGCGATTAAATAAACCAGCCTTGTTTTCCGGGCGAGATCTATTCATCACCGATCCAACAGCCGTCACGTAACTTTCCGATTCCCCTGCGGGAGCGCCACGCTGATACATCATCGTCTCATCAATATATACCTGTACGCTGGAAATAATCATATGCTCAATGAATACGCAACGAGCTCATACTGCTTGAGACGTATTGATTGCTTATTGAAATCCCGCGCTCTCGGCGTGCGGCAACTTACCCCGTTACCTCGGGTCGCTTGCAAAAACACATTCCTCGCTCAGACAATGGTCCAGCCTGAGGTCGACAGATTTAGAATTTCATCAATTGCTCGAATCTCTTTTCTACCGAAATTTCACTCACGCTAACTGGGCTGATCGGTTGAAGTTTTTTGCGATCAGTAGGCTGCGGTACGAAATGGATTTCTGTAGTCTCGATTCGATCCTTACGTAATTCACGCAATAGTTTCACCGCATTTTACATGCCATAACTGGTTTCACCGTACGCTTCGACGGAGGAGGCAAATTTTTTTTCTCGTTCTATTCCGATATCAATTTCACGAGAATTATCATTCCGACTCTGTTCTGAAGTAATCCTCGTGACATCGGTTCCGAATTACAACCAGAATCATCACTCGACAGATTACATTTCCTTATAGTTATCCAACGCTGCGGTTGTTGCACTCGCGAAAATTCTCTTCCAGTTCTAAGAACAATAAAACTAACAATCAAGTCGATCTTAACTAATTGCGAATGGAAAAGAATCCGTAGACAAATAAACCGACAACGGTTCGAGGAGCGATTGCTAGAACTTCCCTGTTCTCTTGGACACAAAGCTGCGATGTTTTTGCGAAAAATTCTGCGGTTTCCGAGTTCTTGAAGTCCTAATTAATAGTTGAGAAATCGGTGCACGAGGAAAAAATATTGCATTCGCCAAATCCAATAATGTCGATTTCAAAATCAGTGTGATGTAAATCAGTTTTAATAACTCCGAAACAATTACGTTAAAATTTCTGTCCCCCAGTAACCGCCCTACAATCCATTTTTATTCAAAAACAGTCGTCACAATAATTGGATTTCAACAGTAATTATACTGCAGTGTGAAGGAGACACCTGTAACGAGTAACACGTATGAAATCACGTGTGGTATTTCAACAACGATACCCGTGTTGATCTCGGGCGGAAAATCACCGCAGAAGTTTCTCGGGACGTAAAGATAGATCGACAAACAGAAAGACTGACAGACTGACAGACAGGCTGTAAATGATTCTAACAACCTGTTATTCGGATACCGAAGATCCGAAAACGTAAACATTCGTTGACATTAGAAGGAGTCATTTTCTTCAGAAACAAACATTCATCATGTAATATCACTCTGGGTGACGAAAAGTAAAATCGCAAGAGATCGAGTATAATTGTGCAAGAGAAATACGAAGTAATCAAGAATTTATATCCGATTCTGTGTGACTGTCATCGGACTAGTTTTCAAGTGTATAAAAGTCGAATTAAATCGGTATAGAAAGCACTATCTGCACTCGAGACTCCCCTTTTTAATTGAGCAGGTATGTACCAGGCGCACGCGGCATAGCCATTGCCGATAATTCACATCGTTAATGTTGTCAATTCAGAATCGCAGGACGTCGGTGAGTTCATTATCCCCATGTATGCAGATATGTGGAAATTCGATAAATATGCAACTATGTAATACAGCGTCCGATACACTTATGCAAATTCGTACATATGTATAATTGGAATCCCGCTACGCAGCTGGTGACGCTTCGGTTTCTCCTGATGTAGATTGCTCAAAAGGCGTTGGAATTATCTGAAGCTGTTCCGACGATCCTCTGATATCCAGCGTTGCAGTAGCTGTATAACAAGCTGCTGAAGATAAAAACGTTACGTGTCGTTTAGAAGGGATTGAAATACGCGCGGTATTATCTTGCGGAAAGTTGGAAGGAGAAAAAAACGTTAATTCCACCACATACCGAGGCCGTTATTGCAGCCCGCGATTACAGGCGTTCAATTCACCGTATCGTTGAATAATTGCCTATTACCCACCATATCACTGTCTCACAGGATCCGCCCAGCTGTCTGTTCGTGTCTCGAAATCGACTTGCACTGTTTCGGGCAAAAAAACATCACAACATTCTGCGCATTGATCACCAATACGATAATCATAAGGATTGCATTAATCATTGTTTTTTTTTTTTTTTGTTTTTTGCCCTTCGTTAAAGCAACCAGCCTGATTGCTTGAAAGTGTCTTCATACCAGTTTCTGTTTCAGATAAATTGCATAACTTCTGCAGATTGCGGCTGATCGATATTCCACTCAACATGCACGCTACACGATTATTCGAATTATTTTAAGGAATTCATTCTCACCGCCGCGCATTCCTACTATTCCGACAGCATAACCGCATTGATAGGCAAAAAACGCAACAAGATATCAATACACATTAGCTCCTGCTATAACGTGTGAGTATACCGATTCCATATTATTCGTATACAGTGTACAAAACCTTTCAGGTTTCTTTCCACACATCTCAGTTCTGTTTCATTCTTCGTATGTGTGTGTTTTGTTTCAATTTTTTTTTTTTTCATTTTTTTTTTACTGGCAACTTTACAATACAAGCTTCAAAGTGCAACATACCACGGTAAACAAGTTATAGCTGACGCTTTATATAGTTATATTACCGTATCTATAACAGTACAAAAACATATGTAAGTTCTTATTTGAGGCACAGCTGACTGACAGTCATCGAGCGTATTTTTTAAATTAGTTTCGCTCCTTGTTTACTTGGCTACCGCAGCTCGTGTGGCCAAAACACTGGCTCCTGTTGAGGATGTGATGTTTTTGTTTATTCCACTCCTGCTTTCATTCTACTTTTTCAATCTACAAACCTATCTTTTTAAGGCTGTGCGAGCGAAACTAATTCTCGATTTCGCTCCAGACTTTCATTCCGAAAAGAAAGCAAAATCGTTCCACCCGCGACACACGATCACTGCCTTTTAATCAAAATACGTCTGTCTAATTCTTACACCAAATATGTATTTTTTTTTTTTTCAATCGTAAAGAAAGCGTCTCGAAATTCTCGATTTTCAGCTGTCTCATGCTTGATAACGTCAAATTTTAAACGACTCGACGCGCCCGGTTGTTTGATCGATTTCATCGATGAATTTTTTTTTTAACGGTGTCTGCCGTATTGCTCAATAACTCACGGACGGTGGACAAATATTATTTAGCCGTTTGATGACAAATTAATTAGTTCGTGAATATAATCCTTCGGCATTTCCTCTACTACTCATGGCCTCTTAGTGACAAGTCGACGTACGGTTTGATGTGTGTCGGTGTAGCAAAGTCGACAAAAACACGTCATTGTAGCCCAGTTCCGCTACACGGAATTTTCGTTCATGATTACGGTTGAGCCAAAATTTGTGAGGGGAAAAAACATCGTGCAATAATCATGGAAGAACTATTTTAAGACAGAGATTAATTCCAGGATCAAACTTTTGTCCTCCTTTTTGCCGATCGACAATTGGATAATTTCTCTGTGCTATACCTTCCCAGTTACCGTTTACAGCAAAAATTTTGAAGCCGCATAGTTAAATATTAGAAGAAAAAAAACCGTTTGACCTGGAAAGAGAATTATGAGTTGATTCCTTGATTCATTGACTTCACGCAGTGCATCGATTAATCGTTGAATAAAGGATTCGTAATTCGCTCTATGGAATCAATGAAGCGTAGAACGATCACTTAAAATATTGGTGCCTTCCAATCGAAAAACCGGCTTATAAATACAAGAACGAAGTCATAGAGTAACCGAGGATAGATAGAGCATGGAACAATAAATCAACACGTGCGGTGAGATCTTGTCAAAAGCGGAAAAGGACAGATGCCGAGGTAAGGTACAAATGCCGCTCTCGTACCACCATACCATTCGTGCCGGTTTGTTCAGGACACGAAGATGCGAACGGAGCTGGTTATTCGTATGGGTTTTCAGCTTCGATATACAGGATTGCACCGCAGGTCTTACGGTGCATAATAAGCTCTTGGTGCATTGTCGTGTGTGGGGACTCCATGCAGGCGTGGCACATGGGGAAGTAGCGAGCGATACACTCGCCCCGATATCGCGAGAGTTAGTGCTTCGCTTCGCTTCCCCTTTCCTCTCCTCTCCTCTCCTCTGCGCTCCTCTCCTCTCTTCTCCTCGCTCAATGTACCTTACAACATCCAACATCCAGCATTCAGTCTATCTCTAACTGTACATTGAAATACTGTCCTGATAGTTGCAGTGCAGTATTCCTACGGACGAGCGAGCCAACTTCCATTTTAATAGGTACATAAGATTTATATTGGAATTTCCCTGCGGTTCGTTTATTACAGTGACAAGCAATGTCGAAGCCTCTTATTATACTCGCAGACAAAATTCGTTCAAGGTAACATTAATCAGATATCGAATCACCGGAAATTCAAAACCGAAAACCAAGTCTTCGGTGAACGCGTAATATCGTTATACGATTAATTGAAATTTTACAAATAATTCGGTTATCATCTCGTATGATCAATTCGAATCCAGTTTGATACACGATTCACGGATTCATAACCTGACAAGATTTCCCTGCCTCAGACCGTATGATGAGAAATTATACACCAAAGTTTTGCTTGTAAGTATTTTTTTATAATGATTTTGCGATCGTTCCCATGATTGGCTTTAGAATCGTTGCAAATATTTCGCAAATCTATGAGCTTTGCAAATGAAATGTCCGGACAAAAAACGACTTCGATAATCAATTAACACGACTTTGCGTCGCAATCTGTCTTAATTGATTGCCTTAAAGTTGCAGGTGTTAATTTATTTCCGCCATCCAGATGAACGCTGTATCATCACGGCATTCAAAGCGAAGAGTGTGATGACTTAGCGATGATGATTACAAAATTTGTACGGTAACGAAGTGAAGCGTTGAGAAAAAAACAACGTTTCACTGAATCGGAAAATCTCGTCAGTGAAGAGAAATCGTATTCTTTCCATACATAATTGACTATATCCGCTGGTTTTCCCTGACGAAATATGTGGGAATTACAACGATAAAATATAATTCATTCGGTATGAGGATTCCTAAAAAAAAGTTATAGGGTATTTCATTTTATCGGCTACAGGGGAAGGCGAAGCGTGAGGCGTGACAAAATTTTTGAAACTCAGATCGATTCGGCGAGCGTCTTGTGGATGAATCAGGTACCCCACAAGAGAAAACGGTGCAATATTAGTGTTACACATGTTATATCAGATGGCACGCGATATAAATGTATATTATATACAGGTCAAGTTATGGTCGGACCTCGAAAGTCTATCCTTGCAATTTGAAACGAAGAATTTCAAGGCGTGTTGATATTCCTGGCCTTGGAGAGCTGTTCGCGGGATGATTGCCAGCCGTTTGCTGTGTCATTTTTGACTGACAGCAATCTCTGTCCATAACGCACCTACGTGCCTGGCTAGATAATGTGTGTACCAGAATGAGGAACACAGCCCGGAGTTCACACATACCCACTAGGCACGCACCGCAAACGAATAACTTAAATATTATTGCCACGTAGTTTGCCTAACCGCAAACTTCGTGATTAAATTCCGGACGAGAGCGAGACGCGGTGATGGGGGAATTTCGAGTCTTCACGAAATACGAAACCGGGCTGCAGACCAATTTCGTTCCGACACCTGCGGACCATCGTCTTACGGTTTATCGCGTGGACTGACAGGGCGAAAATAACGTTAATGTAATTTGACAGTTGCGGCCGTGAATTGCGAGGGGGGCGTTTTAATTTCTCTTTAATGCATTTAATCCCAGGCAGGAGTGCGGATACTCCGGCCTCTGATTGTGAGTCTCGACTCTCAGGCACGACTTGAGGAAATTCGACGCGGTTACGGAATGCCTCCGCGTACTTCACGCGCGAATATTATCGCCGTTCGCAAAAGTAACGACTACGAAGATATTCCACGTGAGAGGCTGGGTCCACGTGCCCCCGTTTCGCCCATGATGGTAAAGCTGGGTCGACCTGCGGGGCACCAGGGCGGGTGCTGCGCGCCGATTCCTCGTGCAATCGCCCCATAATTTCTTCGATATTCTGAAAGTATCCATGGATTTATGTAATTGATTCTAACCACGGAGATCAAAGAGGAGTTCGCTGCTCACCGCCCGTTAGAAGGGCCCCAAAGCCCCCCTCGTACATCTCGCGATCAGTGCGAATAACCTTTGGTCCGTGTCTACGTCGACGCAGATCTGATGGAGGAGACGTCGATGTCAAAGTCAAAACTGAATTTCATGAAATTTAAATAACCCACGGTGCGTTCGTTAACGAAAAGGTCGGCTTATGAATAAATTACGACCTCAAAATCCAAAATCCAAGCAACAGCTGATCGCCTATTTTCTCATGAAAGGGCAAAGGACTGGATTTCTTTCTTCAAGATCGTAATGGGTTCAGGAAACCGTTAAAAAAAAATAAAAGTACCGAGCGTATTTACTGGACAGGTTGAAGCGAATGAACGACAAGTCTGGAATAAAATTTGACGTGGCAATGAATCGTTAAGGAGGCAAACCTTTTGGAATGTTTTAGACCGTTAGAATGAGGTGAAAAGGTTCAAAGCTTCCATGACTCGAGAGTGTGGAAAGTAATGGCGTGAAAAGCTGCAGATCCATCATCACACGCATAGGTATTTAAGTGCAGCACGGGTATGAAAGTGAGACGTGATCTGTGCGAGAGAGTAATAAAGAAAAGACTAATTTAAAGTTAGAGATTGCGTAAAAGTGAAAGAAAGGTCGGGAGGTGGGAGAGGCAACTATAGGGACAATTAAACGAGGAAATTTCGTCTATGCTGCGTACAATGTTCGTAAGACATCGGCCGAAATAGTGGCCGGCAACGAGTTCGTTCGAAGTTAAATGTCTTCTGCAGCATCGCGTCAGGAGGACGAAGTATGGCCGGTAAACTTTCGCGTACAGACGTTGATTTATACAAGTGGTAAACAACCCGCGCCGCATCGGCCGGAGTAATTTCAAACTCCTCGCGGAGGTCAGGCCTTCGTTTTCTCGCAATTTCAGCGGTGAAACCAGAATCGGCCTTCCGTGATACAGAGAGACAAGAAGATATAATTGCACGACGAAAAATGCCAGACGTGTTGTCCGGGCACCGACGCCGTGCGGCCTTCGCCAAAATAATAAGAAAAAGATCCAATCGCGAGTACAACGTGGTTGGCGAAGGGTGGCGCTGCCGGAGAGCGAGCGGAGCGACTGGGTCCCTGGGTCCCTGGGTCCCTGGGTCTCTGGGCCCAAGAACGGGCCCGGCGAGCGGTCCTTATCCACCTCGCTCCTCAGCGATGCGGATGGCAGAGAGTGAAAGGCCCACGCCCGCGCCTCGGGCTCCTCGGCAAGGGCGACTGGCCCCTCCGCACACCGAGGCGTGCTCGCCTTCCAACCGCGGTAAACTTTCTTACACAACTTCACAATGCGAGTACCTACTGATATTACGCTATATACACGGTGGCTCCGGGTAGACATCCAATGGATTAATTCCAACCGGTGAATTCACCAGATCAGCGTCCACCGAGCTAGCCTTCTGATCTCGGAAAACGGGTCCTGCTTCGGGGTCTCCGGATCGGAGTGTCGGGTGGATGTATGTACATATATCTGCTTCCGACTTGCAATCAACCCAGCTTCCTGATCTTGGACCGGAATACGCTTCCAGCTACGTTTCACTAAGGTTTCGATTCCGAGACGTCCAGTTCTGCCACATCCGCAACTTTAACTCCTCTTTCATATTCACTGCAGCCGAAAGGGATCAGTATAAGTATCACTTAAAAAACGAGTAAAATTTTAGAGATTCAGTCCGCTTCAATGGTTTTGCGAAAGCCATCATTTTTCTCACGGTCTGGAGAAGAACCATCTTGCTTGGTAGGATTGGAGCTTCATAATCTTTGACAGTAATTCCTGGTAGTGTTTCAAGTCCAAGTTCCAAGTCCGGAACAATTGTTGGGTGTCCAAATAATTAGAAAAGATCCTTATCAACTGTATCAACTTCCGTCAATGTTCTATGACCAAATGTCGTAAAAATCTAGCATGCTTATACAGAAGGATATTCCCTTTTGAAGTGTAAGCGGATTTGGCAACAGCTTGACTTTAGACCGTTCAACAACCGCATTACTTAACGAAAAATAACAATCCATTAATTTTTGTGGTGCTAGATTGTCACTTGCTAATGACGAACAAACCAAAACTGAGTTCCACAATGCTGGAACTGCCGTTTACTCGTTGGCAAAACAATTTGCCTTTCCCAGAGGTAACAATAACAAGATGTGTTTTTCCCATTTATCAAAAGTAACCTCACGCCGTTCTCCTTAAATGGAATATCGCGGCTTCCCGGTACGTTCCGCATCTCGTCCAACGCAAAGGAATCGTGTACGTACAGTGCAATTAAGGCTGTGTGAGTGCCGGATCAGAGCTGTGTAGAGATACTGCGTTGCTCGAGAACTACTTCGGCTGCCCGTTCAAAGTCTCCTTGATGGCTGGAGGCGTCGAGGCACGAGGTAGGTACCACGGATCATGGATGAGTGGGTGGAGCCATTGCTCAACGAGATGTCCTCGAGAAGTATCTTGATAAGAAAGGCCATCCTAAGGACACGCCTCACCTTCGGACATCTAGACTCGCCCGTTGATAACCATCAACGTCACGCTTACGTTTGTTTCCTAATATCTGCCTTGTTTATCTGCGTAAATAAGTCCGGCTGCACAGGTCCGGTACCGGTAGGCAACCGCCACCGTGACGACAGTCGCACAGCTAGTGTCTGACCGACGTTCCGCGGGTTTATCACTGTTTTTTTACCCTAACCAGAACGACGATTCCAAGGACGCCGTTTGTGCCCGAGAGACGACGCGCTCCGGATGGAGTCAGGTGTCCCGGAGAATCAGCTGGAAGAAACAGCTCGTGCAGTGCCTCGAGTTTTCGAGTCAGCGTGCTCGCTCGTTTTCTATAGGGCTTTGCTGAGGCTACTGGATGTGCCACTTAGATTACGTCGAAAAAGGAATGAAACAAAAAAAATCCCTCTCATGTTGTAGCTCCGCAACAGAAGACAAAGGCCAGTTTCACTCCGGTAGATAACAACGATCGAATGGACCACGCCGAACCAATCGTGCAATTATCTCCATCCAGCGAGATGTACCAATGAATACAAAATCATCTTTGGACTAGTTATGAAAACATTTAAAAATCTCCCGCAACGTTCCAGGACTGATTCGATTGGTACGTATGGCTGCATTCCAGTCACTTTCGAACGTTCTACATACATATCATTCTATGAAAATGACTTTACTTTACAGTAACTGAGTCCGATGCTCAATCGACCGAAAATCCTAGTATCGTTCAATGTACAGCTATTTGCGTTTCGCTCAGACTCTGAGCATCTGTACTTTCGTTGACTTCTATCTTCAATAATTTTTTTTGCTTCTTCAAATCGATCAATACGTAGACGATCAAAGAAGTCGGCGTTTTAAATTTTTTTCCGAATAACCGGCATTTAAAACGACTAATTTAACGTTCTCTTAGGATCATATGGTTCCTCAAGTAAATCACTCAACAAGTTAATTATTCTGACAGTGTATAATTTGGCCCGTAGGAATGTGTCGAATTCGATTTACTGCCCTCCTTCTCTTTTCTCTCAGTGCCCAGTCGCAAAGTTGCACCATGTCAATCGATGCTCAATTCGCGACGGAGTTTTGACTGGTCAGTCGGCCAACCGATCGCCTCGCTCAATCGGGTCGAACCAAGGACCTCGGGCGGAGGGACGTGCTCCATCGTCGAAGTCACCGCAGTCAGCCAGAGGCGTCTGGTTCAGCGTATTACTGCGTCATTACTTCATCGGTCAGGCTTTCGTCGTTCTCACCTTTTTTGCAAATCAAATTGTAATCTAATTTAAGTCGAGATGAAAATAAAACGTTTTTTTCTATTGTCAATATTATTTTCCCTCCCTGCCAGTACCCACTCCTCATGGTCGGGACACAATGCCACTCTTTACGCAAGAGCTCGGGAACTCCGGGATCGTTCTAAGACGGCATGTTAATTGTGCGTACAGTTCAGAATACGAATGATTTTGACGGTCAAGCTTCTGTCAGATTAGATAATCAGCAGTACGATAAACGGGGCTTTTTTCATGAGAGGTACTTTGACAAGTTTATTCAATACATTAAATGGGTGTGATCGATCGAATGAGAAATTTGTGTATTGTAACTGAAGTATTTGAGGGTGTAACTGCAAAGCAAGTAGAATCAGATCTTTTGTAAAAGTTTTCATTTATTCCGACAAAGAAACATTGAAGGTGATAATGACGGTGCTTATCTTGAACACTGTTGTACATTCATCTGGGAGGAAATACACCTTTATATAATATTACTGATCAACATACTAAGACTATTTACCAATCAACAACACTTCAAAAATATTTAATCGTTACCATTTTATACTTTTATGCCACATGGAATACACAAATATAAAAATTTACAGTAGCAATAACAAAATTCTTGTTGTAACTCGGCTGACACACACCATTCGCTGCTGAAGTCTGACAATTAACAAAAACTCGGAACTTCTTCAAATGATGACGACCAATAAGACTCAAAAATAACAAATTAAACGTCTTTATAGCAACACTTTGTGGAAAAGGACGTACAAACAATATATCATTTGGCAGTGGATGTAAACCCTACTTCAAAATAACTCGGAGTTTTAGAAGAAAATCCTAATGAAAATGACATTCCTTCCCTAGAGATTCAGCAAATTTTCAACTGCGGAAATTCAAAAGGACTATTCCAGAGCCATCTTTTTTCTAAAATTTTAGGGCTGGATAATTGACTGTCCCAGAATCGAATACAATGACCCATTTCAGAGTAATTGGCCGGCAAAATTCAGGATTGGCAATCACAGCATCGT
This sequence comes from Neodiprion virginianus, assembly GCF_021901495.1. Taxonomy (NCBI): domain Eukaryota; kingdom Metazoa; phylum Arthropoda; class Insecta; order Hymenoptera; family Diprionidae; genus Neodiprion; species Neodiprion virginianus. The sequence continues at coordinate 33,595,521 of NC_060877.1, read as the reverse complement.
AGGACCAACAGCTGAAAAAATGTAAAGAAAATGTGTGAAAATTTATTGTTTTTCTTGTGGGATAACAACTTTTGATCTGTTGGTTGCAGTCGCTTCCAACCGCATACAAAGAATTCCTCTAGCAACGTTACGTCGATATGATGCCCTAATGAATTAACTGTAGCATTATTCAAACTGGATCAAATTTCTACTAAAAAAAGGAAAAGGTGTTCAATGTGCATATATTCCTCTGTTGGTGCCAGAACCTTTTCATTTAACGATGAGAATCGATTCAAATGACCTTCATCACACCACATGAACGCGAAATCAAAGCGAAATCTGGAGTAAGAGATTTCAAATTTGAAATATGAACAAAAATTCAGAGAATAAAAAGATTAAACAAACAAATTGGCTGATTATTTTATTCATTTCAATGCGAAATAAATCAAATTGTAATGATATTATACTATGTCACAGATATCGTTTCCTGCAGATAAAGATTGCACCTCTACGGTATTGGATCTACAACTATTCACAAACTGCTGAATCTACATGATACAACACTGTTCAGATCCTGCTTAAAATACATGACACTTTATTTCCCTAGTATGTACGTTGTAATCATTACGTGATGTTAATTCATAATGTTGTATCTCTGTGTGCATTTCCGTTGTATACTATTTAACAACTTGTTGAAGTACTATACACTCACACTAGAACACTTGTACTGAAATAGTGGCATATTAAATGAGCTGACACTAACACTTTGTACCTGTGTGATTGTGATTTATTTCCCCCTCCTCTTTGAAATGATGGTAAGAAGTGTAGGATTTCGGAAGTACCTTTCGACCCGCTGCTTACAGCGTCTTTAAACCACGCGCAATCGAATGCTCTGGCAACGTAAGGTCGACATAGGGTATCAATACATCAATTTTATCATTTTTGACAATCGGCTAATTTTAGATAGAAAAAAAAGGGGTTAGCCTTCCTTTTTAGACGATTTTGAAGCCCGAAAATTTTGGTTTAGGAATCGATTTATACGACCGTTTCGAGACTAAGTACATCGCGAGATAACCAAAAAAAAAAAACATTGAAACCTCGTAGGAGCAAAAGCTCAGAAGTTCCGAAGGGGATTTCTCGTTTTTCGTCAGTAACTTGTGATCTGCTGCTCGCAGCGTGGTCCGACTGCGCCCAATCGATTTTCCTCGCAAAGAAACGTCGATATAGTGCGCCAAAGGATTGATTCCAGTACTTTTCAAAATCGCAAAAATTTTCGCCAAAAACACAAAGGGGTTAGCCTTACTTTTTTTTTGGGCAAAAAACTTTTGGTCTCAGATTCGATTTAAATGACCCTTATCTGACCAATTGGACCCTCAGGAACTCAGAAATCGCAGCGAAAAGAGCGTAGGACCAACAGGAGAGAAATGGCGAGCGAAAAAGCACCTGCAGAAAAATGTCGAAAATTCAGGTTCTGGTTTTTTGGCTGTGACTTATGATGCGTTAATCGCAGCGTATTCCGACTGCGCCCAATCGATTTTTCTCGCAAAATTACGTCGATATAGTGCGCCAAAGAATTGATTCCAGCACTTTTTAAAATCGCGAAAATTTTCGCCAAAAACACATAGGGGTTAGCCATACTTTTTTTTTGAGCAAAAAACTTTTGGTCTCAGATTCGATTCAAATGACCCTTAGCTGACCAATTGGACCCTCAGGAACTCAGAAATCGCAGCGAAAAGGGCGTAGGACCAACAGGAGAGAAATGGCGAGCGAAAAAGCACCTGCTGAAAAATGTCGAAAATTCAGGTTCTGGTTTTTTGGCTGTAACTTTTGATGCGTTGATCGCAGCGTATTCCGACTGCGCCCAATCGATTTTTCTCGCAAACTTACGTCGATATAGTGCGCCAAAGAATTGATTCCAGCACTTTTTAAAATCGCGAAAATTTTCGCCAAAAACACAAAGGGGTTAGCCTTACTTTTTTTTTGGGCAAAAAACTTTTGCTCTCAGATTCGATTGAAATGACCCTTAGCTGACCAATTGTACCCTCAGGAACTCAGAAATCGCAGCGAAAAGAGCGTAGGACCAACAGGAGAGAAATGGCGAGCGAAAAAGCACCTGCTGAAAAATGTCGAAAATTCAGGTTCTGGTTTTTTGGCTGTAACTTTTGATGCGTTGATCGCAGCGTATTCCGACTGCGCCCAATCGATTTTTCTCGCAAAATTACGTCGATATAGTGCGCCAAAGAATTGATTCCAGCACTTTTTAAAATCGCGAAAATTTTCGCCAAAAACACAGAGCCTTACTTTTTTCTTGGGCAAAAAACTTTTGGTCTCAGATTCGATTGAAATGACCCTTAGCTGACCAATTGGACCCTCAGGAACTCAGAAATCGCAGCGAAAAGAGCGTAGGACCAACAGGAGAGAAATGGCGAGCGAAAAAGCACCTGCTGAAAAATGTCGAAAATTCAGGTTCTGGTTTTTTGGCTGTAACTTCTGATGCGTTGATCGCAGCGTTTCGGGACTGCGCCCAATCGATTTTTCTCGCAAAATTACGTCGATACAGTGCGCCAAAAAATTGATTCCAGCACTTTTTGGAATCGCGAAAATTTTCGCCAAAAACACAAAGGGGTTAGCCTTACTTTTTTTTGGGCAAAAAACTTTTGGTCTCAGATTTGATTTAAATGACCCTTAGCTGACCAATTGGACCCTCAGGAACTCAGAAATCGCAGCGAAAAGGGCGTAGGGCCAACAGGAGAGAAATGGCGAGCGAAAAAGCACCTGCTGAAAAATGTCGAAAATTCAGGTTCTGGTTTTTTGGCTGTAACTTCTGATGCGTTGATCGCAGCGGATTCCGACTGCGCCCAATCGATTTTTCTCGCAAAATTACGTCGATATAGTGCGCCAAAGAATTGATTCCAGCACTTTTTAAAATCGCGAAAATTTTCGCCAAAAACACAGAGCCTTACTTTTTTCTTGGGCAAAAAACTTTTGGTCTCAGATTCGATTTAAATGACCCTTAGCTGACCAATTGGACCCTCAGGAACTCAGAAATCGCAGCGAAAAGGGCGTAGGACCAACAGGAGAGAAATGGCGAGCGAAAAAGCACCTGCTGAAAAATGTCGAAAATTCAGGTTCTGGTTTTTTGGCTGTAACTTCTGATGCGTTGATCGCGGCGTATTCCGACTGCGCCCAATCGATTTTTCTCGCAAACTTACGTCGATATAGTGCGCCAAAGAATTGATTCCAGCACTTTTTAAAATCGCGAAAATTTTCGCCAAAAACACAAAGGGGTTAGCCTTACTTTTTTTTTAGGCAAAAAACTTTTGGTCTCAGATTTGATTTAAATGACCCTCAGCTGACCAATTGGACCCTCAGGAACTCAGAAATCGCAGCGAAAAGGGCGTAGGACCAACAGGAGAGAAATGGCGAGCGAAAAAGCACCTGCTGAAAAATGTCGAAAATTCAGGTTCTGGTTTTTTGGCTGTAACTTCTGATGCGTTGATCGCAGCGTTCCGGGACTGCGCCCAATCGATTTTTCTCGCAAAATTACGTCGATACAGTGCGCCAAAAAATTGATTCCAGCACTTTTTAAAATCGCGAAAATTTTAGCCAAAAAGACGAAGGGGTTAGCCTTACTTTTTTTTTGGGCAAAAAACTTTTGCTCTCAGATTCGATTTAAATGACCCTTAGCTGACCAATTGGACCCTCAGGAACTCAGAAATCGCAGCGAAAAGAGCGTAGGACCAACAGGAGAGAAATGGCGAGCGAAAAAGCACCTGCTGAAAAATGTCGAAAATTCAGGTTCTGGTTGTTTGGCTGTAACTTTTGATGCGTTAATCGCAGCGTATTCCGACTGCGCCCAATCGATTTTTCTCGCAAACTTACGTCGATATAGTGCGCCAAAGAATTGATTCCAGCACTTTTTAAAATCGCGAAAATTTTCGCCAAAAACACAAAGGGGTTAGCCTTACTTTTTTTTTGGGCAAAAAACTTTTGCTCTCAGATTCGATTGAAATGACCCTTAGCTGACCAATTGGACCCTCAGGAACTCAGAAATCGCAGCGAAAAGAGCGTAGGACCAACAGGAGAAAACTGGCGAGCGAAAAAGCACCTGCTGAAAAATGTCGAAAATTCAGGTTCTGGTTTTTTGGCTGTAACTTCTGATGCGTTGATCGCAGCGTTTCGGGACTGCGCCCAATCGATTTTTCTCGCAAAATTACGTCGATACAGTGCGCCAAAAAATTGATTTCAGCACTTTTTGAAATCGCGAAAATTTTCGCCAAAAACACAAAGGGGCCTTACTTTTTTTTTGGGCAAATAAATTTTGCTCTCAGATTCGATTTAAATGACCCTTATCCGACCAATTGGACCCTCAGGAACTCAGAAATCGCAGCGAAAAGAGCGTAGGACCAACAGGAGAGAAATGGCGAGCGAAAAAGCACCTGCTGAAAAATGTCGAAAATTCAGGTTCTGGTTTTTTGGCTGTAACTTTTGATGCGTTGATCGCAGCGTATTCCGACTGCGCCCAATCGATTTTTCTCGCAAAATTACGTCGATATAGTGCGCCAAAGAATTGATTCCAGCACTTTTTAAAATCGCGAAAATTTTCGCCAAAAACACAGAGCCTTACTTTTTTCTTGGGCAAAAAACTTTTGGTCTCAGATTCGATTGAAATGACCCTTAGCTGACCAATTGGACCCTCAGGAACTCAGAAATCGCAGCGAAAAGAGCGTAGGACCAACAGGAGAGAAATGGCGAGCGAAAAAGCACCTGCTGAAAAATGTCGAAAATTCAGGTTCTGGTTTTTTGGCTGTAACTTCTGATGCGTTGATCGCAGCGTTTCGGGACTGCGCCCAATCGATTTTTCTCGCAAAATTACGTCGATACAGTGCGCCAAAAAATTGATTCCAGCACTTTTTGAAATCGCGAAAATTTTCGCCAAAAACACAAAGGGGTTAGCCTTACTTTTTTTTGGGCAAAAAACTTTTGGTCTCAGATTTGATTTAAATGACCCTTAGCTGACCATTTGGACCCTCAGGAACTCAGAAATCGCAGCGAAAAGGGCGTAGGGCCAACAGGAGAGAAATGGCGAGCGAAAAAGCACCTGCTGAAAAATGTCGAAAATTCAGGTTCTGGTTTTTTGGCTGTAACTTCTGATGCGTTGATCGTAGCGGATTCCGACTGCGCCCAATCGATTTTTCTCGCAAAATTACGTCGATATAGTGCGCCAAAGAATTGATTCCAGCACTTTTTAAAATCGCGAAAATTTTCGCCAAAAACACAGAGCCTTACTTTTTTCTTGGGCAAAAAACTTTTGGTCTCAGATTCGATTTAAACGACCCTTAGCTGACCAATTGGACCCTCAGGAACTCAGAAATCGCAGCGAAAAGGGCGTAGGACCAACAGGAGAGAAATGGCGAGCGAAAAAGCACCTGCTGAAAAATGTCGAAAATTCAGGTTCTGGTTTTTTGGCTGTAACTTCTGATGCGTTGATCGCAGCGTATTCCGACTGCGCCCAATCGATTTTTCTCGCAAACTTACGTCGATATAGTGCGCCAAAGAATTGATTCCAGCACTTTTTAAAATCGCGAAAATTTTCGCCAAAAACACAAAGGGGTTAGCCTTACTTTTTTTTTAGGCAAAAAACTTTTGGTCTCAGATTTGATTTAAATGACCCTCAGCTGACCAATTGGACCCTCAGGAACTCAGAAATCGCAGCGAAAAGGGCGTAGGACCAACAGGAGAGAAATGGCGAGCGAAAAAGCACCTGCTGAAAAATGTCGAAAATTCAGGTTCTGGTTTTTTGGCTGTAACTTCTGATGCGTTGATCGCAGCGTATTCCGACTGCGCCCAATCGAATTTTCTCGCAAAATTACGTCGATATAGTGCGCCAAAGAATTGATTCCAGCACTTTTTAAAATCGCGAAAATTTTCGCCAAAAACACAGAGCCTTACTTTTTTCTTGGGCAAAAAACTTTTGGTCTCAGATTCGATTTAAATGACCCTTAGCTGACCAATTGGACCCTCAGGAACTCAGAAATCGCAGCGAAAAGAGCGTAGGACCAACAGGAGAGAAATGGCGAGCGAAAAAGCACCTGCTGAAAAATGTCGAAAATTCAGGTTCTGGTTTTTTGGCTGTAACTTTTGATGCGTTGATCGCAGCGTATTCCGACTGCGCCCAATCGATTTTTCTCGCAAACTTACGTCGATATAGTGCGCCAAAGAATTGATTCCAGCACTTTTTAAAATCGCGAAAATTTTCGCCAAAAACACAAAGGGGTTAGCCTTACTTTTTTTTTAGGCAAAAAACTTTTGGTCTCAGATTTGATTTAAATGACCCTCAGCTGACCAATTGGACCCTCAGGAACTCAGAAATCGCAGCGAAAAGGGCGTAGGACCAACAGGAGAGAAATGGCGAGCGAAAAAGCACCTGCTGAAAAATGTCGAAAATTCAGGTTCTGGTTTTTTGGCTGTAACTTCTGATGCGTTGATCGCAGCGTATTCCGACTGCGCCCAATCGAATTTTCTCGCAAAATTACGTCGATATAGTGCGCCAAAGAATTGAATCCAGCACTTTTTGAATTCGCGAAAATTTTCGCCAAAAACACAGAGCCTTACTTTTTTCTTGGGCAAAAAACTTTTGGTCTCAGATTCGATTTAAATGACCCTTAGCTGACCAATTGGACCCTCAGGAACTCAGAAATCGCAGCGAAAAGAGCGTAGGACCAACAGGAGAGAAATGGCGAGCGAAAAAGCACCTGCTGAAAAATGTCGAAAATTCAGGTTCTGGTTTTTTGGCTGTAACTTTTGATGCGTTGATCGCAGCGTATTCCGACTGCGCCCAATCGATTTTTCTCGCAAAATTACGTCGATATAGTGCGCCAAAGAATTGATTCCAGCACTTTTTAAAATCGCGAAAATTTTCGCCAAAAACACAGAGCCTTACTTTTTTCTTGGGCAAAAAACTTTTGGTCTCAGATTCGATTGAAATGACCCTTAGCTGACCAATTGGACCCTCAGGAACTCAGAAATCGCAGCGAAAAGAGCGTAGAACCAACAGGAGAGAAATGGCGAGCGAAAAAGCACCTGCTGAAAAATGTCGAAAATTCAGGTTCTGGTTTTTTGGCTGTAACTTCTGATGCGTTGATCGCAGCGTTTCGGGACTGCGCCCAAACGATTTTTCTCGCAAAATTACGTCGATACAGTGCGCCAAAAAATTGATTCCAGCACTTTTTGAAATCGCGAAAATTTTCGCCAAAAACACAAAGGGGTTAGCCTTACTTTTTTTTGGGGCAAAAAACTTTCGGTCTCAGATTCGATTCAAATGACCCTTAGCTGACCAATTGGACCCTCAGGAACTCAGAAATCGCAGCGAAAAGGGCGTAGGACCAACAGGAGAGAAATGGCGAGCGAAAAAGCACCTGCTGAAAAATGTCGAAAATTCAGGTTCTGGTTTTTTGGCTGTAACTTTTGATGCGTTGATCGCAGCGTATTCCGACCGCGCCCAATCGATTTTTCTCGCAAAATTACGTCGATATAGTGCGCCAAAGAATTGATTCCAGCACTTTTTAAAATCGCGAAAATTTTCGCCAAAAACACAAAGGGGTTAGCCTTACTTTTTTTTTGGGCAAAAAACTTTTGCTCTCAGATTCGATTGAAATGACCCTTAGCTGACCAATTGGACCCTCAGGAACTCAGAAATCGCAACGAAAAGAGCGTAGGACCAACAGGAGAGAAATGGCGAGCGAAAAAGCACCTGCTGAAAAATGTCGAAAATTCAGGTTCTGGTTTTTTGGCTGTAACTTCTGATGCGTTGATCGCAGCGTTTCGGGACTGCGCCCAAACGATTTTTCTCGCAAAATTACGTCGATACAGTGCGCCAAAAAATTGATTCCAGCACTTTTTGAAATCGCGAAAATTTTCGCCAAAAACACAAAGGGGTTAGCCTTACTTTTTTTTTGGGCAAAAAACTTTCGGTCTCAGATTCGATTTAAATGACCGTTAGCTGACCAATTGAACCCTCAGGAACTCAGAAATCGCAGCGAAAAGGGCGTAGGACCAACAGGAGAGAAATGGCGAGCGAAAAAGCACCTGCTGAAAAATGTCGAAAATTCAGGTTCTGGTTTTTTGGCTGTAACTTTTGATGCGTTGATCGCAGCGTATTCCGACTGCGCCCAATCGATTTTTCTCGCAAAATTACGTCGATATAGTGCGCTAAAGAATTGATTCCAGCACTTTTTAAAATCGCGAAAATTTTCGCCAAAAACACAGAGCCTTACTTTTTTCTTGGGCAAAAAACTTTTGGTCTCAGATTCGATTGAAATGACCCTTAGCTGACCAATTGGACCCTCAGGAACTCAGAAATCGCAGCGAAAAGAGCGTAGAACCAACAGGAGAGAAATGGCGAGCGAAAAAGCACCTGCTGAAAAATGTCGAAAATTCAGGTTCTGGTTTTTTGGCTGTAACTTCTGATGCGTTGATCGCAGCGTTTCGGGACTGCGCCCAAACGATTTTTCTCGCAAAATTACGTCGATACAGTGCGCCAAAAAATTGATTCCAGCACTTTTTGAAATCGCGAAAATTTTCGCCAAAAACACAAAGGGGTTAGCCTTACTTTTTTTTTGGGCAAAAAACTTTTGGTCTCAGATTCGATTTAAATGACCCTTAGCTGACCAATTGGACCCTCAGGAACTCAGAAATCGCAGCGAAAAGGGCGTAGGACCAACAGGAGAGAAATGGCGAGCGAAAAAGCACCTGCTGAAAAATGTCGAAAATTCAGGTTCTGGTTTTTTGGCTGTAACTTTTGATGCGTTGATCGCAGCGTATTCCGACCGCGCCCAATCGATTTTTCTCGCAAAATTACGTCGATATAGTGCGCCAAAGAATTGATTCCAGCACTTTTTAAAATCGCGAAAATTTTCGCCAAAAACACAAAGGGGTTAGCCTTACTTTTTTTTTGGGCAAAAAACTTTTGCTCTCAGATTCGATTGAAATGACCCTTAGCTGACCAATTGGACCCTCAGGAACTCAGAAATCGCAACGAAAAGAGCGTAGGACCAACAGGAGAGAAATGGCGAGCGAAAAAGCACCTGCTGAAAAATGTCGAAAATTCAGGTTCTGGTTTTTTGGCTGTAACTTCTGATGCGTTGATCGCAGCGTTTCGGGACTGCGCCCAAACGATTTTTCTCGCAAAATTACGTCGATACAGTGCGCCAAAAAATTGATTCCAGCACTTTTTGAAATCGCGAAAATTTTCGCCAAAAACACAAAGGGGTTAGCCTTACTTTTTTTTGGGCAAAAAACTTTTAGTCTCAGATTTGATTTAAATGACCCTTAGCTGACCATTTGGACCCTCAGGAACTCAGAAATCGCAGCGAAAAGGGCGTAGGGCCAACAGGAGAGAAATGGCGAGCGAAAAAGCACCTGCTGAAAAATGTCGAAAATTCAGGTTCTGGTTTTTTGGCTGTAACTTCTGATGCGTTGATCGTAGCGGATTCCGACTGCGCCCAATCGATTTTTCTCGCAAAATTACGTCGATATAGTGCGCCAAAGAATTGATTCCAGCACTTTTTAAAATCGCGAAAATTTTCGCCAAAAACACAGAGCCTTACTTTTTTCTTGGGCAAAAAACTTTTGGTCTCAGATTCGATTTAAATGACCCTTAGCTGACCAATTGGACCCTCAGGAACTCAGAAATCGCAGCGAAAAGGGCGTAGGACCAACAGGAGAGAAATGGCGAGCGAAAAAGCACCTGCTGAAAAATGTCGAAAATTCAGGTTCTGGTTTTTTGGCTGTAACTTCTGATGCGTTGATCGCAGCGTATTCCGACTGCGCCCAATCGAATTTTCTCGCAAAATTACGTCGATATAGTGCGCCAAAGAATTGATTCCAGCACTTTTTAAAATCGCGAAAATTTTCGCCAAAAACACAGAGCCTTACTTTTTTCTTGGGCAAAAAACTTTTGGTCTCAGATTCGATTTAAATGACCCTTAGCTGACCAATTGGACCCTCAGGAACTCAGAAATCGCAGCGAAAAGAGCGTAGGACCAACAGGAGAGAAATGGCGAGCGAAAAAGCACCTGCTGAAAAATGTCGAAAATTCAGGTTCTGGTTTTTTGGCTGTAACTTTTGATGCGTTGATCGCAGCGTATTCCGACTGCGCCCAATCGATTTTTCTCGCAAACTTACGTCGATATAGTGCGCCAAAGAATTGATTCCAGCACTTTTTAAAATCGCGAAAATTTTCGCCAAAAACACAAAGGGGTTAGCCTTACTTTTTTTTTAGGCAAAAAACTTTTGGTCTCAGATTTGATTTAAATGACCCTCAGCTGACCAATTGGACCCTCAGGAACTCAGAAATCGCAGCGAAAAGGGCGTAGGACCAACAGGAGAGAAATGGCGAGCGAAAAAGCACCTGCTGAAAAATGTCGAAAATTCAGGTTCTGGTTTTTTGGCTGTAACTTCTGATGCGTTGATCGCAGCGTATTCCGACTGCGCCCAATCGAATTTTCTCGCAAAATTACGTCGATATAGTGCGCCAAAGAATTGATTCCAGCACTTTTTGAAATCGCGAAAATTTTCGCCAAAAACACAGAGCCTTACTTTTTTCTTGGGCAAAAAACTTTTGGTCTCAGATTCGATTTAAATGACCCTTAGCTGACCAATTGGACCCTCAGGAACTCAGAAATCGCAGCGAAAAGAGCGTAGGACCAACAGGAGAGAAATGGCGAGCGAAAAAGCACCTGCTGAAAAATGTCGAAAATTCAGGTTCTGGTTTTTTGGCTGTAACTTTTGATGCGTTGATCGCAGCGTATTCCGACTGCGCCCAATCGATTTTTCTCGCAAACTTACGTCGATATAGTGCGCCAAAGAATTGATTCCAGCACTTTTTAAAATCGCGAAAATTTTCGCCAAAAACACAAAGGGGTTAGCCTTACTTTTTTTTTGGGCAAAAAACTTTTGCTCTCAGATTCGATTTAAATGACCCTTAGCGGACCAATTGGACCCTCAGGAACTCAGGAATCGCAGCGAAAAGAGCGTAGGACCAACAGGAGAGAAATGGCGAGCGAAAAAGCACCTGCTGAAAAATGTCGAAAATTCAGGTTCTGGTTTTTTGGCTGTAACTTCTGATGCGTTGATCGCAGCGTTTCGGGACTGCGCCCAAACGATTTTTCTCGCAAAATTACGTCGATACAGTGCGCCAAAAAATTTATTCCAGCACTTTTTGAAATCGCGAAAATTTTCGCCAAAAACACAAAGGGGTTAGCCTTACTTTTTTTTTGGGCAAAAAACTTTTGGTCTCAGATTCGATTTAAATGTCCCTTAGCTGACCAATTGGACCCTCAGGAACTCAGAAATCGCAGCGAAAAGGGCGTAGGACCAACAGGAGAGAAATGGCGAGCGAAAAAGCACCTGCTGAAAAATGTCGAAAATTTAGGTTCTGGTTTTTTGGCTGTAACTTTTGATGCGTTGATCGCAGCGTTTTGGGACTGCGCCCAATCGATTTTTCTTACAAATTTACGTCGATATAATGCGCCAAAGCATTGATTTCAGCACTTTTCAAAATCGCAAAAATTTTCACCAAAAACACAAAGGGGTTAGCCTTACTTTTTTTTTGGGCAAAAGACTTTTGGTCTCAGATTTGATTTTTGTCACCCTTTTTTGACTAATTGCACCCCAAGGAAACCAGACAAAACAATTAACATCCCGTACTTCAGTCGATATAATGCATAAATCAAGTGATCTTAGTAACATCCAAACTGTCGAAATTTCCAACAAAAATTCATTGCCAAGTTGCAGCTCACTTGTATGCCGATTTCTCGCAGCAATAACCTGTTATACCGTTACGTCTCAGAATCTATTTACGCTTTTCCCTAGAATAATGGGGTCAAGGATTTAAAAAATTATTTCTATTGTCATGGACTTACAGCAGAAGAATCAAAAATCAAATATGGGAAAACTCAAATATTTATTTATTCCAATTCAGATATCGTAAAGTAGTAATAATACAAATTTAAGCATAATATATCGTATCGTACAGTGGTGTGTTACGCTTGTTCACAAGTCGGTACCCTATCTACACTTACTCACTACAACAGTGACCATCTGATATAATATTCCTTATATTTTATTTAAGATAATGTATATTGCACTTTTGTGGTATGCTATAACAATCAGAATCATCGTGTCATGTTCAATCATACTCGTGCTCTTCATCCTGTCGTTTACTCTTATACTATTTGGTCACTTGTTACATCACTACACACTGATACTCAATCACTTGCACTAAAATCAAGATATATTGAATAAAGAGCCGAAGCTCGATAGGTATAAATTTGTAATTTTCTTTTTTACCTTTTCGAATTCCCTGAGCAAATATGATGCTTTTCAGCCGCAACTCTCGATCCATTATGGAAAGGGGTCGCCTAGTTTTTTTCTTGCGACTTGCGAACTCAGGAATTTTTCCGTTGGTAATCGATACGTACAACTCTCCTTCAACTGATTGGACCCCTAGAAATGCCAAGAAGCTAGAACAGCATTGGGCCAACAGCTGAAAATATAGTATGAAATTTAGTCATTTTGCGATCATCAGTCCAAAATATCGTTTTTGACCACGATACGCTTCTGGATCAGCAGTCTTGAATTGTCGTGAATTTCTGGATATCCTTTCGTGCCGATTTCGTATCGCACGAATTTTGTTTTGCTTGCATCCGGGGCAATGAGTTTAAAAATTTCCATCACATTTGCAAATCGTTCAACGTAAATATTTGCCGTTTGATAGACCCTGTCCTGCTAAAGATTGTCAAGCAGCAGTTATCACACAAATGCAGATAGATGATTATAAAATCGATATAAAAATAAGAGCCAGCTGAGCGATAAATGCCGAATACGGTTCTGTAGACCTGTGAAATTTCGACAATTTCCGTAAAAAGCAAAACGTGACAATGATTCTTCCGTTTCGTGATCAGGGAGGAATAAACGCCATATAATTGCGTCCATGAATTGAGCTTACGTATTATACCTAGACTTCCGCACTCAATCACTTCGCAGGAATGACTTTTCAACTAGCACGTTGTGCATAAGAATAACGCAGCTTAACAGAGTCATCGCCTCAAGCCTCGAGTCTAAAATGAATAAAATTTTGTTCACGGCGAATAATCCATCTTTCATGATAACGAGGAACTATTATGGTACACCAGCAGTATATCATACACATACAGTTACCTGCCGTTCAGATATCTGTTCAAGCAAGATACTAACTATCCCACACCATTCATTAGACTTAAATCTATATTGTACAACGATTATGCATTTCATCGTGCATTGTTTCCAGATACGGGATACCCACCTAATGCAAATACGATAACTGATTGTCAACAAAAGTTTTGAACATGAATGGGTAGAAGATAATAAATTAATGGCATTGATATTACGTGCGTAGTCACTTGTTAACGCGTATCGTTAGCTGAAATTGGGAAAACTTTTAAACGCGACTAGGAATTTGCGCAACAGTTCAGGTATTGTTGAGAATTGCATATTGCACATTGCACCCGATTTTTCTATGCCAAATCGTAGTTGGAGACTGCGGTCCAAAAGTGCACTCACGCCACGACATCAAAGCCGACGAAATTCGTCCGAATGACAAGGCGAGGTAGCAGATGAATCAAAATCTGATCAAATCACCGCTCGGGCAAGAGTGTCGGAGAGGAAAGGGACCGAGAAACAAGGAGAGAGGCGCATGGCACGCATGTAGGCACCATAAGAGAGCTGCTCATATAAGATCGGTAATAAAAGATTCACCAAAGATTAGCCTTCGTCAGCGCAACGCGGTGCCGCGTTGTTGTTGTTATTATCATTATAATCGTAACCACTACCATTGTTATTATTATCATCTCGGCCAGTTTGATTCTTTGCCTATGTAAGGCCGCCGCCGCGGATGCTTCGCCTGCGGGTGCTCTAATGCTCCTAAACGCGTCTCTGTTGGTAGTGTAGGAACCGCACCGCGAGACGGCCCTGGGCCTAGAAAGGCGTGGTCCAGGCTCGCGGAGCAGTGACGTCACCGTTGTAGTCTGCGATGTGCAGATACGTAGGTGGAATTGGGCCTCGGTGGATCTCGGCTCGGGAGGTTCTTTGTGGCGGAACTCTGTGACGTCGCGATTCCTACACTCTACAATCTGCCGTAGTATGATGCTTATGATGCTATTAAATTTGACTTATTTTAATTGGGCCGTATGTATTCGTCGGTGTGGCTTTTGGCCAGCGAGCGGATCGTAAATCTCGACATTAGCACCGCTGCAGGGTCCGAAGGATAATTTCGCATCGAGACTCGATGAATTATTTTCGCAGAGCTTGAGAAACGGGCCCGTAATGTATTTTAGGCGCATTACTAAACGGAATACCATGCTCACGGAAGGTATTAATTGATACAAATCGATTTCAAACTGAGTGACGCGGTTTCGCCACGTGCTCGAATTGTGCTCGCTGCATGTCGATTTGATTAATGGCCCTTAATCCGATAATGCTCAATATACTTTATCTCCTATCTTTTATTCATATTCATGATATAATATACCTACGTGCACGCTGCTTGTCGACCCTACTAATGGTCCAAGGCCCGGCGGAGCTTCGACACCAGGAAGGACGCGGCTCAGTCCCTTCGACGAATACAATGTCACTGGTTGAAAAAATGTATGAATAAAAGAGCGCGTTGATGAGATTCCGAATTATTCATTTTTTTGCAAACATTTCGAATAAGCTTTCCAAATTCGGACGGGTCTCTTGCACTAAAAATTGTACAATTGTCAGGTACTTCACAAACGATGAGAAGAACCAGTAAAATCAGTTACTACTGTTTCCCATCTTCCGTGAAGCAGAAGTATCTGTTATACCTATAACGGTGCTTTCGCGAGTGATGAATTCGATTCTCGTTTATGACGCTAAGAGAAACTTGTTCGTGGGAACGAATTGAATTTATTGATAAGGAACAATTCAGTTATTAAAATGCAGCAACGAGCATCTACAGATACCAAAATGCCATGCACCGAAAGAGAAATTCCGCGAAGCATTCTTCCGCCGATAGACACATGCCAGAGCATTGCATCTATTTCACGAGCTTCTTGTACGTCGTAAGTTTCGCAAAGCATCGTCGAGGCAAGCCTACGTAAAGCTTAAGGAAACCTAGGGCGCCGCGCAGAAGATACCCTGACGCCTCGTGATGGCCCCAAGACGGGAAAGGCGTGGCGAGTGCAGTCATGTAGCTGATTTATAAGGCGAACTTCCTTTACTGCCGAGACTGTTCTTCGCGGGCAGACAACCAACCACCTACACCGATATGTCTAAGCTCGGCGTGGTACCATCGTACCATGTACGAGTATGTACCAACCTTTTCGCGCGAGGATTTACGATTTCGCGTCTTTTATGTTGTATGTAGGTAGGTATACCTGCATGAGCAACGCACGGTACTTCACCCCGCTCATATCCGAGTGAAGCTAATTCTCCATCCTCAGCTGTCCAATAATCTCGGCAACATAGGATTACGCCAATGCATCATTCACCCGCCGCTTTCATTATAGTATTAAATTTTTTTTTTTTTTGCTCGGAATCGATTACGGTAATGCCATGCGTGCAGTGCACATACCGAACTGTTATACGGATCAGGTTTGTGATCAATGATACTGTCGAATATATAGACGCGGCATTTTTCACTCGCGGAGGGGTGCGGAACCTATGGAACCTGATTTAAATAACCATCGGCGCGGTTTCGCACGTCCGCGTATTCACCTTACGAAGAAACATCGACCGGGACAAAAATCCCGAGATGACATTTCATTTGGTTTTTGCTTTTTCTCTTCTTATCAAGATCAGTACCTTGTCACGTACAACCGCAAACTATAGGTGGCTGAATTTTTTGACGTCAATTTCCCGCAAGGAACGTTGATCCGCGTTCGTTGGAAATATTGTTGAAGCATCAGCGAAGCGGATATATCTCGGTATTCTAATGAGCCAATTAAAAGTTCCGAGCGTAGATTCGGCCGCTACCGTGCTTCGACGAAATCATCTCGACGTTGTAAATATCCTACCTCTTAACCGTTTTCACTGTCAACCCGAGAACACGAACGAGTCGATGTTAGACCGAGATCGAGCATGAGGCGGGTAATCCTTTTATCCAGCCTCTATATTTCGCCTGCGGTAAGAAGAATGCTCCGCAGGTATACATATCATAACGGTGCCGAGCAAGAAAGTTGGATTGAAAATTCTCACAGTACCGTAAATTGAGTTACCCCGCGTGTTATTTTGTAATTGGCACCGATGTACAGACGGATACAAGATGGATAGCACACCTCCTCCGGCAACCCGTCGAGATTTACTCCCATTAAATCTGATGGCCTGCCCGTATTATATACTCGTATAATTGAGCGGGTCTTTCCGCCGCCTTAAAGTTCGCCAAAATCATCATCCAGCCCATTCATTTCACCGGTTGATCAACGGACTCGACATTCGTCTTGCCTTCGATCCGCCCGATGCACCGTGTATCCTGAGCTGACCTCTCGCAGGCGTGTGTGAGGCGGCAACATCCTGGCGATATGGGGCGAAGAGGAATGCGGAGGGGACGTCGCGTCGTTGTGCGGTTTGAGGACGGGCGGGCAAGAACTGGCGTGATGCAACTGGCCGCAGACTCTGGATCAAAGCAGCTATCGCCCTAGTTAGCCCACTTCCAAGGCACCCAGATTGATCTAGCCTTACCTAAGTCAGCCTAGCCGGAGCGAGCGCGGTGGACCGCTATAGAGAGCTC
The DNA here is from genome assembly GCF_021901495.1 of Neodiprion virginianus. Classification (NCBI taxonomy): domain Eukaryota; kingdom Metazoa; phylum Arthropoda; class Insecta; order Hymenoptera; family Diprionidae; genus Neodiprion; species Neodiprion virginianus. The sequence goes on along the minus strand of NC_060877.1, from coordinate 33,578,753 downwards.
CTTGATCGCCTGCTACCTATTCATTACTTTTCTCGGCGTCGATCACTCCCAAGGCCACGGGCCGGAGCCATTGTTCAAAAATATTAGCCACATCAATTATTGTATAAATCTTACGGTGTACGGTTATGCGACTGGATCGTGACTGTGTGTGTGTACGTATGCATGTATGTGCAACGATTCTATATTAGCTCGCGCCGCGTCTCGCGTCTCAACGGTTTGATATGCCAATGCGTAGGTACTCAGTCGCGAGTGTGTTCTTCTGCAATGGATTTCAATTTCGATCTAAGCGCTAATTTCAAATTGACGGAACACAATTTATCGGTACAAGTAACTCAAGTCGGAGATCAAAGCGAATCCTCGGCTCTGCTAAGCACCCGTTCGTTTTACACCTAAGACGACTAGATGCAGTCGAGCGGGTCAATTTTCAACAAAAATTACGTGAAATCCTGTTCCTAATCAGTACGCTCCAAACTTGGCGCTGATCAAGATTTATACGAAGGCGCTACCATTTCGACAGACACGGACATGCAATACCAACGGAACAGGTTTATACCGCACGTCGCCGCTTCCCACCAATTAATCATTGATTAACACCATAAAAAGCTCGACATTTCCGAAACAATTAACCACCCAACAAGTGATTGGATTTAGCCTACGCATATTTGCAGAGATAACCAGTTTTCTCTCCCGGGTATATTCTGTCTAGAGAACAATTGGCCTTTTCGCACCTCGCAAAAAACACGTTATAGGTTTGGTCCTAATTTAGGTGAACAGCCTTGGGCGTAATCGATTGCCTGAACCTTTCTTGTTTCTCTCTAATCTTGGAATAAATGTGCTTGATCGACACAGAGATTAACCGCAGTACCGCTATACTGGCAGGTTGACAAAGGCTCAACGTACGCATAAATATTGCCACGTAATATAATCGCGTTCAAGCGTTGAAAGCGAGATCGCATAGCGGTTGCCGCGTGTCAAAAGCGACGTACAGACAGCTGAGAAATTGAAGAAATAGAAAGAAAGAAAAAGGGTAAAGGTGATAAAAAAGAAGATAATTTCAAATCAAACGAAAAAAAAGGCAGCTGTATCGATCGAGATGTAATTTGCCGGAGTGAATTGACTCCTGTGGAAAGCAAAAGTTTTTAATTGGCGTTACAAAAGGAGAGAGAGAAAGAGAGAGAACATGAGAAAAAAGAAACGATGCTATAAGGTATGCAGTGCTTACTATGTTGGTACGTATCGAACACGTGTGTTAGGCGGTACCCGCGGAGCGAATGGGACGAACGGACGGACGGACGAAGACAGCTGGAAGGACTCTATCTTGTAATCGGTGTGTCACGAAGTGGGCGGACTTTCTACACACGTTCAGTACACACATGAGCGATTGCAAGGCGCGAATGTGTCGCGACACGAGATCCTTGTACCCGCCACATATCCAGACTGCATATGTATAACAGCAAAAGGCGGCGTACCTGCATCGCTTTGCGCGACACTAGAACGGATCTGCTCATTGCGGTACCGTTGTGATTCGGCTCGGGTGTACCGACAGATATCAGAGTTATAACGACCTGCGTAACCTGCGTGTTACCCAATCCTTTGTCCAGAGCCTTGTCGGCTTCCTGCTGCACTCAGAGGCCGATTCGCCTTCGTCGACGTCATCGAGACGCCTGTGACGCGGACTCGCGCCCGGTCCGAAATCCATCGAGGACGTCACTCTGGACCTGGTCAAGATCGTTGTCGGCAAGACAGCCTTCGTCAAATGAAAAAGAAATGTCGACTCAACGGTTAGCCACTTCGCGGGTACCTGATTGTCGGACGAACGCTTCTTTGCCAACGGTGAATTTATTCAAATGGAAGATTGGGGAAAGGTGATAATTCTCTCGCACCGAAAAACGCCTGCTAACAATATATATGTATAAGAATTTATTCGTACCGACGGCTGAGTAATCGAAGCGTGACAAGTACGCAGTGCGATTCGTTTCACTGATTCCCATCGGCGAGATCAGCACACCGCAGGGTGCATAGTTCAAACAATCTAAACCACTTTACAAATCCATTTATTTCAACTAAAGTATGAATGAGCCTAACATGTTAAGTCGAAATGAGTAAGAGTACGATCGCATTATTACGTTCATTACACGAGCCCCGTAGAGAAAATGTATTATAATACGTATACGGCTTGTACTTTGCCCTTTCGTATATCCATCGAACGAGCATCGAGCTCACCAGACAAACATGGCGAGCCTGATAGACGTCGTCGTCGTCGTCTCTTTTCTATGATCGTGATTTAACGATTAAATTCCTTTCCGAGTGCAGTGCTGTACGGTCTTCAAACTCTTTGTAGACGCCGCATATCGCGAATTGTTGTTACAACTGAATTGTCGAGTAAGGAAAGTCGCAGTGACGAATACTCGCAAGAATGCTCCAAAAACTCTTATTCGCTGTTTCGGTTGTTCTACAAGTCTGCATACAAATTCTTGCGACCAGTACCGATTTTGGTTGAATTTTATGCCGCGCAGTGCGAACCACCGCAGGATAGAATTTCGCGTAAAGTGAAAAAGTACTTCAGCAGTTCTTTCGCGTGTTTCCGGAGTTTCGGCCGCGATTCTTCTCCGCGTTTTCCCCGCACCACGTACGATACACTCGCCGCGTGCATATTCTCTGTGTAATCTACGATACGTGTAGGTACCCTGCGCAACTCGGTCGAGGAGTTGGATATATAGAGCGAAGTCGTCCGCAGGTATAAGCTGGCGCAGAGAAGTGTATATGAAAACAGGAACGTGCAGAACCCGGATTGGTCTCGATGTCGGTGCAGTTTGCAGTCACGTTGCCACCGCGCGGCTGTCCGCCGTCTTGTCGGCCGCTTTCCTCTGCCACCGCGGCTGCCGTGACACGCCCTGTTCTGGCTCTGATAACACCCACACCAGCAAAGATACCGCGAGAGCCTCGGTATCAACGTTGCAGTATCTCGTACGAATAGATGTGCGCCCGGTCGTTTAGCCGTTTCGCAACGCGGCCGTGTTACCCGCACACATGCTCGCCCGGCTGTGATGTATGTGCGTGGCCCGAACAGGACGTAGGAAATCGGACTGGAATCCTGCGCCTTTGTGAACGCGTGTAGGTGCACAGAGCCTGGTAATATCGCCCTGAACTCTCCTACGATCGGCTCGCGGACCTACGGAACGATATAATTATTATCAGGCCTTCGTTACGGCGATGCAATCGCTCCAATACAGCTCTGCAACGGACGCAGAGAATATAAACGTACGCGGTTGCAGGGAGAGATCGGGAAAAGTGTCGATATGTGCGCGAACAAAGGAGCCCGCGGGTCCTTGATCGGGTAAGAGAGTGCAGCCCTTATTTGGCTCGTCGAGGAAATCCTCTGCGCGGACAGACGGACCCCACGTGCGGCGAGTTAATTAGTACTGCGGTTTTCCTCCGGCCGTCCTCGCGGAAACTGTTTATGTACTGATAAGGAACTTCCAGGCTTCGTCTCCACGCAGCAGGCTGCAATCGTCGCGATATCCGCGAGGCCGAAGTAGGGATGCGAAACGCGCGGTCGGTTTTATAGGATTGTGAAAATATATCGATCGGCGTGTATTTTCGCAATTATACACGCTTCTTTTGCTCCTTGTCTTATTCAATTTATTCTTCTAAACTCGTTTACACATGACGATGACGGCAAGAGAAGAAAAAAAAATACTCTCGCCTTTGTGCCGAGCGCTAATTTTCTTTATAATCCTTTTTACGAAAGCTGAAACGGTTGGTTATCCGTTACCGCGATTACGTAACCGCCTCCCGTGCGCCAATCCTACCCGTACCTTCCTGACCCTCTGACCCCGTGACACTCGGCGGCGGCAGCTGGTCCTCCGCGAGGTGCAGAGGTCCAAAGGTCCGGCAGCGCGGATGGACCGGAGAGGGAAGATCGGATCGGACTGCAGCGGCGGGAAATCGGCGGTCGAAAATGCACCGTGGTGCACTGTCACGCGTCGCGAATGCAACCGCACGTACCTAACGTAATTACACCGCGTCGATGTAAAGAAAGGGAAACTGGTTCGGAGCAAAATCTAACTGATTGCACTTCGGATTTTGTTTCTGTTACAGTCTTACTCTACAGTCCGCAGAAATCCGCAGTACCGTTGCATAAACTTGGTGAGATTATCGCAGCGAGACACCGTGACGCTGGTCAATGTATGATTCGTTTCATTTTCAATTACAACATATTATGCGAGGAAATTGATTTATGGCTGTTATAAGGCAGTGTCTGAAATACTGTGCTTGCTTTGTCCAAATTCAGAATGGGCGTTGTATAGGTCGACTTTAACAAATGGAGAAAGTACAGACTCGGTCGCGTTGCGATTACTTCATGAAAATCAGATTGATTGTTTTACACTCACAAACAAAATTTCCATCACGCAGATAAAAATTGCTAATCTTCTGCTAAAATTGCTGTAGTTCTGTTGGATTCTTTATTGAAATTGACTACATCTTAAATGTACGTTACCTCGATTTCGGATTAGCGCTGAGAATTATTGCATTTTTTAGGCGGAATATCTAATCGTATATTTTATTCTCTCATTCTCAAGTCATTCGGATGACACGATAGACGTAATATGTAGGAATTTGTGACACGTTCATTCGCATTCCAAGATCTTCAACGATATGAGTTCATCCCTGGACAGTGGAATGGTAGTAACGAGTGGTCATAGAACCGGTTGACGCTTATTGCAGCGATTAATTTACATCGTTACTCAACGCATCTGCATAGAATGAATTGTGTGGCCCAATTATTCGCGTAACGCGTTGCAAACGATTGAAAAATACCTCGCGACTTCTTAGAGCACTTGTGTACTTGCATTTGAAAGCATCACATGGTGCACGAGGCTAGTCATTGAACTACCGATGGAAGATTAATTTCGCAAGGTCTGTTGTGCACGCATCGTGCATAACGTGCGTTAATGCTGTTAAAACGAACTTTTGAATCCAGAGACAATGCGTGAGATTCTCTCTCTCGCAAAGCCACCCCGAGTAACGAGCGAACACTTTTGTAATTGTAAATTCCCAGAATGACGCAATCCCGGCAGATCAGGGTTCCACCTCTGCTCCACCTCTGCACTGACTCTTCCCTCCTCCGGTCTAGCCGATCCTTTGTCTTTGCCACATCATCGGAAGGCAATTATTCAAAGTCGATGAGTGATCGCGAATAGATGCGCACCTTTTAGCCCACAGCCTCGAGAGCTGCACCGCATGAAATCACGATAATGCCTCGAGGAAGCCGAGAAATTTACCGGGGTCAAACCGCGTGGTCCAGGGTGAACATCGATTCGCGTGCTTCGAATTGAAGTGTTAAATATATAAAACAAAACAAACGAGAAAAAGAAGTAAATAAATTCATGCGGCAGTCCGGTGAAAATCGCTTCTGCAGGACGGATGTTTCTGGAGCGTGCGATTCCCGGTGGCTGAGTTGGCCAATGTGCCTCGAACTCTGCCCTCCGACCTCAGGCCAGGTACCGGCTTCTCTGTCCTCCGCGTTGATCACCGTCAAGTCTGCCAGCTGGTTGCGCTCCGCGTACAGAAGGAGGAACTCCGAACTCGCCGCTGTTTTTCCTTCACCGAGTCGTTTTGTTCGCTCGTTCGTCATGCGTGCGGCTCACAGCTTAAGCCTGACGAGTTGCAGATCATGTTCTCGCATACTCCATTTCTGCATGTATACCTCGCACACTCGTTCGTTTCTACTCTTTTGTCCCGGTGTTTCCTCTCCTTTGTACGTTGTATAACTGTTCGGACGATTGCAATTAAAGGTAATCGGTCCCGAAGCACCGCCGCCGTTCGCCCTGCACGTCAAGATTGGAAAGAGGGTGCGGAATAGCGGGCCTGCAATCCGCTTCCAGCTTTCCTTGTATATTACGGTAGGTACCCTGTCATTGTTAAAAGCAAACATAAATTGTCAACAGCGACTCTGACCCGCGGCCTCGGGTCACCACGGCTGTCGTGGAACCCGCGGTTAGACACGGTCATTAACTCGCCTAGGGCTGAGGCGCTGTTCCTTCGCCGCTGTGCAGAGGTCCTGAGATCTTCCGCCGAAAAACAGGGTTCAAGTGTCACGCTATCTCGTTCTCGAATTTCTCTCGTCGAAACGATCGCGTTGAATTCCTTTTTCTCCTTACGGCACTTATTATATTATTCGTACGTATACAAGGTACTTGCGTTTTTACGTAGCGGCGCTCTCATTTGCGTGCGAACGTGTTTTGCCCGAGGTCTACTGGTATTCGAAACGACAAAAACAACGCTGATCCAAATTTAGGACTCCGAGGTCGGCCGTGAGGCTCTTCAAAATGTGTCCTCATCACGTCACTCGGCCGACAAAACGCCCGAGACTAATTGTCGGTGTCGTCTACGAGTAGTTGCCGTGCTTCGATCGGGAATATCGGGCAAACTTTGCCACCGTACAACACCGGCCGTATTTCTCATTGGTCGGTATTATACTTATATGATACCGTTTGGTGTTATATAATAACCCATATATTATACTTTTCTTCGTTTAGTAATCAAAGACCGGTTATTGCACTGTGTAAATATGTACATGTGATCTGTGCAGTACATTTTGCAACGGAATAAATTTTTATGTCACGACATATCTAATATATAATAACGAATGAATACATCTACTGAAACGGTAGATCTGCTGTGAGTATACACGGATACGAAGAGATGAATAATTCCGCACCGCTGCGGTAAAACACAGGTATATTAAGCGACAGCTCAGCGGTCAATTAATCGCTCGCCGCGTGTATGTTTTCAAATTATAAGACACTGTCTGTCAAACCAAGGCACTTGTACAGAACAATAAGAAAAAGGAAAGAAGAAAAAAATCACGAATGAGTGCAACAGCAGCAGTGGCAGCAGCGGCAGCATCAGCAGCATCAGCGGGAGGAAGAAACACAATCAATCACCGGAGGAGACTAAATATTGTGCTCGGACATCCTATATATGATCTCCATTCATTGAGAGTGACTTGAGACGGGTTTTGTGGCCGCAACCCATGTCGCCGAGATGGTACATGACCCGATATATCCAGGATCCAGAGAGGAAAGTCGCATGTGAATTGATGATGGTTATAGCCTGCAGCCGGATGGGTAGATGATCAACTGTTTAGCATGCTAGAGGCAGAGTCGGCTGTCCGAGGATCCGAGAGCGGCGAATACGTAGGCAGATAATGAGCGATCCATGTGTGTGTGTGGATGTAAATGATACACTAATGCAGGAAATGCCCTGTACGGTGCCATGCATCATTCGGCCAGGTGTCAGGCCCCGCATGTGCCTTTGGCATTGTGTGTCAGCCGTAAACCGCGTCCGCGGTGACACTGAAGGAGCCCAAAGGCCGCGGTCTATGCCTTTTCAGAAAATCGCATTACGCCGCGTTTTTCCATTTTCGCTAAAATTGGCGATAGAGCGACCAACTGCTGTGTGACCGACTACTCTTTCGAACGACAATGACGACCGCTTTTTCAAGGACCTCGCGATTAGACACGCGCCAATCTCGGTGTGTATGGGTTCCTTCTATGATCGCTGACTACAACTCATCATAGCTCTTACACTCTCAGGGTCGCCTTGCGCTGAACACGGGGGCATTAATGCGGCGATAGCTCCGGGCGATCAGACTTGATCGAGCTTCTTCCATGAAACGAAAAAAAAAAAAAGAAGAAAAACAACAACAACTCGTTGATTAGGAAGCGTCATTGTTATTTGAGACGAAAATCGGAACATCAAGGATGAACCGCAGGTTTCGGTCCCAATGGTTGAAAAATAACTCTCGAAAGCCACGCGGCATATACGTGTATACGACGAAGTATCGGCCGCACGTATGGACACCTGAAATAATTCAACGAGATGACTTTAATTGAACGATCGAGGCAAGAGGCATAAGCTGTGCCGTGGCGGCAGCGTCATCCTAACGAGGCGCCCCAGGAAACTAATCTGCATAAGATATCGAGCCGTGGCGACTTTCGCGAGCGGATGCGACGCGTAGTCCGGTGCCCCGCTCGTTACGACCGGTCGATCCGGTGTCGGAAGATAAGATTATCGCGTCGAGGTGGAGATCGGGCGAGGCGGAGAGCTATTGGTATCATCTCCGGTTTTAAAGAGGGCTTTAAAGATGAATTGATCGATTGTAGAGCGAGTTTACACAACCTAAGTAGGCACGAGAGCGGCTCAGCCTCACGGCTACATTGTTGATCCTCCCGTGCAGTGGCGTAAGACCACCGAGTCACCGAGATATAGAGTTTCGCCCGTCGCCGACTCGAGCCGGGCTTGGAAGTTCGTGGCATCTCTCTTCCGAGCGCCGCGCCGAATGAGTCGTGGTATTGCGGGATAGTAGAGCAGGGCGGGGTGGCTCGCCTAGGTGAGCTGTGCCTCCTGGTGCCTGCCTGCCTGCCTGTCGTGTAGGGGGGCTTAGAAAGTGAAACTGAAAACGGCACGCCGTAGTCGGATGCAGGACCCCACCCTGGCCGGAGTGGTCTAGGTACCCAAGCCGTACGTTCGCGCATTTTGCAGCAACACCGACCATGCAGACTCCGAGTATCAGATCCCAGCTCGAGCTGCCCTGCGACGGATTCACGCTCCTTCTGCTCTCTCCATTTTCCCGCACGCACGAAGAGGCCCGAGTGCGACTGGTTGTCATCAGTCTTCTCCGAACGCACCTCGGCCCAGCATATCCATGTTACAGCTCGGTATCCGTTCCACCCGTCTCGCGATGCGGCTTGATGAGCGGAATTATCGGTGCCGGCCTGGTCGCATCTGGACCATCGTTCGTACGGAATGGTCGACGATTTACCACGCTGAGGAGTTGAGGAGATACGGTGGGCATGATACGGGAGATATGTCGAGTCGAGATTATTGAAATGCGGTATCCACGGCAGCTCGGAGGACCGTATCGAGCCTGAGCATCTGCTTTCTCGTGTAGGTTACTCCGGGTGGCTAGGTCTGTACTACTCCGCCACATTCCTGCCCACTCGTTGTGTACCGGCGTAGGCACATGCCTCTATCGCTGATATTCGCGAGGCGGAATTACGAGCCTCGGACCGAGGATCTACAGCTATATTGACTATGTTGTTCGATGTAGTCTTGACAGGAATTCATAAATGTCTCGTCGAATTAGTTACGCCGAGTCAAACTCCTCCCTACAGATACCGTACAGCTTGGCTGTGTTTCCATACTAGTAGGTACAACCGCCAATGCGTGTGTTTCACGTCGTAAAACATTGTATAATCAAAGTTACGTGATATACTCCAAATGACAACAGCTATGTATTGCAATAGATTCGAAATTTGCGCCCCACCCTCGCGTACCCAATTCATGGTATATAGCAATGGCACACACTCTGCGTGAAGTCAAAGATTGTTCGATTCTAAAAAAATGTTATATAAAGATAGCATCTCTCGATCTTTCACCAACTTTGAATGAAAAGATTGCGTCTGTTCTGTAAAAGAATTGCTACGATAATGTACCAAGACTTGTATCTCCGACATGGAAAGGGAGTCGTCAGAAATACAGGTATAATAGGAGTATGTGTATCGCGCTAATCTGGTTTGCAATAGCGACACCCTGAATATACAGTTGGCTGTTGTTCCACCTCGGGATTCAATTATTTCGATCAAAAGCAGCTGCAGCGGATCGATTTGGACCAAGCGATTACAAATATTGCGTAGACAGGTAGGCGATGTTGTTTTGCTCGCGGTTCAGGGAGATCACAAGAGGCCCCGAATGCTGGTACACGTACCGCGGCCATTGCAGAACGTCACGGAGGCAGCGTGTAATAATGTAGTACGCAAAGATAGTCGAATAATGCCCTACTTCACCGGTAGTTACCAAACTCATACCAAGCAAGACGGATATTGGGGCCCGGCTGTGGTACCTCGTCTCCTTCGGTGGGTGGTGCCGGACCCATCGCGTAGCTTATGAGATTTTTTTCTCGTTACGCCATAACTATATCGATTCAAGGCCCCCGCGGCCTGACAGCGTCTAGATACCTCGGGCAGATATCGGTCGATCAAGTGACAAGTCACATTTACTGAGGATCACGCATACCTACACATACAGATATGCAGCATGCGCGCACCCGCGACGCGGGACCGAAGAGAGCGAGGAGCGGACAATTTCAGCGTCGTCGCAGGTATACCTGTAATCTCCCGGCCGTGCAGCAACACATCGCCCGTACACCTTGGAGGTATAATTATTCATTTAGAAAGACACCCGCCGTTTACTCCGAGACGCCCGGTGCCGACAGGGATGCTCAACACCGGTAGTCGCCTCATGATCCCTCCTCGTTAGGTGATTCCAACGACTGCCTACCTCGTATACCGGAGACCTCGCATCTTGCACCCGCGGTGAGCCCGTTCAATCCATTTCGCGGCCACGAACAAATTACACCTCACTGCAGGCGCGCTTGCTGATGACTCAAAGCAGGTGACATTGCATCGACGGGATGTTATTCGCATTCGAAGGCAGCCGCGCAGCTGCCGCAGCCGCAACGCGAGCCGACGCAATCAATATGCGTAATGACGATCCTTGGTCCCATCGACGTGCGTCTTCCTCGGATGTTTATACAACATCTCTCGAGGCGAACACGGAGAACAGACTCGGTCAATGCGCGCAATCTATAAACATTATGCCAACAGTTATGTCGGCGTGTCAAGTACTCTCATTATGTTATGCATATAGGCGGGTGTGCGACTTGCGCAACTCTATGGTGTAGGTACACGATGTGCTGCACGGACGCGCACACCGACGTACCGATCAACGTGTCTTCTGTCTCCTCCCATTCCAATCGTGCGGACGTTTCGCCTGTCAATAGCAACGCCCATACGACTGTCACGATGCTGCAGCTTGAAGAATTTTATGCGATAGCGGTCTACCTGAGGCGCATCCACCGCGCTTGTCCCGTGTACCTAGTCGGCATGAATTCTATTCGCTACACCATCGCGTGAACGAATAGACGACAAATTTCTTGCATTTGGAATACCGAAATCTAGGGGATACCACGATGGGCTAATTAGGGACGATGAAGAGAGGTCAAGCTGAAAATAGACATGCGGAGATTTGGTGTAGGGTCTTCGGTTACATAGGGCAAGGTGCAGCCTTCTCGCGAGACAGCTGACAGCCATGAGGGCCCGGTCGCTAAGTGGGCGAGTTGACGCCAGAGATGGTTTTACATGAAAACTAGATCCTAAAGACGATCCAGTTCGAGGTTGCGCAACTGGCAGGCACAAAAAGGCGAGAGCTGGTGGGCACCGGACAGACGGCTAGAGAAAGAGAAAGATAGACGAAGGCGAAGAAACAGCCGTGCGTCCTCGCGTCCTGAAGCGATCGCGAGGCGCTCCTCGCCGAAACTGTAACACGACACTGGGCCCCGGTTAGATAGATAGGCGATAGGTAGGCACTGCTGCTACGAGGATCAAACGGCTAAGGAGGAGGAGGTGGGGGAGGAAGAGGCAAAGGAGGAGGAGGAGGCGGAGGTGGAGGAGGTGGAGAACAAGGAGAAGGAGTCCCAAGGTGGAGGAGGCGGAGGAGGAGGAGGACGAGGACGAGGAGAGGGAGGAGGAGGAAGAGGAGGAAAAGAGGGAGGAGAAGGTGGACGCGGTGCAGTGGGAAGGGAGGTGCGGTCCTACGACAATCCGACGAAGAAGAGGGGACCCGTTGCCTTCCCGTTGCCTTCCCGTTGCCTTCCCGTTCGCTTCCCGTTGCTCGACGCGACGACGACACGAGACCCCGTTGCCCGCGACGCGGTCCGCAGGATGCGTAGAAAATGATTAGGCACGGGAACGGTGAGGGAACGGGAAGGGAACGGGATCCCGCGGCGGAAAACGGAGGGAGTATTCCGGTGCCCGAAAGGCTGGGAGGAGCGGCGAGGAAGCTGCGCCGAGGCTGAGGAGGGAGGGTCGCTCGGCCGATCGGTCGGTCGCGTGCCGAGCCGTGGTGTGACTCGAAGACCGACTTTTACCCGGTTTACTTGGTCCACCGCGAAGTAAACGCGCAGAGGTCTCCTCCCGGCACCTCCCGATTTCCTCCCGGTCTCCTCCCGTTCTCCTCCCGTTCTCCTACCCGCCTAGAGCCCGGGGGGCCCACACACCGTTCCGCCGCACAGCGGCTCAGCCTCACCTCGTACCGCCGACTCTTGTTTCTCGATTACCCGCTAACACGCGCGCATCGCCCTGCCACCGCGTCATAGACACCTGGACGGAACAGGACAGGACGACGGTGACCAACGCCGCGCGAGATCGCGAGACCGATGCTGCCTGCCGCCTCGGCGCTGCTGGACCCGGCATACCGACCCGCTTCGACGAGCCATCTGACAGTCAGGACTCAGCTGTCCTGCCGAAGACACGCGGCCTCCACCACCCAGTGTTTACACCCCCGAAGACGCGACCCTCCCTGCGTCTCGGCCGTCGTCTGTTGCGGAGGCGTTAGGGTGCCGATTTAGTATTCGTATGTGGTGATCCGAAAGAAGACGCGATCGGCAAGGAGACAACAACTGCGGAGAAGATTTTATTCATCCGAACGAAGACGTTCCAGGAGTTTCCAAAGTGCCTTTGAGCCGTTTTGGCACGATTGTTTCACCCGACCGTGCTGCGCCAGAGTCTGAGGATCCCGTCGATAAAGAGGTGTTAGGAAAGTGCTGTGAAAAGGGACAGAGTTGTTTGACAGTGAAAATACGACAAACTATGTGAATTATCATTTGACTGACTATACTTGTACCGAATGATTTTACACAATCATTGGAGAGGTGTCAAAAAGTGTTCTATAGCCGTTTCCTCGATTGTGGAATGCCAGAAAAGGTAAATATAACAATGCCAATCACCGTATGCAACTCACACCTGTATAAACTGCTCATCTCAATTCAATGATTCACTCGCGGGTGCATTATTAGGGACTTTGGCAATTCCACCACGGTCGGACCAGTTGGCAGTATTTCGTCACGAGATTCGCGAATTCGCGTGCACGTAACGATCGTTGAAATGAAACGGACTAAATCGCTATCTGCATCGATCACTCGGCTGCACGTGCGACGGCACCTGTCTGTCACCACACTTAACGTCCTCCGCAATAAATAACCATTCATAGTCTATGAGTGGCCGGGTGCTAACCGAGCCGCGAGCACTAGGCTGTTGCTGAAATCCATTCTAACATTTCCATTCATAACGGTGGAAATGGGAATTTAACGATTCGACGTCTGTAACCGAAGTGACAGGTATCCAAACACGAGCATTACACGCTAGTAACTGGTAGCCAACTGCAACATCTGGTGTTATTCATGCCCATCGATCGTTCGAAACGTGTGAAAATCGAAATACAGTCTATTAATTATAACAGAATGACAATTTGTCTTCGTTTCATTCTATTTTTTGGTGGCACTTCAATTGGAAAATGAGTATAGATTCTCGAGTTTGCTTCCGATGCGATGATCATTGTCTTGCCTTACGAGACGATTGTAACGACCGGACGCGTTGTTATAGTTTGATTTCGAAATAATACAACCGTCACGTAGAATCGCGCCATTCTATTTAGAACATCAAGCGGTGCATTATAGTTCTTGCAACGACATTAGTTTGTTGAGTGAAACGTAACTGCGGATATGAACCATCACAGTTTTAACGATCGTCGTGTGAATTGATCCCAAGAAAATGTTTATAACTTGCACGATATGTTCCTCGGAGAAACCGCGGAGAGAATGATCGTCGTTATTGTGTTCTCGATACATTTCCACTCTGTAAAGCGGTATAAAGAGGAACTGCACTCACATCGATGTCCCATTAAGTAACGTGGATGAAACAGTCGACCGAGAGAGAGAGACAAGGGCTGTTGTTCCGCAAGCGACGCGAGAGCAAATTTCTTAGACTCAAGTACCTCATGTGAACTTGAATCGGAAACACCGGAATACAAAGAGCCTTCTTCCTTTGGCACACGCTGCCATCGCGTACTGAAAAATATTGTGTCAGATATGACACGTCTCACCATCCGTCCGCAGATAAATCCGTCCTGGCGTAAGTGAGGTTACTTAACATTGCGCCAAAGCGTGTACCTTCCTACAATAAAACGCACGTGTACGATGAAGACACGGCGAAACGCTCACCAACACACGCGCATCCCGATCGTTGGGTTTGGCGTTATTTGCATTTGAATTTTGCCCAGGAGACACCAATTGCACTACGGCATAGGTGAAACAATCCTGAGATACTCCCAGCCTCAGACAATGCCCATCCGCTCAGCCTGGCTATCGCAGACAGTGAACTGCCAGGAGTGACAGACAGCTGGGCAGATGATACCTCGGTTTAGTGGCACTTGAGAGCGCGAAGAGTACTTCGTCGTATCTGACATCTGGGCCTAAGGTCGTTGCGTCGCTCTATCACGGAACGGAAACGGAGATCGATGCGTTTTGGGTTGCGAATGCGGGGCGATCAGAGACAACCTGTTGTCCACGCGAGCGGATGAACACATCCATATTGCGAGACCCGCGAAACGTTTAGAGGTGCAGAAGCGCCATTTCCCATCCCCGCGGTGTTAACCATGCGGCAGAACAATCGCATGAGAATCTTGCCAAACCGTAGCTATTCTTTCAGGTTTTCGCGACGCGCCGTCGAACCACTTAAGAATTTAGCACCTGTGTCTCGGATGGGACGATTCAAACCGTGTTCGCCTTCTATCGCCTAATATTATGGCTCGCAACTCGGTTAAACCACTGTGAAACGACGATTTGCTCCCTCGCGCTAAAGACGGCAGCGTGGTGGAGACGGTCGAGTGGAGACTATAGCATTACTTGCGGAGGAAGAGGCCCATTAGTTACTGCAGCAAGAAAGTATGAGCGCAGTTTGCTTATTTGTTCTAGTTATCGGGCGCTGTTTACGACTTGCAACGACCACGCAAGTTTCGTTTCCGCGTTTACCGGCACTGGACCGTAAGGCTTGCGGGCAAACATACAGATAGCGGAAAGACCAGCTCGGCGATATTCGAAACGGCTCGACGGCAAGGACCAGTTACCTTATACCGGCACAGTTTCGATAAAACTTAGAAGTGCACTGTCCTCTGGAAATTTCTAATAATATCTCACTTGAAAAACATTCGAGAAGTTGCGGACGGTAATATCCGTATCAGAATTTCATCGCAAGCAATGAGTATGCAAATTGTCGATTTTATTTTCAGCAATATTTGACCGATTTGTATGGGTATAAGAGTCTTGAATTATGCGAATCGAGTCCAAACCCCAATTTCCAATCTTATACCGATGTATTCCAGTTGCATATAATCATCATCGGCAAACGGCGAGCGTTTCGAATAGATCCTTTACAGACCGTTCGAAAGGGTTTGACGTCAATAAGGAAAAACGGCATAATATCACGACAATCTAACTTGGCCATCACCCGAGTGTTTGCATAAAAGGTCATAAGCATTTCCGGAAGGAGTGTTTTCTTCGCGGTATCTCCATCCATCCATCCATTCGTATAAGCTCCGTCCGGTCCAGAGATCGCGTTTCGTGTCCACGTGTCGTAGAAATTCATCGGTCGGGGTAAACCGTTGTCCAAATAAAGCGAACTGGAAAGAAATGGGCCACGGATTACAATAAGAGAGATTGCGTTGACTAACAAACGATGATTTCGTCGTACCGCATGAATATTTCATGAGTTGCAAACAGGCGAGGAGGAGATACCGAGAGGAATTGAGAGGAGTCCGCGAGATATGGAGGGACCGAGAAACGTCCGATGGACGGCGGATCGGGCGCCGAGAGAGACGAGGAGAAAGAGGAAAAGGAGAAAAACAGATGAAGAGAGGAAAACGCATGAAAATCTATTCGACAGCTGTCGTGAATTAGAATGACCCGTACGACAGGAGCGATCGACCGTTGCGTTATGGTGATTTCCTCGCGCCACGACGATCTCTGCCCGCCAACTTTCCTTGTCAACATCTCAGATCCGTTTATCTTTATGGATAAGGGGGCTTCCCCACATCGGCCCACTCGCCCGGTGTGACAGTGATCAGTGACATAAGCAGTACCGTAGTTTCGATAAAACCTTCGTTTGATTCATTATCGCCTGCGCATTGCGCCTTACACTACGCGTAATACATTCCCCGGAAGCCGCTTGAAATACGCTATCAACATCCGGATCTGCGTGCTCCGAATATGTTCTTCTTGATTGATTTAATTTAAAAGGTGCTTTATTCGTCTTTTTTTCTTTACATTATACTTACGGCAAGCCGCAGTGCGCCCGAATGAAATCTGTGTTGAGCTGTAACT
Organism: Neodiprion virginianus; assembly: GCF_021901495.1. NCBI lineage: Eukaryota > Metazoa > Arthropoda > Insecta > Hymenoptera > Diprionidae > Neodiprion > Neodiprion virginianus. The sequence continues at coordinate 33,562,471 of NC_060877.1, read as the reverse complement.
ATTTGTACGAGTAGCTCTTCATATTTTCGTGCGATTAGTTCTACAATCATAAACTGACCACCACGTAAAATTGATATATTGATGAAAATTTTTATATCGTGCGGTTAGAAGTGAATCGGCGATAAAATATGTTCCGTTAATATTTGTGATGAGAAGCGCTGAATAATCCAGAGAATGAGACGAATTAGATATTGCAATATTGTTATGGTTTGGATTTCGATCAAAGATGTGATTCGCATTTTATGAGACAGTGGCTTTCAGTTCGACTTTACGCTTGGGAATCAGTAGAAAACTGTGAATCAGCAAAGACCGCAGTAATAACATTAAATTGCTGAATGAGGCAGAAAACATCAACAAAAAGCGATTCATGAGACGCTTATTACATCCCGTAAAATGATGGACTTTGTGATATGTTGCGGTTCTCACTGTAACTTAAGCCAGTTACAATATTAATAATTGAATGAAAAAATATAAATTAACCGCGAAAACATCTCAAGATCGCGTACCTACAACAATCAATGATTTAACACCCAGTGAGCGTGAAATAACCTAATTGTCCGGTTGGCTCGAAGCATTTCACCGGATGTAGAACAGAAATACGCCCGAGGATGGAATATCGGTAGAGAATAAAACATTTGTTCAACGACTGAATAATGCACTCGACTTCTTCCTGGTTACATCTATCGCATTGTAAAACGCCACTGTATAAGTTTCGGCACAACAAAAGCAAATCTATAAGTGAGAGATGGACAACGTCGAGAGGCAAAGAGGTTGCGGCTAATTTGTCAGTCGATTCAGATTAGCCGAGAGTTTACTCTGCACACACCTCTAATACTCTCGGCCGCTAGATCCTTTCTCTGTTTTTACTACCAGCGCACTTCACAATCGGACATCCGTTGTAGGTACGGGAATATTATAATTCCTGTAACTAATCCAAGAAAATTACCTTCTCCAGTCGAGCTGTTGTCGTGACCCTGCTGCAGGCGGAGGTACACATCCACCATAAACAGACACGACGCTCACTGCACGCATACACGTGACCGTGTGTCCACCTGTTAACAAGCTGTTACGTTACCGCAAATGAGGGTGTTGACTCGCTAAGACGATTGTCGGAGTACTGGCCTAGCCGGCAGTGTGTCATTTGTCTGAATTGTGCGATAAAGAAGTGTGGATCAATGCGATGTCGGATAATGAAAACGTAATGATTATGGCATGTATTGTTAAACAGGTACAGCTTCTACCGTGCGTATTTGGCTGAGCTTGCTTCGCCCACTCGTTGATGTTGTATATGTTGTAATAAAAGAAACAGAAAGTTAGCGTTGTGCGTTGTGGACACAATTGGGAATGTATGGGTCGAATGGCTTTCAAGTTCGGAGATGCACTTGCGGTACACTGGCTATTCTCTTTTTTCTACATCATAATATAACACGCAAAAATTCATTCGCGACAAGGAAGTCAAGTCAACCATGCACGGAGTACGACGGGTTAACTAATTGTAAGTCTTCGTCAAGACGGCGAAAAGGAGGCGAAGCAAAAGACAAAAAAAAAACCGTTCACGTGATCGCCTCAGATGTAAGCCAATAAAAGGCTTCTTACTCTACTTCGGAGTGAAATTCCTACATTGTTAGCGAATAGTCCATATAGCCAGCTCGGTTGATGCACGGTGAAAGAGAGGAGAAGGTGCGACACTTGGACAAAAAACACTTGAGCCAAAAACGTTTTGTACGAAGAATCCGATACAGCAGTCCGCTCGCAGCCGGACTAAAATCAACGAATAGAGAGACTCCGGCAACTACGACAATTGAGATGCGAAAAGAAAGATAATACCGTGAAATAGCTCACGAGAAACTTTCCAAAGTGCACATCGAAAGAAAATTCCATTAAGTACCGTACGTCGATATACCTAAGTTGATCATTTTTTGCCCATCGAGATCGGGATTTCTGAACAAGGGAAAAAATGCTGAATAAAAATAGCGAACAGAGGCGGAAGAAGGAAGGGAAAAACACTACCGCAGCATACGTACACCTCCGTTTTCGTTCATCCCCGATCGACGACAACGAGAAATCCGAAGAGGAACTACGGCGGATTAAAAATTAATTGAAATTACATTGTCCAGCTGGGACGCAGTTTCGCTTCGACGAATTGGTCAGCCGGGTCGCGTCTTACAGAACGACCATTGCTCAACGCGAACCCAGCAGATCTATCTGTTGAGGCAATAGAATTATAGATCGCTTATGCAATCGATCGCGGTTTTGGTCCATCGCGCACCGCAACTCTGCATCTCTTCATTGTTACTCGTTTCAATACTGTTTTTTCTCTCCTTTTGTTATTATTTTCGTACCGTTTAGTATAATCATCACTATATATTTTTGTGTCATCGTTAGTTTACACTTCATTCGCTTTCCCCAATTTCCTTACACTTGGAGCGGAGGAAGTCACTCGAGAAAAAACAAAGAGGAAGTACGATCAATGCGATTCGGTTGCGTCGGTGTATTCGTTTTTCTTCACCTTTTTCCCTATCATCTCCCGGTGCACCGATCGGTTTCACTCCGGTATTATAGACGATCCTGCAGGAAGCCACCGATCCGCTAGTCATATTGGTACCGTATTTTCAACGGTATACGTATCGAGGTCGTCAAGGTGGCAAGCAACACCGCCCGCAAGGTATATACAGGGAGTGGAATCGATTAGTATCTCACGAATACACCTTGGGCACAGCAAGTGAAATTAACTTCGGAGTTCATAGTAACGTCGAAGTCTTCCTCTGCAGCTCTTATATATTATATATAAACGTAGGTTTATATCGCTGATAAATTTCATTTCCACAAGGATTTCACGCGATCTGGTGAACTTTGTGTATAAATCATCGTTGCAACAGCTGGGACTCGGATTCAGCTCGACTGACGCAAATAATTCGTGGCCGATTTTACGATTGAGCTTATAACTATACTTACTTGGTATTGCACTAAATGTTTACGATAGCAAACACGATACTCTTTGTTCCGAATCCGCTCCCGCCGGCGTTCGATATTATAGAAGATCCTCGCCGAGATTTTCGTCGACGCGCCAAAAAAGAATTACCATCGACTCGATATTCCCGAAGCCCAGGAGCGCGATTCTTACTTGCGGCTACGGAATTCCATGTAGGGTCGATATATAATTAATTCTCGGATAACAAACTGGAACGGTATGCCAAAGACGGATATGAGACAAGGTTGTCGGACGAACGCAAATATGTGCGCGTGTGTGGGCAGAGTTATTGTGACGCGCTGACAATTCATCTACCATGTCCACGGACGCGGGTTTCAAACAGGCATGTAAATCATCGGGTGTGATGAAACCGCAATTAGTATTTGTACAATACTCGATCCCTGGCGCTCTTCAATCTGCCTGCCTCTCGTTTCGTCTCGGAAATTCTTCCTCTCCTTTTCACTTGCGGTTTGACTGGACTCTTCAGAGGGTTGGACGAGCGGCAGCTTTCACTTCAATGGACTCGAGTGATTGAGCAAGGTGCGCAATTGTCGCGTTTCGGCGTTATCGTCGAGTTCGGCTCAACTCGAGGGTGTTTTCACGCCGAACAGCGAGCACGGCACTCGGCCCTCGGATCGACTTTGACCGCACTTGGTGCTTTTCGACGTTGTGAAAGTCCATCCTCCTTGACTTCCTTTCTGCACTCTGTCGGCGTCGACTCTTCATCGCGAGATACTCTTTCAAAGGCGGACGATCATCGGTCCGTCTTCGCCCACTGAGTAAAATGACCTTTGTATAATTAAAATATACTTACTGAACGTAATATCTATGTATATATACATATATGTGGAGCAATCGGAAGGGCGGCAAGCGCTCTCTATAAAGCAGGTGAGGTGAGATGTATAAGGATGCGAGGGAATAATTAATTAGCCGTCGGTGAACGTGTTTAGTATACTTATATATTTCGGACGTCCGTATATACCGCGTGCAACGGGCCCGGACTTTGATTAAGCGGTCCAAGGCGTATAACCGAATACGAAATGCGATCGCGGATCGGGTTAAGTGCCGAGGAGGAGGATTCCTTCGTTTTTACGTCCGGTATATTGATATAATATAAACCACGCGGTCGTGCCTCACCTGTGTTCCTTGGCAAAGGCGTACAGCTGTATAATACGCAGGCATATGTATGACGTTGAAACGCGACGGCGCAGAATAAATATCGTTAAGAAATATAATTGAAATCTTGTTGGTCGTAATAACGAACGGACAGGCAAAGGACAGCGAGTTTAAATTACCGAGTGGTGAACCGGTGATTTCAATGCCCGGTATGAAAAGCATTATACCCGTGCGCACGAAACTGACTGACGCGTTCTACGCGCCTGCGTCTCTCCGCGTGTGAGTGCTCCGAGCCTCTGTAAACTCAAGGCACGTCTTACTTAAACGTGCACTAATACGCGAATCGTCAGAAGTGCTCCGCGCACCGTTCACGTCTCGTATACTCACCGGAGAAATCCAGCCGCAGCAAGGACGACGGAGCTGTTCAAGATCTCGAACCGCAGCCGCAGCCACGCCCGGCGCATCCCAACTTTCTACAAACCGAAAACTGGATCACGTCTGCCTCATCGCGACCGCTCTATCTCGGGCCTTAAATCACGCACATCGGACCGCACTCAGCCTCGCCGGCCCCTCTCCGATTTACGCCTTTACGCAATCCTCGATACGTAAAACAACGCACCTATACTGCGGCCACCGCGCCAAAACGATAACGAACTTTTAAGGATGCTGGGACGGAGACGCGGCTCTCGAAGATCTTCCCCGAAACGGACGGTTCAGCCGGCCGAGACTCAGCCCGATTTTAATACTACTCTGAAGCATCTTGAACGATGAACCCTGCAGAAATGAGCCAATTACAGAGTCGAATCGTCATTTTTACTGGATGACAAACGTCAAGTCACCGCTATTTCATTAGCATAACACATTTGCCACCTGAATGGCATTCAGTGCTTTGTCGTATTCTCAATGCCTTATGAGCATTCGTTTTGTCGCCAGTTGCAGGATATTTTGAAATCTATTCTGCTCGATGTTACACCGACACTCGATCTTATTCATTTCAACTTGGAGACTCGGTTCTTTTGGTAATGTATCGAAGTGTCAAAACAACTAGAAAAATGTGTCTCCATTGTGAAAACGAATTATGAAATTTGGGTATTTTTGTTATCGTGTTCGTGTCGTTATTTCAATCTGTCGAATTCCAGTGTTTACCGAAAGAAATTAGAGTTTTAGTATACACGTGAGAAATTTATAAAATTAACAATAAATAACAGAGTGTCTCAAACAGCGATCAACTTTATTTTTATCCACACTCAATTTTTCCACAACGGTATAAAACTGTTATCATAATCAGACTTACTTTTGCGAAAGCAGCTCTACAACGGCCCGATTTATATTCACCGTCTACCAGGCAGAGCGGTCATATCATTACGACTCGTCTATAATCCATATAGGAAATATGTCGTTACTGTATGTCGGTACAGAAATTTCGCTGTGAAAAAAAGGACAAAGACGAAAAAGATGTATAAGACAGCAAGTAGCGTATTTTCTGCGCAATTCCATGCAGTAGAAGTATCAGGCGCGTCTCATCTGTATAAAAAACACGCACAGTTACTAGATGAAAGAAATCGAAGAAGCATTTCACTGCATTGAGCTAGCTCGAACTCGAGTATACGGACCGTCGACGTACGCAAGTTTTTGCGACGACGTGAGGTGTCTTTTTGCAACAATCAAGGCGAGACAATTTCTCTTTCATCAGGGGCAGGGCGACGTTCACTGCTGCAGCACGGGAGTCCAACCGACGAGGTCTAACTGGAGCAGAGCAACGGTACTACTCGCGGTTATCGCCTCGGACCTGTACCCCATCTCAGTTATACCAGTCTTCTTCCAGTCCTTGTGCCTACACTCGTCTACCACGCGATGCGGAATACCAATACATCGGCACGAGAATTTTCCGCCCACGTCTATGCCTGTAATGCACTTCTTGTTTTTTTTTTTTCTCAGCGACAATCGGCAAATTCGCGAACGACGTCGCGTGTGCATGTCCGACAAGCGTGATACGTATAATCACATATAAACGTGGCAGCTTGTGTGGGCGTTCGCATCACGGCTGCAACGGGAATCTCGTGATTTATTTCAGAAAGATTTACCATCCAGTCGGCTAGTTTGCACCGCCAACCATAGTGTGCGGTGTGTGCTGGTGTAGGTGTACGAACATACGAGTAGACCGATGAAAATCGCTCGCGCCGACGCCGCGCCCCGCGTGCTCCAATTCGCGAGGTGCAATCCGCCGCTCTGGCAGTTCGCCGATTCCGTATATAGCCAGGGCTCATTTATCAATTACCCGCAACGCCGAGGCACACCCGTCGCTTACACCCCTTCGCCGATTCGAGCAAAGAGAGCCAGAGACGCGGGTCTTCCGCTACTTGCTGTGGGAAAACGCTCGCGGAGATGAGAAAACTGCCGTGTATAGGTGTGTTTGCTGGCTGCGCTTCGAGAGTCGGTAATTAGCTAGACGTGCCCGTATCGTCGTCGGTGTTGTACCAATGACTGAGAAAGTTTTATTCCCTAATGACGATACCCCTGATTCGCTTGAACCGACTATGGCACGACCGCATTTTACGACTGCGTATTCCGTTCTCCGTGTTTCAGCAAATCAAGTTTATGCGATATGAATTATAGGGGGATGAGGATTAGCGGATGAAATACGGTCGTAACGTTAATCAAGGCTGTCGAGTTCTACCGCACTGACTTTACGGCCCGTTGGTACGTTTCGTCTTAACACGTCCCGTTCACCTTCGCGTTTATTTTTATTTTCAATTTAGACGAACATTGGTTGCGTAAGAAGTCATAATATCTGCCTCGGAATCTTGTGACAAAGATCGAGTCTCACCATCGTTCGAACCTTTGAATTGTCGGTGCCCACGTCGATGCATTTCGTTGAGTTACCCGGGCTCGCTAAAAACGGAAAACAATCGCGGCAATTACGTTCGACATGCGATCGTGCGGACTGAGTGCCAATTTTTTTATTTTTTTTTTTTTTGGTCTCGAACCATCTTTTCATAAACGCGCAACCTCAAGCGTGGGTATAAAATTAATTTGGAGCGAAGGTAGAAAAAAAAAAACACATTTGATTAACAACGATTCCGCCGAGGCAGACGGAGATAATCCGTCGAGATCGGGCGCTTCAATAATATCCGCGATTACTACCGCGAATTGAATCGAATTTTTATAATTGGGATAGATTTGTGGGCCGAAAGTTGGACGCGATCAAGTTCAATGTGTATGAATATGTGTGAGTATGCGACCGGCTCGGATTAGGTGCGCTCTTCCAGAAACGATGGATTGAAAACCAGATTTAATTTGAATATTCATTTCTGTCATCCTCCTCGCCCCTCCCGACCCCCTCTCGATGTTTCTCATGGGTGCGGTTAGCTCTTATTTCACGTTTGTCAACGACATCTTGACCAGCGTGGCGTGGCCTCGTGGGTATACCCAAAGCTGATGCAAAACTTAATCATCCGGGATGATCCGAATTGCGCTGACCACTTTTGAAATCAAAGTCAACGTCCTGCTGTGCCTTCTCTCTGAGCGTCCAGGCATTTCTTGTTGTCTTTCAATTTCTCTTTTTCTTTTCTTCTAGTTTTAGATATGTCTTCTTTTTTACCTCTTTATCTTCGCGTAAACACGTTTTAGTGTGTTATTTCTGATTTATATTAATCGTATTCGCCTATGTAGATTACACCTGCTCTTACCCTTCTGGACATTATTTATTCTCATAGATCGTCGCGATATTTGAACAGATATGGAATTTGGAATTCCGAGCGAACGTATTTCCGTGCCTGTCAATCATCCCGCGAATTATAACACTTTTCAACCTCGCTACCTCCACCACTTTACCTTTGGTATTTCGATGCTAATTATAATATGCATCGCGAGATGAAATATCGAAATTTTATTTATTCACGCGTCACAGTTTGTTAATTTACTCGACATATAATTTATACGCATATGTGTGTACGCACCGTATGTATGCGTGAACATCCATCCGAATTGACGTAAGGATGTCTGACCCGTCATCCGTCCTTTAAACCTGATGCAGCGTGTATGCTAACTATACACCCAATTACGGCCTCGTTAAATAACGCAATACATGTTTCAAATAATCAGAAACACTACGATGAAACGTACGTGCGATTGCCCGACTTTTATTAACTCTTGCATGATAACGGTTTACCAATAATTCCTAAAAACGGGAGAGAATTCAATTTAAGTCCGCATAAATTTATATCCAACAACCGTGCTTCTTATAATATAGAGTATATCATACATTGGCCCAAGATTCGTGTGGTCGCGAAACCGGTGGGCAGTTTAGTCTGTCGGCTTAATTAATAGCGCGAACCAGTTTCCGAACCGCAACCGCCGAACCTTTACACATTATTATGCAGGTCCGTCTTTTCCCAAGCCGAAAGATTTACGAGCCTGACGTTCCGATAGTCTTTACATTTATTGCCGCAATTTCACGGATATTGCCGACTTCTTTCAAGACTAATTTTATTATTTGTTTTCCTTTTTTGGTTCACTCTCTCCCTCCCTCTCTCGCTCGATCTCCCTCTTCCTTTCTCTCATCCCGGCATCCGCGCTTCCTTCGCGTTTTATTTTCTTGTAGGTGTAACGAGTGAAATTATAGAAGCAAACACGACAGATCTACAGGGTGCCGGCGTTCTTGATCATTCCGGTGGTCAATCAAAGGTCAGTTCCTACTGCCACGGTCGGCTTGTAGTTGAGTCCCGATAAAAATCTGAACAGGGTATTAAGCGGGCCTTGTAGGTGGGACCCGAACGGCTTACGCGGCTCACGGATGGACGAAGTACCGTTCCTTCCTCTAAGCCGTTTCCCCTTGCGTTACTTACGAAATTATTACAGCGTGCATGCAGGTATCATCCATGTCTCTCCGCTTTCCCGATATGGGCCTCTAGTGCCAGCTAATTATACGATCTTATTCACGAGCCGGTGTAAGGGAACTTGGACGGTGGTGTTTACTTATTTTTTCCCTTCTTTTTTTTTCCTTTTTCTCAACGCCTGCAGCAGTTGTAATGAGGAAAATTGTATGCAGGCACAAACCACTGTTTTTGCTCCACATTTTAAACGTCTTTGCGCGTTATGACGCAACGCGGTAACGTTACACACATGTAGTTACGGTGTGCGGGCATTACCGACACCATTATACATCTGCGGACAGGTGGTGCAAATTCGGTTCGGAATTTCTATTATCACGTTTACCATAATCCGCGGAATCCTGCCGGAGTGCAGGCATACCCGCTGCTACGACTCAGCCAGCAGCGAACCACCCGGCCGCACGGTACTTGGCGTAATTATCCCAGGTAATGGGCTTCACACGCCAACGTCAGATTCTTCGCGTTCGTGACTCGCACCGCGTCTAGGAAGCGTGTGGTTCCCCGGCGTGGCGGATTCAATGAAATTCTAATTTCAATGCACCGATACCTGCGTGAAGATGAAGATCCTCGAGCTACGCCTTTGCCCGTGGATTTATAGAGAGGATAATTTTCACCTTTCGCCCGTCTTTTATTCAATAATACCGCTGCACCGCGAACGGATCCGCGTACCGGCGTCATGCGATAACGCGAAGTCGATCTTTCGAAAACCGTGCTGCGCCTTCTTTACGGCTCGAGTTTCTCGTTAATCTTCATCCTCTCATTATTACTTTTTTTTTCCTGGGCGCGGAATACTTACGTTAACCCCGATATATTTCGCCGCCGATGAATGTCAAGTATGATCGCGAGCAGGCGGGCAGTAAAGATATTCGTACCCGCGCTTATCTGGGTGGAGTTGAATGGAACGGGCCATCAAACCACCTGGCGAAGCTAGTCGTCGACTGTAATGCGGAGCGCGCCGAGCCGACTGACTGTAATCACTGAAATTTACGAGCTTACGTAAGCCCCCATCAAGCACGCGGTCTCTCTTCTCACTCTCTTTACCTTTCTCTCTCTCTCTCTCCCGGCCGTTCGTTCTCCCGCTGACGCACTCAGCCCCTCGTGAAACTAAGAAAAGAAACGGTCCGCGGGACTTTTGCCAATTATAATACCATTTCACGATTCGCCATAATTCGACGGCCATCGTTTGTGTTTCAGATAAGCTCAGGGTCAACCGGAGAATCGTGAAGCGTGTCAGCAGCAGTGTGATGAGTGGATACCTGGGCGTGACCGCTCCCTCCCCGCTGCATCACTACCCCCAATATTCCCCAGCCATGAGGGAGAAGGACTCGAGTCCGCGAAAGATGTCGGGCCACATCAGTCCCAAACAGGCGAGCATATACCCCTTGAGCGTTGGGGTCTCCGACCCCGAGGACCTCCCCTACGACCTGAGCCACGGACACAGCCGGGGAAGCCCGGTGATCGGTCAGCAGCCGCACATGAGTCCGGCGGCGAGACCCCACCACCACCATCGCGACCTCGACTGCGAGCCGCTGGACCTCCGCGTCGACCACAAGAAGGAACGGTTCCAGGACGAGAACCAGAACGAGGTCGAGGTCCTTAACCAGAACAGCCTGAACCTCCCCTACCACGCGGTGCTCTTCCCTCAGCATCCGGCGGTCCACCCGCTCGTCCTCGAGGCCATGTACCGTTCGCACCACCACACATCGGTCGCGGAACTTCCAAAGATCCAGGTTCGAGCCCTTCCGACGATGGTGCCTCTGCCTCAGGCCCAGGCGCCGCGACCCTCGAGCCCGTTGCCCTCGCAGCCACAGGCCTCGTCGTTGCCGTCGTACCCAGCGGCGGTGACGGCCGGTCTCAAGCCGAAAGATCGGTACTCCTGCAAGTTCTGCGGCAAGGTGTTTCCTCGCTCGGCAAACCTTACGAGACACCTTCGGACCCACACCGGTGAGCAGCCGTACAAGTGCAAGTATTGCGAGAGGTCCTTCAGCATCTCGAGTAACCTCCAACGTCACGTTAGGAACATTCACAACAAGGAGAAGCCGTTCAAGTGCCCGCTATGCGAACGCTGCTTCGGGCAGCAGACGAACCTCGATCGCCATTTGAAGAAGCACGACGCCGACGGACCGACGATCCTGGACGAAGTACGCTCCAGATACCACAGCCAGCTGCCGCGTACCGACGAGTCCTACTTCGAGGAGATACGGAGCTTCATGGGTAAGATCACATCCCAGCGTCAGGGGATCTCCTATTTTCCCAGTCTTCTCGCCCCCGGCGCGGAGGACTTCAAGACCGACAAGCAGCAGCTTCAGCTCGAGGAGAAACGCGGGGACTCATCCTACTTCAGCGACCGGGATAACCTCAGCTCCAGGTCAAGCAGCTCGGCCGCGAGTAGACCGGAAAGCATCCACGAGGAGCAGAGGGACGTCGCATCGCCGCCTTTATCGCCGGGCAACAACACCTGAGTCGGTTGCATTCGGCGTCGCACACCGTTCCCCCCAACACTGCAGTGAAGAGCGAATGACGACGATTTGCGTTATACCGGATCGACGGGAGAGAAGATGAACGGAAGAGGATGAGTGGGAAAAAAAAATTAAAAAAGAAAACGGCCTGAAAGAGAAAGAACGAGCGAGAGCGAGAGAGAGAGCGAGCGATAGAGAGAGCGAGAGAAAGAGAGAGAGAGAGAGGGAGAGAGAGCGAAGAGGACTACCCGAGTGAATGTGAATCGAAGGTGCTCAACGGATGGATGGACCCCGGATGACCAACTGTTTCGGTGAAAGGTATACACACGGACAGGGTAAGGCGATAGATAGCCGGACGACCGGCAACCTGCGAGCAAAACCTGCACATTGTCCGAGTCCCGACGACTGTGCAGAGACTATTCATTCTTTGTTACCTATATAAATACATATAATACTACATACATGTATCTTTCCGTAGACGTATATACGTATACACATATGCATAGTATACACTTGTAGGCGATACATGTGTACGCTTCTTGTATACATGGGATCGTTTGCGTTACTACTATCTTTTAATACCCTACTGTGCGCTAGAGTGACAGTGTATGTGTGTGTGTATGCCTTTGTACGAATGCTCGACTGTGTAATTCCTGTCTTTCGAAGATCATGTACCTTTGTGCGAGTCTTTATACATCGGAGAGAAGATGAACTGCTGCAGTAACGCCAATTGTAGTGACGCCTGCTCCACTCGCGAGCGAAACTATTTCAACTGGCTACAATGCTCCAGTTGTAACCGCGGCGCTCGTGTACAGATGGCCCGTACGCACCCTACAATTGGTGTTCCAAACTAGTATGAATCCTATAATTGGTGTTCCAAACTTGCAGTATGATCTTCGCCAGTTTCGATCGTACGTTCTACTCTCATTTTCTTTTTCCAGAGCTTCCGATCGTTTCTTTTGCTCCTTTTCTTCTACTTCTTCTTCATCTTCCGAGAGTAGATAACCGGGACATCGTTTCACCTCGCGATTGCACGTGTCGCCGGGAAGTCGATTGCGCGGATAGCAGTGATACTTCCGCTGAAATCGCGGCATAACGGCGGGGCGCGTGAATCAGCAAACTGACATCCGGCGATAATCCGAGCCAGAATGGCTGCATACCTGGGACCGGCTGTGCTCCCACGACGGGAAATACGAGATTTATTTTATAGTACGAAAGGTATCGGAGTGACGACGATTCTCGCAAGGAAATTGCCAATATCCCGGACGGCTCGGGAGACAGGGAACCAACGCGACTCACGTGTAACGTCCTTTATGACGCAATTAGAACGTGCAAGATGCTTGCGCGAGAGAGCATTGAATGGATGCGAAGAACTAGTTCGGAGCAGAGCTAAGGACCGCGGTCTCCGTAGGTGCCTCCTTCTGCTCTCGCAGATTCAAGTCGGAAGAATTCGCTCTCGTTTGAAAATGTTCGCACGCGCCACACCCAGTAGGTACATGTGTATATCTGCCTTCCTACCTACCTACCTACCTGCCTACTCGAGGATCGCGAGGCCACCGTTCGAGGCTCATCTCGAAAGTGAAACGAACCGATAGACCGTACGAGAAAGAAAATAATGTACGTGCCTGGTACCCATACACACATAAAACGCCGGTCTTGAGTGGCGGCGGGAGGCGCCCGATTGATCTCAATTAAAACCGCGTTCTCCTGTTTGTTTATCGATGAGAGTATATCGCACACTCTGTACACACCATCAATGGTTTCGGTTATAATTGGCTCATTTCGCATCGCTTCTGCAGTCGTTTTGGCGCTTCTCAAGCGGCGTCGCGAGTGTGTCGACTGCGGTACGGCAAGCCGGAACGGAAGGCACGCCGCTTAAGTGGTTCGATATTAAGTTGCTTTTTTTTCCTTTCTTTCTTTCTTTTCCATCATCTCTCAACCCTTTTTTCAGAGGCCTCGATCGCCGGCCGGAGGCATTCATCATTCGCTTCTGTAAGAGAAACGCTCGGACCGATGCCGCGAACAGCACCTACTCTCGTTAGAACCGAGTTGATATTTGGAAAGTGACCGTGCGGCGGAGATCAGGGGCACCGTGCGTTCATTTTTCACCATCGGAAATCGATTCCTTAGCCGTATGGTAGCCGAGCGACGTCGCGCGATAAAACCTTTTCGAATTTTGACACGGAATTATAAGCTTGTAAATTGCGAGAAACTCGACGGTCGGATACCGTAACGTTTACACCTATGTACACCCCTGCACCTCGCGGCGAAATCGAACGCTCGTTTTTTCCCGTAACTAGGTGGTATACCGCCTCGGTTCGATCGTGCTCAAGTTATAGGTACACGGTATAATACACGCGGCGATCTGTTACACGATGCACTAGACTGCAGCCTGGTAGTCGCGAAGGTGAAGATGGTAGCTGCGTGGAGGTCATCCCGAGCGAGGGAAATATTCAGACCACACCTTCGTCGGCATCGACGTGCTCCACGCTGCAGAATTCCCGCTACGTGATTCTATGTACCAGTTATTACGAGCCGGAGTCTGGATCACGAGACTCACGAACAAGCGCGTGTATCGAATCCCCCCGTTGTGATAGGAACGAGAGAATTTCTCGACCTGTAAACACGTGAGGAGGAAGATGTCACTCCGATCGGAGAACCGAAACGCGTTTGAAAACGAGGCTAATTCGACCTATCGCGGGATGCCGATGAATTCTCATCGCGTTCCACATCCCACTGATTCATAATTCTATTTGTATAATAATATCCCGTTGATTGCAAGCGTGAAGCAGATCTCACTTAGGATATACATGAAATACGTGTACGAAACAGCTTCCAAACTTCTACGGAAGGAATTCACATCTGACTGACTCGTGATGGATGGATAGGAGCTGGGATGGTCCAAGATGGATGATCCGTGGGCGAATGGAATGAATGAAGTGATTTCGCAATCTTACAATAATAATAAACTTGTATAATTTGATTTAATTCCGACTCGGTAGAACGCGGTAGGCTTCCTTCAATTAGACACAAGTATACACACGTACCGACGTATTCGACGTACGTGCATGCCTATGATATACCTAGGTTAGTGGGATGACTATTACAGTTGCCCAACCAAACCGTGCAAATCTTCGTTACCTTTAATCGTAATTTTCTAAGCAAACCTGCGTGCATAAAGTAATTAATATATTAATATACCTAGTGATAATATAATATAAACATAATGTAAGTATGATACGTATATATATGTGTGTGTGAGTGTGTGTGTGTGTGTGTAGCTGAAAGTTCATACCATCGTCGCTGCAGACGCGTTGTGTCCTGGCTCAAGTTAAGATTTTACGAATAATAAGAATGATATTTTTTTACAATATTGTATGTAAATAGTAACCGATTGTTAGCGAGCTGGCTCGTAATCACAGGGCAAACACAAGTTGTTATTCTCTTCTTTTCTATTCTCTTCCTTGGTTTATACCTATAAATCGGTAATACTAACGGGATAAATCCCAATAGTTTCGAACTAACGTCGTGATATAACAATTTGTGTTCGCCCTGGTGAATTAGTGCATCGATAATATTTTTACTGTAGAGAAAAAACTAAAAAACGATGTTTAGATGTTTCAAACTAGCGCTATAAGTTAAGTACGTATTTTTAATTCCTTGATGTAATTAGAACTGTATTATATGTGTGTAACGTACCTACTACTGTACTGTAAGAGTTGTATAAATTATAACGTGATTGTGATTTTATCGAAGTTACCGATATATATACGCATACCTGTCGAAATATTTAACAGACAACAGCCCCGGTTATAATTGCTCGAGTTGCCACCTATGTATTCATTCATCTTCGGAAAATTTGAGTCATTACTCTCAAAGGTTTCAAACTCTGTCGCTTGATTATTTCATTCGGGGCTGCCACCGGATTGGTCTCATCATTCCTTTGTAGAGATATACAGTTTTCGTTAATTTTGGAAAATTCAAATTTTCAAATGCATTTCTCTATTCGGTATGAAAAATAAAGTGGCTGTAAACCTATTTGTAATTTTCAAACAAAGCGTGCAGCCATGTACAAGCGGATTACCAATTTCTGTATTCTACATTAACGTTTAACGTTTAAGCCATCGTAATGATTTTTGTTGTTTTTTTTTTTTCACGTGTAACGTAGCACTGTGGTGTCTGTATATATGTTGATATGTAATATTCCCTAGTAATATAAGAAAATTATTCGTTTACAAATATTTCCTGTGTCGTCTATAATGCATTTCCCCTCGTCTCCGTTAATTATTCCTTCAACTGAAAGATTTGGAAAACTCGAGACTGGCGGTAAAAAAGCAAAAAAAAAAAAGTGTTTACACAACAACGGCGTTTTGCCAGAACCGACAGGTCCGACGCATTGTCCGCATCGTTTCAAGTCCGACAAGAGGGAAACACATCGGTACCATATAATTGCAACGGAGCTTTCACTGCGCGTGCCGACCAAAAATTGTATACATACCTTATACCTTATACCTTACGCCCGAAAGAGTCGCAAAATTCAAGGTATGACTCACGGCGAAGCTCGCCTTGGCGGCAGTTGGGCCATAGGTCATCTCGATGCAGCCAGCTGCGGAGCTGCTGCCTTTCCTTAAAAATTAAATTTGAACCGAGTAATTGTTGTGAGAAAAGAGTTGTTTGCTAGGGTCACAGGTGTGTGAGAACCGGAACAGCTCTCCGCGGACAGCACGGACTGGACGGGTGACGTGGATCAGCCTCCAGAACGACGCGGCCTCACGTGTGCTCCGCGGGATGATGATGATGATGATGATGATGATGATGATGATGGTGATGGTGAACAATCGCTGCACCGCTCGAGAACGAGGAGCCCTTCATCCTTCGTCGCGTCGTTTCGTCCTCGCGTCGTCCATCTTTCTAAACTCTTCGACCGCGACAATTCTTCTTGTCCTTCTAATTTCTCACGTCCCATGAACAGCGAGGCAAAGTAAGGCCGGGTAATAACCGGACCAGTTTCCTCGACAGCCTGCTCCTGGAGTCGAGGAACGACAGGTCGCAATTCCTCGCGGGCTGCTCTCGTATGCGCGACGCGTCGCCGCAGGAACAGCCTCCGATTCGCGAGGAAACCAGACCGTCTCGGCCGCACGCGGGGGGCGTCCTGGAGGTCGTCCTGCGGACCGTACGTCCTGAGAGTCCAGCCCGGTCGACTCGAGTCGGACTGCCACGAGGACGTGACTTTGACCCAGATCCAAACTGTGTCGGTCTCGTAAGATGCAGCCGTGCTAAACTTCGACGCTTCGCGACTCGACGCCGAGCTTCGCACGCTACTTTAAACGGTACCGTGCACGCTGTAAGCGTGATCCTGGCGCATAATGTAGAATACTTATATTATCGATTTTCTTTTTCATCGTTGCGGTGAAATTTCACGCCTTTCTTATCACCCGGAGACTACACTGCACTTTTCCTATGAATGGACTAAAAATGGAAGGAAACTTTCGATTTCACCCTACTTGCTAGCCGAAGAAGAAGGCTTAACCGCATCGCGCTTTTTCTTTTCCAACGATTTTTGCAGAATTACAAAAATATATCGTGTTTCCGCTGTGTAATAGACTGCACAGCGGATTCGTTGCACAAGGACGTGAAAGGTGAACAACCAATACTCAACTCTTGTACTCCGACGAAAGTAAATTGTGAACTTACTTTTCAGTATTTAGCGCTATGGATTATCCGTTTCGAAAAATTATTTTCCCGAACGAAGCTAAATCATTTTGATCCACAGCTAAATAACGTTCTTTTCTTGTTACGGTCGTCGATTATATACATTGATTATCTATAACAGAATACATCCATTTACAAAGAAAATTAATTCTATTATTATTATTATATAGATACGAGATTAGGAAGTGGCAGCACTAAATTTTTTACACGTGTTTTTTATTCACGTGAAACTATATCCGTATTACGCAAATTCTTGCAAGTATATCCCCCGGGCTGCAATTACACCAGAGGCAAAACGAGCAATTAAAAATATTGCGTAATGACAATAATATATCGTGCAGGATACTTTAAAAAGCAATTAACCTGGCAAAATTATAAATACAATTTCTTCCTGAATGCTTTGTCGATATACCTCGGTGCAAAATTGTGGACAAAATCACGAAAAGTTTCACTCTTATATCGGTACAGTATAAAAGGAACGACAAAAATGAATCACAACAAAGTTAAGTTGAAGATAGTATGAAATTATAATAATAAAAAATAAATTTTTTCAAATTAGATTTTCGCAAAGGAAAGACGGGCATTTTGTTTACAGAGCTTAGGAGCATTTCGCACATCTCCCAGTTCCAACCCCGCCTCGCTTGTGATAATTTAGCTTCGGTTGGCAGCAGAACTGTAGCTTGTAACTTAGCTCACATATCTCGTGGGTACAATATGATCTACATTGCTGACCGAGGCGGACCCGGTAATGCTAATGATAATAAATTCACGCAGTCGCCCCGAGTCCTCGGTTAAGAAAGCGAATTTATGAACGAGATTGCGAAATATCGCGACTACCTTTCGGCGTGAATCCTTTGCCGAATCAAGACGCTATTTATATCAGAGTAGATTGAAACAAATTGAAAACGGTGCACGCGTGGAAGATAAATTTGCACACACACTTGCAGGCCCGCATATTATTCTTAAGCGAAGTATAACCAACGCCTTCAAGCACAGATTGAACTTCGCGTTGTGAAAGGTTCCCTCGTTTGATCCAGACTTATTAGAAATATTTTCGGCAATTGATGACGGTTTGAAAATGGAAACTCCCTCGTCTAATTGCAATTTACGACTTGCGTGGCGGCTAATCTCGACAGCCGGACAAACTGGTTTTACTTTCGCAATTTAATTCAGAACCTCATTTATGACATATTTAAGTCAAAACATGATAATTCAATTACACCAAACTGTTGTAACAATGGATTGAACATTAGCAACTGCCGATGAATCATTTCATAAAGGAGTTGTAGTATCTAGATGTTATATTTACACTCATCACAGAATTAGTTTTTCACTGATCAACATGAAAGGTAAGTTGGAGGATTGATCGATAAAACAAACTTGTTTATATGAAATGCGATCAAAATTACATCAATATCTCGTTCAAAAGGATTGAACAACGTATTATGCTACTTCTGTATAGTCTAAAAACACTCATCCTTGATCATATTTTAGCAAATTGGTAAGGTAAACTTACGGTATAAACGATAGTTGATTAGCTTAAGAATTACTTTACACCCATTGTCTCATTCCGCAAGGTGATAACTGTTTAAACAACATCGCAAGTAATTCTGTTCCAAAGATAACTGACAGAAGTAGACCTTTGTTGAACGCGACTTATGCTGGCAGTCGATAAACGGATTTGCATCACCGTTAAATTTATTTCAAACCTACCAGAGATAACTGAAACCCAGAACAGCTAGTGTACCGACATTACACTTTATAATAAAACATTACTCGCGATACGACTACGAAAGCATGTATTAAGATTATATAATAATAATAATAATAATAATAATAATATTTATAATAGTAAATATAATAAAGCATCTACTCGCAAACGCTAAAGCTACTGTACGGAAATGATCAACATATTAAAATTGAGTACTTACCTGTAAAATCAGAAAACAGTCATCGTTACTTAACATTTGTAGAGTAAACAGCCATCGACTTTTCCTGTCATTTTATCTACCGCCCAGGTTTCCAAGATCGTGTTATCGAAGGTCGAGATGAAATAGAAAAAAATTGTATACACAGGTGCTGATAAAATTTGTAAATATTGTACAAACGTAAATAAGAATATTATCTACAAAAATTTGTTCTCTCGCATGAAAAGGACGGAATTTACTTCCAAGGTACCGCTTCCAGCTCCCATTGCTGCTCAGCGCTTCTGTTGCAGGTCGCGATGACTAAACCGTCTGACTTCTTCAGACTCAATTGAAGACACATTTTAGAGCCAAGATGGACCAGGGTCTTTCTCTAAAATACAAACATTAAATTCAAATGCGAAGATATCGTTCCAAAATCACCAGTACTATAATTTAGCTGACAAATTCCTAGAGTCCGTACAACTGGAATGCGATGATATTGCATGCACTGGTTGCCTAATGATGTCCGAGAGATTTTGTTCAATGATTGAAAAAGTAGAAACATATTTCAGGCATCGTTTAGTGTCTTTGTAGGAATTCGGTAGGCTACATGGACTTTTTAATTTCCATAGCCACTAATAGATCATCTGTAACTTGGCTTTCGACTTCGACTAACCTTAGCATCGTATTGCCACTTTTGCCTTCGAAGACCACTACACGCCATAATTTTGACCTTTGGTTTCTCATGACGAGTATCACGCTCCGGAGCATCGAGGCATACACTTTCGTCTGTGACGATAACACCATCAGACGTCATCACGAACATTTGGCTAAGTTGGGGCGGCGAGATGCACGGTTCCATATCAGCGTTACCAAAGGGCTGGGTGTAGGTGCCCTTGGTTACAGGACGCATCAGGCAGTCTCCAGTGACGGCGTGAATTATCTACGTAAAAAGGATCTGGATGAAACAGTTCAAGGTGAAAGAAATGTCCGTCGAAGAGGCGTGAGCTTACCTTTCCGAAAAATCGATCATCCTTCGGGAAGAAGTGTTGTGGCCACACATTGTCCAGGTACCATTCAAAGCCTTTGCACTGTAGTCGTTCACGTACTGCCAGTCGTCCTCTGATCTGCTGCTTGTCCCTGAGTCGTTCTGCCGCTGTAACCAAAGTTCAACACTTGAATAGTTTTAAACAGTTTCACCGATGACATAAACGCGATTGACGCTTAATTTCATACCAAAGAAGAAGAGCATTTTCTGTATGATAAGTTAAGAGGCATCGACTAAGTTCTGTGTTCAAACTCCTGATCATTAACTGCCAGCGCGAAGTGTTTGTTGATGAACTTACCGGGGTTGAACTTGAAGTAAAACTCGGCCCACTCGTCCATCCAAACGAGGGCGACCCGTGCTAAATTTGAGTACAATATATCGCCAACACCTCCTGGAAATGTGTACGGAGAAGATTTTCGGAACAAATGACCAACGTGGGAACAAGGTGCGATCTCAACGCTGCCACCGCACTGCCAGGCCCTGAAAGACAACTCGAGGTTCTCTCCGCCCCAAATTTGCATTTGATCATCGTAACCGCCCAGCTCAAAGAAGTACTCTCTGTTCATGGAGAAGAGTCCTCCGGCCATTGCCGGGGTTTTGAAAGGGGCCACCATGTCACCGCGACGTTGTTCCAGCTTTGAGCCACCAAATGTCAGCCATCGGAAATGCAAATCCCAGTTAAAGGCACCCCAGTGAAGCTCGAACGATCTGAAACATTTGGTAATTACTGAAGCTGGGTTCATTGGCGCAAACTTTTGGCCATTTACCTCGTGTAACTGAACGTGTCATCGTTAATGATGTCGATGACAGGTGAAACGATTCTCGTTCTATTCTGAGCGACAGCGTCCAATAGCGGTTCAAGCCAACCTGAAAAATCAAACATCGGTTGCAGTTTCTTGCTCTTCGAAGACCAGAGCAAGTCGTCATCTAAGTGAGTTGACCTACCTACCAACGGTGCATTCGCAATGGGCATCGAGGAACGTCAGAACCTGTCCGGTCGCGTCTCCGGCTCCCAGAAGTCTGGCGTTCACAAGTCCAATTCTTTTTCCAGACCTCAAAACTCTGGTGGGTACCTCAAGGTTCCGAACATACTCGTCCAGCGGGGCACCCAGGAATTCTATCGTCAAAAAGTTTTTTTGCATTCTTTCTCTTTGTTTATCGATAAATTGACAAACGGTACACGAGAGCCTTAACATAATCAAGGCTTACCTCGATTGCTTGAGTCATCTACAAGAATTATCTCGTGCAGCAAATGCCTCGGCGATCTACCGATGACACTGTGAACCGTCCTTAACAATGTGCTCCAAGCTTCGTTGTGGAATACTATGATGACTGAGGTCGATGGCAAGTGCTTTGACCCTGAATATCGCGCGATGCACCTAGAAGTGAATTATTCAAATGGTTGTTTAAGCCGTAGGTACGGTCAATTGGATTAACTGCGGAATTCGTTACAGCGACGCGAAGGCTAGACGTGTATGCACGGATCTAGTGCATGTGGTCGTAGTAGATGTGACGGATATAGGCAAGGAGACACGGGAAATCGTACGTTTTTTTCCTCACGTCAGGTAGCGATCTGTTGAGCGGTATTCGATCGCTCGCCAGAAGGTTGAATCTGTTGATCTGGAAGAGCTGCTTCATCAGGACGAAGTCCTTCGGTGGTATCATCACCGGATTGCCATCCCTACCCTCGTAGGGTCGCGGGTTAAACATGTTCTTGTTCAACAGATCTGAAAATAAATCTTTCAACTAATAAATTACACTACTGCCTACGAAACGACAGCTCAAATGAATGATCGATGCGATAATGGTACACTTGGGCTGCGGCTCGGAATTAGCAACTCTGTTTCAAACAGCGATTTCTATTCGACAGTGATCAACTTGTCGCTCTCGAGGATTCAGCCCACTTGACCTTTGATACCTGACATTTGACCGTATATTTCATTTGTATTCGTACACGCGGTTGCATCCCAGTAAAAAAAAATGCTTCGTCCGTCAATCCCATTAGTTATACGGTTACGTTGGGTTGCCGAGTTCATTTAACTACGACGACGGTTCCAACAGTAATAGCAACCGCGTTGTTTCGAATTCACAGTGAGATCTGACATTACGTAATAGACCTTTACCTTGGTCAATGTGTGGGCTCTGCAGCGGGTCCACAGAATCCCCGATGTAATGACCCACGATTACTTGTATGCCGCGGTTGTCCATGTAACGCTTTTCACTGTCGAGAAGTCTGCAACATAGAAATTGGTATCATTCGTTTCCAACTTGAACTTATCGTAGCGTTCGATTCATAATTCATTCGACGGTCACTTACCGCAGGGAAGCATCGTCTGGATCGTAGGGAGGATTTTTCGACCGATCAGATTGGCGTGGCCAGATCACGAACAAGCTGATCAATACCCCTACTGATAATAAAATGGGCCAGACGCGGAATAATTTTCGCATTTTTGGCAGCAACATCTTGATAAACGGTCCAGAAACCTCGAGACCTTCCCACAATTTTTATGCTACTGTTACGTGCCGTTTTTTTTCATCTCTGACAAGTGACTCAATGCCAAATGATAGTTGCGCGCTTCTGATAATTTTCCCTCCTAAATGTATCGCAATATTTTTATTACGTTATCGTGTCATTCGCAGGTCATGACCAAAACCAAACATATCTCCAACTACGTAGCCCTGCAATCTGGAAAATCAACATCCATTATACCACTGTTCCAAATAATTTGTACAACTAGTATAACATGCACACAAAATTCTTCTTTTTTTTTTTATAAAAAAAATATCCTATTCTTTATTTTCCTTACATCACCTCGGTCAATGCACCCTGGAGCATCCGGTTCACGAACGCGGCGTATCAGTTTCAAATTAATTATTCAATGGTAATTAACTTTTTTTTCGGTAAAAAGAAGGTGTTACGCGATAATAAAGTAACAATGCGCAAGTGCATTATATGTGGACTGCAGAGTAGAGTTGCAGTGCAGTTCGAGTTAATCAGGCGAATAAAATAATGAAGTTAATAAAGATTTAAGTGACAGTATTAAATCGTCGTGCTCGAAGCATCAATGATTAACGTACGTGGTCATCCGCATGCAAAAATAAATCTCAGCAACTTGCACTCGTTCGCAAAATTATACCGCAGTGTGATTTTTGCCAAATCGGCAAAACGTTGATTCGTCTTAGCGATCAGAAACCGATGTCCGTTCGTAATTGTACTCTTGTAATAATTACCGTATCTTAACTTTTCAGTTTAAATCCCGGCATCGATCTGTACTTCTGATCCATGGCCTCTTTCGCGTTGCCGGTCACTCCTCGGTCAGACCGCACCGATTTCCTCTGCCGAATATATTTCGAAGAATTTACCGTACTGTCTCACTTTGCGTACCGCAGCGCGTAGCGCACTCAATTACTCTTCGATACGAACAAAATATGAGTAAAACGGACGTAGAGTAAACCACCAAGTTCACCACCTCTTCGACGGAGGATCAAGAAGACGCTTAAATAAATCTATCGAGCGTGGTCTTCGCTGCGTGACGCGCCTGGCTCGAATGAAAATGGCCACCAGTAAACTGGCTCTGGCTCGATGACGTCATCAATTTACAGTTGCAGAGAAAGGAACCTGGTCGAGCAAACGGCTCTCACGGAGGCTTCTACACACACCGCCGTGTTAATAGATACCTGTGGATCGCAGAGGGCGAACTCAATCGCGTATACATATAAACAGAACGTCAGCGAAAGGGGGAAGCTTTTTCATTTTATGTCCAATTGCTGTTCAATTTCTTACCTCTGAAATTTAACTATCACTTTGCCATTTGAATATACGTAAATAAGTTAATTTAAAGTGTTTATACTGCAATTAAATCGATTGAAGACGATTGAAATTCGTATTTGTGTTTAAAGCTGAAGTGAATTATAAAGATAAAATTTGATTAATTGTAGAATATGTGATCAATTAATCAACGATTTGCAAGTCAATTACTACATTAACGAGAATTAATTATTGAATATAGAGATCGGACGACAAATGTATAATGTAATAAACGTATATCGTATAGCGTTAAAAATGTGGATAAATAATTACTTCGATTGACATGAGTATTATTTATGATAACATTATTTTTTATTATATTTCAATTCAAATCGATTATGAATTATGATGAGTTTGAATACTAGGACTAGGACAAATAGTTCCCGCTGCTTTTTCATTGTATACATTTTTCATATTACGCATTATATAGTACACACTGTTCAAATGCCATATATTGAAAACGACACAAATTCTTCACTTCCTACAATAAGGATAATAATTATATTTGTCCCTGTGATGTCGACGTGTTATATGCGTAATATTAATGCGGTAATCGTTCTTGTATACGGCCATATAATAGGAGTAGGTTCTTAAAATTCTGTATTTCTCCTTTTCTCTCTGAGTATAACAATAATAATTAATATTATTATTATTATGTTTAATTATTACAGTGACAATTATAATAAATAAATAAGAGCCCAGGCGCGACGCTATGGCGTCGTGAAACACATATAGAGTCGAGATTTGTTACTGTATCGAATTCCGCACATTATATGTTATTTCCACATCTCTTCGTTGTGTACAAATATCAAGTCGGTACTCAATATATCCGATAATGATGTCTTTACCAAAGATTGCTGTGACGCACAGGCGTACGACAGTAATAATATTAATAATAATGGCGGCAATAATAAGAATAATAATAGAAGAACAAGTATCAATATTAATATTATTAGACAAGTATTGGAAAGCCGTACACAAAAAAATTAGATTATACTATTAAGATGAAATATGCGTGGAAATCACGTATTTTATGGTAACACGTTTCATTATCACCTGCTGTATTGAGTATGACGAAATATACATAACGTAGATGTTATAATTCACTTGGATGACACTTGTATATATAGTAATAATAATATATATTTATAAGTCTGTTTCAAACGACGTACGGTATTTGATCTGCATGATTTGCACGTCGAACGAACGATTTTCACCGCCAGAGCGATTATAGTTTTGTATTGAAAACAAATTTCTGGTCGTTAATTTTCCTCTACCTATATTCGCATAGAATGGGGCGGCTAATGGTAACTAAGCACACCTGAACAACGTACTTTAAGAAGCCTTCGGCCCCTTGGTTTGATTCGCAGTAAGATTGATTTATATTTTATACTACACCGACCTGTTTTTGTGAAAAAATTTCTTCAATCAATACGCAGAACCCAATATAGGCCAATATTGAGCCCTCTTCTCGTATTATCGTGGAACAATAAATAATCACAACCGTATATAAGGTTTGATTAATTTTAGTTCATTGACGAGGAGAAAAATTTCAAAAAGAACCGGCTTGCGGTGATTAATTCAGTTAGATTTTAGGTGACTTTGCAATTTAGTATCGCCGCAGCTTATCGAGTGCTTTTCGGCTATAGATACGTCCGAGGAATCCTCGTTTCCCGACATATTGTCTGCGAAGGTTTCCGCAGATCCTCGAATTCACATTTTTACTCAAATTAAGGGGGTATAATCTGACACTTCAATTACGCCAAAGCCTTCGAAATATCGCATTTCGATTTTCAGGAAGCGAGTGCAAGTTATGAAACCAATCCACATCGTCAATTTAGCGCGAAACCCAATTTCTTCCCCGATTACTTATACCTATAAATGCAAGTTTCTAACTATAAATAAATGAAATCTAGACATCGTTAATTTTGAATGTTCAGTATTATCAATAAAACTTGAGTTGAAAATTTAGAATTAAATCTTAAAACGCCACTTTGGCATTGACTGCCGTATGATCGTTGAAGTATGCATATTTACAGTACATATCTAACAATAATTTGAGTTAAAACTTTGTTTCAGGAATGTTCTGCACCGCTATGAACCTTTGAAACTCACCTGGCAAATACCAACTTCTGTGAGATTTTGAATTTTTCACCGCGAAAACGTACTTATACAACTGTTTCTGGCTACGTTTTCGTAAAAAAACAATTACTTTATGCAGAGACAAAGCCTAATATCGAGTTAGTTTTAGAAAAAAAAAACGTTATTTTCAACATATACATACATAGGCGCCAACTCCGGGGTTGCTCACGTGCTCGAGCAACCCCTGACAAAACCAGGATTTCATAGTTATAAATATATTGTGTTACATGTTTCGAAGTATTTAATGTTTCCAATAATTTGTTAATTTTTAAGGCAAGTTGTCAGTTTCTGGATTTAAGATTTGTGTTTTCAAAATGGTTCATGTTTTACAGTGCCCGTCCTTCCGCTCCCAGTCACTTGCTATAAAGCAGCATCTGGGTTATATAAAAGTCGACGCCTATGCGTACAAATAATGCGCGATAAATATCGAAGATAATCAGCGATTTATCCGCAATAAATTTAGGAGATATCGACAGTTATCCAGATAGGTAGAAATTCTGGGCATAAATTCTAGATTTATTTCTCTAAAAATAATAATGATGATGATAATAATAATGATAAAATAATAATTGTAAATATAATAATAGTGGTAATAATAATATTTTTAAAATTAATAAAAATGCAGCGTATACCCCCTTAAGTGACCAAAGAACGACCCAGTATTAAATCACAGTGAATCATATACCTCACAATAATGACAACATACGGTATCTAACATTTTGGAAGAGTTCAAGACTATACATATAATAATGTATGATATTATAACGTGTAATAGCTGTTATTTTCTTCGTCTTCTTTTTTTCTTTACACTTAGAACAGCAACAATAAATATACTATAAATATTTATATATACACATACATGCATATATTTTAAATACACATGCTGGTTAAATAAGTAAGATCGCTGGTCCGAGCTCCGAGAGTACGCAAATTAATAAACTTAATGGAAAAATTATCACTACATAGCAGTAGAATAAAAAACCCGGTATCTCTAAGACTATTATTACTATTATTATTACTATTATTTCTTTGATATCAATAATTCATTCAATGAGAACATTTTTTGGAAGAAAAGAGTTACGGTTTAGTACCTTTTCAGAGATACCGGGTATCCTTATACATACATATATGCACATATGTATATGTATTTATAAATTGTATAATATCAGAGTGATATTCCATTTGTCTTCTTTGCTTTTTCAGCTCTTAATTACGTCTACCTATATGCTTAATAAAGGTGAGTTGGCCGGGGCGAGGGAATTGGTACGACGGTGAAAAGGTGTAGAGGACAGAAAGATTCATTAAGGACGTACTAATGGGGAAGGATGACCGACTGTTTCACTTTATTTGTAATGCTACCGTTATTCCCTTTGCCTTGTGAATACATCTGCGGAGATACATACAGATATACTCACAGTCGGTAGAACCTGAAACGTATATAGTTTACACAAATATACGCGGGCGTGTGTTTATGTCTAATATATATCACGATAGACATACAAAATATTGTACGACACAACTGCAGCTATCATTATTTATTCATCGTCATTCATTTAATTATCATCCTTTCTCCAGGCTTATATTATTTATTTATGTCTCAACAAGTACGCGCTCCGGCGAACCATATAGTATTATACGATAAACTTTCAATTAGCAGATCAACTGCTATAAAGTGCGAATATTCAATTAGGATAATAAGATCGCGTCAAGATTACAGGAGGCATCGCGATATTCGTATCTAGGTATACCTGCTTCTGCCTGCGTATTGTTTTCATCTTGTTCATTCTCTTCTCCTTTATTTATCCCTATATCCTTCGCTATAAGTATAATTCGTGATTCGCGACTCGCGATGGTCGTTAAAAGTAGGTACGTCTTTGTAACAAGTACTCAACTACCCCGAGCCGGTAAGTTATAAGCGAGCGTGAATCCGTATCCGTATACGTGAACGGTGGAAAAATGGATAGCGTATTATAGCGTACCTCGATATTCTTTGATTATATGATAAAAGTTTCTCGGAGTATATAGTACATCCTCCTTGAATATCGTTCTAATAAATTTAATAGAGTAAAACCATTTCTAGTCTGCAATATGTGACGTATATTATGTATATTGTATAGTTGTATCTTTGTATTACACGCTTTGTCATAAAATTTCATACACCGTTGCAGATATGGTATACACACGTTATGACTGCAGTAGCTGTGGTGAATAATATGCGGTCATCGCCTTGTCCTCGCATGCCCCGACTCGTCATCCCTCAAATATATCGAAAAGGGCGCAAACATAGAAAGGGAGATAATAAAACGTAAATTAAGTTACGCCAACTGACCGCTTTGGCGTACATAACATTATTTTTTATACCGCGTATCGTGAACTTCAACGCACGCGAGGCCAAGGCTGGACGGGCTCCGGTGATAAAAATGAAACATTGTTTTTGTTTTTATAATAAAAATAATAATGTTTACAATAAATCTCATGATTATTATTATCATAATATAAAATAAACGTTGATGATGATAATAATAGTGCTGCTAATATTAATCATAATAATAATGATAATAGTTCGATACAAGCTACAAATGATTTCTTTTTCTAGGCAGTGCTGCGAACCATATCCGCTACTCAGACAACAGGAATAATATGATCATTGATCTTTTACAATAATCTATATGTCTGCAGTAATGATAATAATAATAACGATAATAATATTAATAATAGATATATCCTATGTAATATATGTGTAGTACCATGTGCATACATACACATACATATATGGTAATACACGTTACGGCTCCAGTATTATGTATGTACGTAATAATGTAATGTGTGTTTATATATATATATATATGTGTGTGTGTGTGTGTGTGTTATATGTACAAAGGTAAACGTCTGGTCAGTATTAAAGTAAAAATAATATAGTACATTATGTTGCGTGTATAAATATGTTGATTTGTTGATTAGTTGGTTGGTACATAATGCATACTGGATTATGAGTGTTTGTGTAAATGTGTGTGCGTGTCGTTGTGGCTGTGTACAATGCGTATTATTTATTACACAATAAATGTTTATTACAATTACACGTCGATACAACGCGCGATAGTCAATGTATATATTGTATAATGCAGAATAGTATAGCGAACGTTTACGAGAGATTATTACATTATTACATGAGTATACATATCTATATTATATGTATATCTAGAGTCGAGCGGAATTGATTGAACAGTGATTAATTCTTGTTATTTACACCACTTGGTATATTAGATAATAATTCATTATTCATTACATGATTGATTTTTCTGAAAACAGAGATCCGTGGCGCATTCTACCGTATCGTTCGCATGATTGCCATTAAAACTGATGGAGAAACTATAAGATGTTATCCTATGCGTACTGGTAACCAGTTAAAAACGAAAAGACAAAAAAACGTGATGACAATTTACTAGTGTTTCTTATTCAATCGTCGTATTATGTTTTCTGTTCGTTATCGCCTGTTATTGTTGAATCATGTCCACAAAAACTTTCATTTTTCGATGCAACCCTGCAGACCTGACTCGATACATCGGAACATTAGTGTTATTATCATCAATTCTGTTTTATTTCGTTTGTTTGCGCCTGTCGACCATAAAAAAAAAAAAACATAATATAATACTTTACTACCGATCGTATATTGTATCCTTTAACTTATATACTTTTTTCGTTTTTGCAGTTTTGTGATCATTCCTATTTCTCTTTTATCCGTCTGCAGCAGTTCTCATTACATATGTTTCAGTCATGTTCCTCTTCAAAGTACGCATGCATATCCGTACAATCCGTTTCATTACGATTTTTATGTTATTACCGATATTTTTGTTTTCATTTTGTCGGAATTTATTTATGTTTCTTCGCTTTTTTTTTCAATTTTCGCTAAAATTTTCACTCTAATTTCGTTTTTATCCTTTATTTTCTTTCGTTAGTTTTGCTTGGCACAATTTACATCTCTATTTAAAGTTTTTTTTTTTCTTCTTTTTTTTTCAATAAAAAAAGGCACTGCTTTTCTGCTCACATATAGATATATATATGTATATATTTATCATATATTTATCATATATATACGGCTATACGTGCGCGTATATAAACATCATACAAACGTTAATGGAATCCTCAAAATAAACGACTTAAAAATAAAGTTTAACAATAAAGTGTAAAAAAGAGTAGAAGAAAACCGCGCAAAGACGTGGAGCTTCCGTAGCTTTTTGAATTTCAGAACCTTCAATCGCACGTTTCTCTCTATCTTCCTCCCTCTTTCTTTATCTATCTATCTACCTCTTCTTCTAATCACTCCATCGCTGCTGCAAACTTCAGCGACGTATTTACCTGTGTACCAAATCCTGATCCAACTTTTAAATTAATAGCACCTCGCTCGTAGCGGTTTCATTTTCTCGACAAAAAACGCCCGTGTAGGTTTCACAATATCAACTACTTTACTTCAATTATTCAATGTTTATTTTTATTTGATTTTTCATATTTTTCTTTTGCCATCGGAAGGTATACAGTACTGTGACGTTATGTCATACCTCCGTTGGGATTTAGTTGGTCAATAAAAATTTTCATTATAATATTGTCAAAAAAGTTTTCATCAAGTTTACCTCAGTGTACGTTTAAATATAAATCGCGATCTTTGCTAGCTGCTCCTTAAACGACTGCACTTGTAGCAAAGCTAAGTCTTATTCTTCCCTCTGTTTGTCATTTACTTTCGAATTTTATACGTGGTCAGAAGTTTTTTTTTTTTTTTTCCCCTATCTGTCATAATAAATGTACGCCATCTCTTCCGTATGAAACGTAGTCTGAGGAAAAAGGAATACAGCACCGTCGTGCAGCTTCAGACCAATGGCAGTGACGCTGACAAAAATAGCACAAAGCTCGCAATGAAATCGACACGCAGATAAGCCAAATTTAGTTGAAAGACGGAAGATCTGAGGGCACGCAAGAAGAAATTTCGTAGCGAATGATAGATTAAAGTAGTGTTACAATTCGTCTTATTTCGAAATTTTATGCACCTTAGACTTTGTCTAAACTTTATGCGCTCTCTTTCTGATCATGTCACCGCGTTAGCCGCTGACGGGTAGCAAGGAAAAATAAGAAATAAAAGGTAAGGATAAATCGAAATGAAAAAAAAAAAGAAATAAAATAACCTTGACTCAAACCCGGGTCTCAATAACACGAATCACGTGAAATCACGCGCCGTTACTCATCAATTACCCCCCATTCGCGTTTCCGGCCGCAAAGCGGATCATTTATCCGTCAAACGCCCCACCGAAATTTATTTATCATCATTCACTCGCTCGATAATAAAAAGCAGTCATTTATTCTCTCTCTCGCTCACTATCTCTCCCTCACTCTATCTCGCTCTCTCTCTCTTTCTCTCGCTCTATCTATCTCTTTCCTTCTGTCGCTCTTCTACTTTCTCTCTAAATATTTTAAGTAAAAAACTGATAAAAATCAATAATTATTACAATGTTTACACAGCCAAATCTTTGTTTAAACAATTGTTTTGTTTCCTTGTGTTCTCTCGTTTAAATATTCCAGTAAAGTATTCATATTGTATTATAATATTAAACGGTCCGATGTAATATTATTATTATTAATAATATTATTGTTGTTGTTGTTGTTGTTGTTGTTGTTGTTGTTGTTCTTATTATTATTATTATTATAATACAGGTCTACTACTATGTACGCGGATATATCTTACATATATAGATACATATACATGTACATACGTAGCGTAATATTTGATCTAATGCGTCAAGTGAAACGAATTGAATTTAAGTGAGAACAAAGTTCAAACACTTCGATTTATCTCATTCGAATCAGAGTGACATCAGTGACGGGACTCATTAATGCCAGAGCAAAGTGAA
Organism: Neodiprion virginianus; assembly: GCF_021901495.1. Lineage (NCBI taxonomy): Eukaryota > Metazoa > Arthropoda > Insecta > Hymenoptera > Diprionidae > Neodiprion > Neodiprion virginianus. The sequence goes on along the minus strand of NC_060877.1, from coordinate 33,530,519 downwards.
CTGCGAACAAGACAGCAACTCAACGTCCTTAAGAATCCGGAGAGGATCTAGGTAAGCATCTGACATCGGTCTTTCGCTTTCACTGTTTATTTGTTATCCGCAACTGGTCAAACGATCTCACATCTTTTTATACCACTCGCGTACAATTTGTTTTATATAGACACACACACACACATATATATATATGTATATATGTACAGATTAATGATTTCATATAAGTATACGTTGATTTTTTATTGTTTTTTCTTCATTTTCTTTCAGTTTAGTTTGGATATTTTTCTCTTCTTCTCTCTGAACTTTTAGCCCGTGATCAAGTTACGTGAATATACATGTTTATATACTACTCACATTACACATATAAATATATGCAATGTAAGGAGAATTGATACTATTGTAAAGTTGGCAGCATAATGTTTCACTATTAACGCTTCTCCGCGTCTTATATTATTATACATATCCATATAATATGTATTATGATATACCTATTACATACTTAAAATTACATTAAGTCTATCCTAAAATCATTTAAAAATGTCCATCGCTCGTAAAAATGTCAGTCGATTTTCAGCATGTTTTTTCCATACTTTTTCGTTTTTTCCTCAAATTCATTGTCTTTGTTTTTTTTTTGTTTATTATTTTCACGCCATGGCAATATTTAATGATCATACCATTCTTACCACGATGAAAAGAGAAAAAAAAGGAACCGAAAGAAGAAAAAAAATTACCACAACGTCAAACATCGTTTTCTCCATCTGGTCTACGATAATTTTTTTTTCTTCGTCTAATCGGACCCTCCAACGCGTTACTATCCATTAAATCGTATTGCTGAGTACTATATCTTCGCATTATTACATTGTATTTATAACAGTGATATCAGTATAGTATATTATAATAATAAAGATCCGTGAAAACTTGTGTACAAAATTGGATTCTAGGTGGCGTTTCATTATTACGCTCACTTGGGTACGCGATAATAACGTAGAACTAGGTATCCTAGCGTCCTGAATACGACTAAGAATGCTAGTAGAACCGCAGTGTTTGCCCACAACGGCAACCCAGGACCGGCAGCACCGCCCGGTCCCTCTAAGATCGCTGATACCGGTATCGTCGTTCCGTTCTTGCACTCGGAAAACTTGCTCGGTTGGGCACACCTGTGATAAAATTGAAATTGTCTTATAAAAATTAAGAGGCATCAGGAGGGTCTTCCTGTACGAACTGCACTCACATGATTGGCTCCCCGACGCCGAACTCGAGTATCTGCATATTCTGATAGGCGTAGTGAACCATGCTGGCGTATCTCGCCCAGGCGAGCCACGGGGGTACAGCGGTGGCGAGATACCCGCCAAGTAATTGCGTCCCCAGAGTGTAGAGCGCCGATGCCGTTATGCTGACTTGGAGGTCGAGGCAGCAGGCGCCCACGAAGAAGCCCACGCTCTGAAGTGGAGAATCGAAGAGGACGGTTGGACGATCGACGATCGTAAGCAACGAGCAATGAATAACTGGGAGAATTAGCGAACTCTCCTAACTTACCTGGGCGACGACCGTGTTCAGCAGGAGAAACGCCAGAAGAGTGACGAACACAGCCGGACTGTGAAAACCCAGCATTGGATAACTGATTATGTGATAAACCGCCGGTAGTGTGATTGTCAACGGTAACTCGCCGACCATTTTGGCGAGGTAATAAGCCGAGAGGCGATACGATCCCGAGAGACGCTCCTTGTTGATTACCTCGCGTTCGGGAGGAACTGAACATAGGGTAACGAAATTAGACGACCGATAAAGAGAACGGAACGCATCAGGCTCGTTGCACGCCTGAGACGCTCGGTCAAATGTAAACAACTCACAGCTAGAGAGCGCTCCGAAGTGGGCGAACAGCATCCAGTAAGTTGTGCTGAAGAACATCCATCCCTGGATGTCGTGGAGGGCGGCCTCTGTTCTTGGAAGGCGAAGCCAAAGGAGACCCGCCAAAAGACCCAACGCGACTGTCTGGAGCCAGTTCAGCCGGGACAGCATTCTGGGTCTGGCCTCTTGGAAGTTCCGCTCAGACAGTACCTGGAGAAATCGATGCGTCAAATTAATGTAAAGGACGAAGAGACGACGGGTCTCGCCTGAATTCCCTTGGCCAAGCGCGGTGTCTGCATTCGAAAACGAAAGTTAAATTTTTAACTCACTTTGAACTGAGACCAAAAGCTCGTTGGCCAGTGCCAGGAGTAATCGTCGTCCGAAGAACTTGTGCTGCTACTCGCGTGACTTTGGGTATCGAGCCAAAGGGTCCTTCCGTCATCCTCCTTTACTGTTGGGGCAATAAGAGCGAAAATCGTTTCATTCCAGGAATTGAGAGAATTGCGCAGGATGATGATAGACAACGAGATATTGAACCGAAACCGAGCAAATGATAATGGTATTATAATACGTATTAGTGGCGAATGGCGACATCAACGTGTGTGGTTAGTTTTCGGAAAATAATAATTGTGGATCATCGCTGAACGCAAGTTATGTCGTTGAGCAGCGTTCTCTTCCCGGTCCGATAGCGGATCTTCTAGCCTAGTGTTAGTAATGCAGCACGTGGTAGTTGTAGTATTAGTATGATTAGTTTAGGTTTCTCAAATGCATTTACCGATCGCGCTGTAAACGTGACTGCTGGTGTTGTGGTTCGGGGGGTTAATGACCACACACATATCCAGTTTTCCTCGGTTCGTAATGTCCTTGCATTCTCCGTTTCCTGATACCAAAACGCAACATCCAAAACAAACTGTGTCACATTGATTTCAAAAAACGACTACAATATACGCTATTTACAAAGTGCGTGGAAAAAGGCTTCGTGTCACAAGAATGACAGCACATCGGGCCGCATATAAAAATGTGTCAATTTGACGAAAATAAAAAGTGATCGTCCGACAAACAGAAGGGCAAATCGATACTCGGTCGTCCGCAGGGTTTCTTCTATTTACGATATCATATACATTTGCATACCATTGTGGGTGATATGGTGCTCGTGATAATGGATCAGGTGATCGCAGAGCGGATGCTGGCTGGGGTTGTAGTCTGGTCGAAGTTCCAACGGGCAGTCGATTCCCTGCCTCGCCGCCCTAGCCGCAGCCACTATCCTCTCTCGAACCTCTTCCGGTCCCTTTATTTGTTCGACTGTAACGCAGACGCATACATGGGATTAGCGAGAGTGGAAAATACCGTTCTGAAGCGGCCCTCGTGCCGAAGCTTCGATCGGCAAATGCGGAGCGATGGATGAATAGCAAATAGTCCGAACATATCAACTCACGTATGAAGTCAGCGGGGTTGTAATGCGGGAGTAAGGTGAGGCCGATGGTGGAGAAAAATCTGCCGATGTTGTTCGTCGGCCCGTAGTATGCTACCTGGCCTCTGCTGAGTAGGAGCAGCTTGTTGAAGCTGTGAAACATTCGCGAACTGGGCTGATGGACCGTGACGACGATGCTCTTTCCTTCTTGTTCGGCGTACTTCTTCAACCGGGAGATCAGAGCCTGGGCCGAATGGGAGTCGAGTCCGCTCGTGGGCTCCTGTCGAAGGGGAGAAAAAATGAGAATTATTGAGATAAGAGGTAAACGGTGGTCGGTGCGGCGACCGCTTGCGGGAAGGATCATCGTTCGAAAGGTATACAATATCGTGGCTGAATCAACAGAGTGAGTCGACGTCGGTCAACGACGTCGACTCTCTATTTCGACAGCTGAAAAACTTTGACTGTATGTCAGTAAAACGACGACCAAATGCTGATGAATGTGTCCTCCGATATGTCAAACTAAGGACAAAAAAGCAAACAAGACCGACCGATTCTGCACACATTCGTCGAATAATATCATACAACGGTCAATATTTGGAATGTTTGCCTGCCTTATCTGCCCGCCTGATATACCTATAACCCCTTCTTTCTTCTGAGAATATCATGCGAGGACACGCTACGAGGCCGCGAACTGTTCACGGAATAATAATTTAGAACCTCGTTCGTGAACATTGCGTGATTCTCGGATCGAGATCGAATCGTGCAATTTTTTTCCTCTGACCTTTCACGAGTCCGGAAAATAATTATCCTGCCCAACAGTTCTTAACGAGATACTACTCTGGGTGATTGAGAAAGAGTATTGCATTTTTTACAGGGATGAACTACGTAATTCTTGGACTTTATTCCGGTCTTTCCGAGTTTTTCGTCATATTGTCGATAGTTGCTTATTATACGGTTGCACAACATTTTGCCAATCAATAAACGTTCGTACACTAATAGAATTATGTATCTTTGTCGCAATATTCTAATGCAGAGAAAATAAGAGGCACAGCATGCGTGCTGCAACTTTGCAAATTGGATGCGATAGATCGATGACGAAATAACGAGTACAGCGTAGGTCTCTCCCTGAGCCAATGGATGATTGACAGTTTTCGCATATAAAACGGCGAATATACCAGCGAATTTTCAAACAGTTATATTATTATTGAAGCATAAAGGCGCGTAGAGAGTCGAGAGCGTTGTATTCGCTCGGCTCGTTATCTACGTGAAACATGTTTGACGTAGGTTGCAATTTCCCGGTGAATGACACTGATTAATCTTGTGGGTAGTACGTTTCAATACTAGGTATACAGCGTTCAATCTACCGTTCTAAATGCCAACATAGAGGATCGTTGTACCGGATGCCCGATAATTCATCGATACTCGGCGGCAGCAGCCTAGGTAGATCCACACCCACGCGCGATTATTCCAGTCTTGGCCGAACCCGATCCTTGTGTGCGTCTGACTCCTCGTTGATAGGAGCGACACGAAATGAGATCAGGAATGCGTTCAATCTCTAACGGTAGATCTACACACGATTCTGTGCTGGCCACGTTTACGTGTATCCAGACATACCCGAACATGCCGTACGTGTGCGGGTGTATTGAGCCGCGCAAAAAATGTAAACGGTAAGATAATTTTAATACCCTGCAACAATGAGGTGGCGATGCCTTTTTTTTCGCTTCTCATACTTCGGTACACAAGAGGATTAGATCTGTACTCGACGTAACCGATTGTGCGACCCGCTACACGTTCATTCAATTGATTTGGAATCCGGCAGCTGAAAGGCGCGAGGCAACTTACGGGGGCTTCGTTGGTCCAATTTTCAATTGTCGGGGCCTCTAACTGTCAATCAAGTTTATTCACGAAATTTTTACTCCGATCGTACTATGAAGAATTCTCTCCTGAAGTATAGAAACACAATTCCCATTGAAATTATACCGATGATTGATTGCTTGTTTTACCCTGGGATAATAGTAATTTGTTCATCTCTATATGAATATCAACCGAATCAGAAAAACCTGACGCTTCATGACACTGATTTTCAGTCCTTCCGTTAGCCGAATCTATCAGGGTTTCTCGACAATAATCCGCAAAGCGACTGAATTGGTATTTTCCTCATCCAAGCCTCTTCAAAAGTGAAAACTCGAGACTGGTGAAATTGAATTGAATCGATTCGAATTGATACGCATGCATATATATGTATACTTACGTCGAGGAGCATTAAAGAAGGATTGGTGAGAAGTTCGCAGGCGATGCTTGTCCTCTTCTTCTCGCCGCCGGAAAGGCCTCGTTTCGTGTAGTCTCCAATAACTGCGACAAATAATCAAACAAAGAACGGTTGGTCAAGTGCGGTGCTAGCGAGAAAAGAAAGAGAAATGGTACGCGATGGACGGGAACGAGAAAAGAAAGCAGCTTCGATGCTCGAGAGATCTTCGATTCGTTTTTTCGTTATTTCGTCCGTCGTTCCGCCATGACTACGCCCCCAATATTCGCTGACGAGCGGTTTATACTTGGAAGCTTTGCACAATGTGTCGTATCATCTCGTATACGTATATTTATGCACGCTGAATGTACATTTTACATTGTACATATATTTCCAGATGTAAAGTACGAGCACGGCTGACCGTGTTTTGTTTTCTACACAGAGAGGCTATTGGTTTACGGGAGCCATACTTACTTGTGTCTTGGCAGGCGGCGAGGTCAAGAACCTCGATTATGTGGTCTACACACTGCATCTTCTGAGAGTGTGAAAGCGTGTCTGGCAGCCTGAGGCGAGCCTGGTACTGCGGAGAAGGAAATACAAAAGTAAAAAAGCAATCTTTTTTTTTTCGACTATTGCACAAGCGACAAAATATTTCACTTTTGCATTTTTCATCGCACGTATTATATGTCTCTTCAGCACCATTTATTTATTACAATAATAGTAACGCTACTCCTTCATCTCTCCTTGTGCTCTTTCTTTTCTGGTCTTCTCTGTCGTTTCTCTTTTTCCTCTTTTTCTTTCTTTCGTTTATTTTTTTTTTTTTATTTTTCTTTCTCTTGCGTTAGACCTACAACCGTATACAACTCGAGTAATAATTTCCAAAACAAATTGTCTCAAAAGTCATCGGCGTTCTTGGCAAGTGAATATTTCCTCCGAACGAAACAAATATGACCAGAAATAATAATAACATCAAAAATAATAGTGGTAATAAAAATAACAAATCAAGCGAGAAAGAAAGCAATCGGCTCACCGAGGATCAGACGGGCGTAGGTAAATGCATGCGTGAATAATGGGGAGCCCCCCGCCTCCGGCGTTCGGGCGTTGGTGCAGACGCAGTGTAGAAAGTGCATCGAGGCGTGTCGCAACGAGCAATTGTACCGTACGTCGTTCGCGGGTCCAGGGATTAGCGCAAAGCGCAGAGGCGGAGGAGGGTTGCAATTCTCTCTTTAAAGTTTAAAGAGAGGTTTTGCAGCGCGAAAGTGTCGCGTCGAGCGCGTGCAAGAGTGACAAGGAGAGAAAATCGAGAAACGAGTTAGGAAGCGTTCCCGTTGCACCGACGACGCGACCGTCCGATGCACGCGCGTAACAACTAAAAAGCGGGGGCGAGTGACCGACCTCGTCGTCGAGCCCGCAGGATGATGGAATTAGGCGCAATCCGAAGAAGGGTGCGCTGCCAGAGATGCCGTGAAAATGCGAAAGGTGGGTAAGATATATAGGTATAATAATAAGATATTCCCCGTTGTTCACCTAATGCCGTATCCGCGTAGTTTAACGGTTTAACAATTGCGTATCAACAACGGCTCGCATATGCTGCAACATTGTGCAGCGGATACAATCAAACAATCAACTTGTCCCTTGCAGCTCGACCTGCTGCACTTATCTCTTTACAACTAGCTAGAACGCCTCGTCGTATATAACCTATGTCATACCTACGTACGGTGTATACGCGTATTAGAGATACGTATGTTGCGTACATGGTATAGAAGGATGGCGCCCTGCAATCTTATCAAAGCCCTTGCTTGCATCTACTTCTCCACAACACCCTCTCTTTTTCTTCCTTTCATTCTCTCTCCGTTACAATATTCCTTATCTTATTACTATTCGCGCTAACGCGAGAGTTATTGCTCGGGCTATGTGTACGTAGATACATGTAGGTATATATTACATATAATCGTAACTGCATCGCACCACGCGAGTGTGTCAGATAGTATGAGTATACATGTTCAGTCTATTCGTATGCGAAACGGGAGATAATATAGAGCCGGAGAAAGATTCAAGACTGCGTTAGATCACTACTGTCGTTGAAGGCATAAGGTAGGTGTCTTTCAAAGAAATATACGGATAGTAGCGAGATCGAAAGAAAATTGGGAAATTAGTCCGTATGGGGTCTAGACAGGCGGTTATAGACTATATAAATATCTATACATATACATACACATCGCACAATCTCGGACAGAGGCTGTTTTCTTGGGAATTCATGATGCGTGCGTACGTGCAGTGAATTATCAATTAATTGCTATCAGCTACTTGGGTTCTGCATGTATACGCATTGGTGGTCGATTAAAATAGCCGTCAGCCAAAGAGAGAGAGAGAGAAATAGAAAGATAGAAGGAAAGAGTAGGGAACGACGCTAAGACAACAATAAAATAACGCGGTATATTAAAATTGCGTATTATATAGGTACACGCGATTTTTACGCCGGGTGCACAAATACTTTTTCCACCGCGTACGTTTCACATGAGCATGTGTTATAAAGGCGAGGATCGGTATCTCGCAATAATGATGCCAGAACTTTTTGAAACGCGTAATATATGCGGTTCACTGACCGAGTAAAGTTATATGACGTCACACCATCTCCACCCCACCCTACTTCTCTGCACCAACTGGGTACATCAGGACAGGGACGGTCGTTCGCATGCAGAATATATTCGCGAGTTTGTACGAATCTATGTATATGTATCTGCACGTAATGCTCTAAATGAATTAAAAACTGTCCCACAGTTCCATACGTTCCGAAACCGCACGGCTTTAAACGATTGGTCCCACGTCTTTTTTTTTTTTTTAACAATTTTCATTATTAACGTACGTTTTTTTACGTTGCTCTTATACACAATTTTTTTATCCAGCAGAATTGAATCGTGCATGGCGAATGCAATTCCGGGCTCAAACGCGCTGACCCCTATATTTCTCATAACTCTTCTTACATCGCATATTTCGCGTTACATAGGTATAACGGAAAGACGAAGCTTGGAGGATAAAGGGCATGTCTAAATCCCAATGATCGTCAAAACAGAACATGACGTATCGTTAACGATTGATACTTCTCGATCACACTATGTATACGAATATTGGACAAAGTGAACGCTAGTCATCCGCAACGAGGATAGGAAAGAGTTTTGTGTCTCGTGCACTTTCTCTTGCCTGCATTGCATGCACATACGTCTACGTATAAATCGATATATTCATACGTTCGAGTTTTCCCGAGAGCGGCATTAAACCGGATACCTACCAACGCCATAACATTATAAAGTTGACACGTTATCCTTATGCGAGTTGCCAAGGGATCAGAAATATAGAACGAATGAGATGGTAATTCACCCCACTTTCTAAACACCTG